>NW_010972616.1:1191070-1257763 GCF_000737465.1 Haliaeetus leucocephalus
GCTGATGGGCTCGACCCTGGCCGGCGGCGGGGCTGTCTTGGAGCTGTCTGGCATTGGCTCTGTCGGACATGGGGGAAGCTTCCAGCAGCTTCTCACAGAAGCCACCCCTGTAACGCCACTGCTACCAAAAGCTTGCCACACAAACCCAATACAGTGGGATATGTACAATATATGTCACCTTCTTCTTCACTTATCCTGCAATTATTCTGGTCCATAAAAGCAGGTGGATTATGAAGTTCTCATTCTGCGGTTTCTTCACAAAAGCGCATTCAGGGAGTGATTCTTATTTCTACAGGCTGAGGACACAATCGCATAAGTATGTTTGTGTTCCCCAAGACTGAGGATTCAAGTTCCATCAACACTCCTTTATCTGGGCTGCCTTCTGAACTGCAGGTTGTAAATGTAATAGCATTCTCTGCTGGTTTTTAAATTCATTACTGAGGGGCCTGATTTCATGCACTTGCGTGTTCACACTCTTTTATCATCAGCCTTATGCCTTAAAGGCACCTTTACACATTATTCATTGCTCCTTATCCAGGTATTCCTTCAGGGCATTGACCACGTTTTGGAATTTCATCATTGGTGCTTAAGTTCCACATAAATCAGACAGAAAAATATCAAGGATTTTCCCATATCCATTGCTTAAGCCATTTAAAACTAGGCTGGGTAAAACATTTTACAGTATGCTGAATAAAGTACTAAAGAATTTAATTTCCTGCTGTGGAAGTGGACATGATAAGATAATCTAATGTAGCACCTCCCTGTCCAATATCCATAGTTTCTTGGTCATTAGTGTTTTAAAAAAATAATTTCTTAAGGCAGCTGCTTGTCAGCATTGCTCGATTTTTTCTCTTTTCTTCTTTTCTTTTTCTTTTCTTTTCTTTTCTTTTCTTTTCTTTTCTTTTCTTTTCTTTTCTCTTTTCTTTTCTTTTCTTCATTAAGACTATTAATTTCTCAGTTTGATGGCACATTTTTAAAATACTTCTATTAACAGCAGTCTTTTTTACCGCATCTATCTTCAGTAATCTACATTATTATCCAGTTGTATGTCTCTAAAGCATTCGGTTCCTCTACAGCTCAGAGGGCAATTCACACCATATATCATTTCACACAGTCAGTTATGACATTGCATTTCTCAAGAGAGGAGGAAAGGGAAAAAGATTCCTGCAGAGAGATTTTCACTTGTAGTCCTTCCTGGATATGCAACAGCAACAAGCAGACAGTAAATCCGGTATCTGGGAGTCAGACTGCACAGACTGTATTCACAAATGCATATTTTTTTTATATAAAACAAACAAAAAAACCCAATGAAGATAATAAAATTACAGTTGAAAACAAAACCAGTGTCATATAATCTTTTTAAAAGATACTTGCTGTTAAATTTTGAACCGTTGAAAAAATTTTAATTTTCTTTTCTTTTAAAGATTACTCTAAAACTTCTTTCAGGCATGCTTCTGCAGCCCCCAAACTTGCTTCTCCATTGAATCTTTAATGTTTAATATCTTCTATCATTTTATCAATAACACTACTCATTAGGAAAATGCATATACTATTGATAAAGTTGTAAAGACAATGTCTTCTAGACAACAGAACCTGTATTTTTTGATCTTGTGATATGTTTTGTATTTTCTGAAAAAGCCTATTGAACATTGTAGATGGCAATTGATAGGCGTTATTCTTTAAGAAATTATGCACTTGAATGGATACTTCAGTCATGAATGTTGTGCTGTTCATTCTTTTGTTTATAAAATCACCTGACATATTATTGCAATAAACACTGTGAACCCAACAAATTGTTGTAATAAACACTGTGAATGACATGAACCAGGTTGATTTTATTGCACTGTTTATCCTAAAGATGACACACGTGGAAAACCAACCATAGTTATTGTCCTGGTTTCAGCTGGGATGTAGTTAACTGTCTTCCTAGTAGCTGGTACAGTGCTATGTTTTGAGTTCAGTATGTGAAGAATGTTGATAACACTGATGTTTTCAGTTGTTGCTCAGTAGTGCTTAGACTATAGTCAAGGATTTTTCAGCTTCTCATGCCCAGCCAGGGCACCTGACCCAAACTGGCCAACGGTGTATTCCATACCATGGGACGTCCCATCTCGTTTAGGAACTGGGAGGTGGGGGGCAGGGATTCGCCGCTCGGGGACTGGCTGGGTGTCGGTCGGTGGGCGGTGAGCGATTGCCCTGCGCATCATTTGTACATTTCAATCCTTTTATTACTACTGTTGTCATTTTATTAGTGTTATCATTATCATTATTAGTTTCTTCTTTTCTGTTCTATTAAACTGTTCTTATCTCAACCCACAAGTTTTACTTCTTCTCCCGATTTTCTCCCCCATCCCACTGGGGGGGGGGGGGGGAGTGAGTGAGCGGCTGCGTGGTGCTTAGTTGCTGGCTGGGGTTAAACCACGACAGTTATGCAGAACTGGATCAACATAATCTTGTGTTTGCAATATTACTTTAGAGGTTGAAATAAGTCTTTAGGATTTTTTCCCACTTTCTGATTTCTGCTCCTTCCATTAAGCCAAGCATTTCCACTGTAGAGATAAAATCTCTGTGCTGGAGTGACAGATAGTGTTGGTCACACTATTTTGGTCCTCCTCACAAGGCAAACCATCCATCAGGTCTAAGGATAAACTCTATCATGACGTGGGACATTTGACACACATATTCCTCACCTGACTGTGGTACAGAGGAGGATAAAGGAAATAGGCAAATGGCAACACAATAACGGACAAAGAAAAACAAAGAATAAAAGTGTACTAATATGGGTGGGAGCAGAAGTCACACGACCACATACGACTGCAGCCTGGATGTGGAAGGAGGAAACATGCACTTGAGCAAGGATCCCAGGCTGCACAACAGACAGGAGATAATTTCTGATGCACAAGAAAGACAGAATTTTAACAGTGGAGAAATCCCTAAAATTGGAGGTTCCCACCCTGGGGACCTGCAATTATGACTAGAATATAGCTGCTGAGAAGTATTATACATGCTGCGAAGACAAGAACAAAAGCAAAGGTGTATACACAACATATCAATGATATCCAACTGCCTTCTCCCACTTTCAGGTCACTGTCACCTACAAATCTTACCCTGGAACACTTCCTTTTGCTAAAATTTGTTCAAATTGGTTCAGATAATTCACCCATAACATCACTTGGTCATGATAGCCTGTAAAAGAGTATGAAGGGACATAGTGTTTTAAAAAACACAATTAGCTCAGATCAAAATGTTCTCAGGCAGGGACAATCAGGGATTCGCTTTGGATATGGAGTTCTGCAATGTTACTGGAGGAACTGATATTAATAGGAATTGTGTCACTATGGGAGGCTGGCTTTCCAAATATGGATAGTTACTAACAACAGGATACTGAGATTTCTGGATGCAGCAGCTCAGAGAGTTCTTCACCAATGAGTCACTAAACCTGTAAGAGGAAGTGCTATTTGAAATCTGGTAATTTAGACAGAGAAATTATAGAACTTGTCATAGAAAATAGTCTCACGAAAAAATAGACAATTGTGCCCTTCCCATTAGACTTTGTGAACAAAATCTGAAGATGTTCTTCAGCCTATAACTAATAAATATAATGTGAATAAATACACTGAAATAGGCAACGTAAGAAGAAAAAAAAAAAAAGAGATAGTCCTGTATGCAGTGAGGAGGGAATTGAGGTGAATGAATGTTTATATACAGCTGGGAAATCATGTAAAGATTTTTTCTCCTATGAAGAAAGGTAATATAGAATATGAGGACAAGGTTAAAATTGGAAACAGGGCTCATGACATGGAAAGGAAAGCAACCATGTAAGGAAGAAGTCAGTAGTTTAAGGCACACAAGTCAGAAGGCAGAAAGCTATCCATCCATCACACAACATCAAGAAGTTTAAAAAATATATATAAAAAAAATCTGGCAGCATAGTCTTATCAGATTTCTTCTGTAAGATAAATGTAAAACACAACACAAGCAAAGTTGGAAATAATATTTCTAACTATCAAAGCAATAAGGCTTTGGAATAACGTTGCACTAAAAACAGCAGAGCAAACAACTTAAATAGAATTTTGATGAGTCCTGAGAGGTTTATAAAATGAATTACAGGATGGTGTTTCCTGCCACAGTGGGTATATACCATTCATATGTTTCTTTTTGTCTTTCTCCCTTGTTACCTTCATGCATTAAATTTGAAGATAGTTTGCTCAAAAGGAAGTGATAGGTACTTCTGGCATGCAAAAGCCTCACAGAAGATTATACTCAAATATCCTTAACTTTACTTGGGTCTTATACAGAGTTTTCAGAGATGAACTATAGGATTGGCATTTAGGAAATAAAATTTAACACAGAAATGGTTGAAAAAAAACCCAGATGTGGAAACTGGCAAGACTTGGTTAACACAGATCCCACCTTATTCATATCCCATAGAACTAGACGTTATCTTAAGAAGGCAAAAGGAAGAAATAGCAGACAAAGAGAGTCCAGGCATATCCAGAGGAAAAAAAAGGATAAAATAATTTGAAATTTTTAGGAAAGACTTAAGAATTGGCATAAAATAAGGAAGAAGAAATGATTGACAGAGAGCTAAATAATAAAATTGCTTGGTTTTCTTTACTGTTTTTTTATTTCAACCTATTTCTAACTAATATCAACATTAAAAAATCAAGAGGGGATCGTTTCTATCTGTATTCACAATACCTTAGTATTATGATTCATGTAATGATTAGGAACAATAGGTTCATAACCATACATTTATACAGAATTTCACAAGAGAATAAGATAGCTTTTATTTTCTGCAGAACACAGGTGAAAGTCAAGGACAAATTCCTCTTCCTCAAACACATCTCTTAACTGGAATGATGTCAACCTGATGGTGCTCTGTAACTTTTACCAGCCAACATATTTTACTGCAGGCCTCAATGAGGATGGTATCAGATGCTCTTGTTGTTACCATAAGCAATGTTTCAGCTAAAATAATATCAAAGATCCACAAGCTGCTTAACTACATCTATAAAAACTACAAAAAAAAGAAAGCAAAAGATTGCCCATAAATATTATTTCTAATGGTAATCTTCTGATTTTTAGTTGGTTAATGTATTGGGTCTGGCTGAGGTGGAGTTAATTTTCCCCATAGCAGCCCTCATAGTGCTGTGTTCTGTATTGGTAACTAGAAAGGTGATAACACACCAGTGTTTTGGCTATCACTGAGCAGTGCTTGCACAGCATCAAGGCTCTCTGCAACATTTGCCCCCCGCACCTGTAGGCTGGGGGTGAGCAAGATCTTGGGAGGGGACATAGCCAGGACAGCTGACCCAAAGTGACCAAAAGGATATTCCATACCATATGACATCTACTCAGTAATAAAAGCTAAGTAAAAGGCGGAGGAAGTGGGGGGCATTTGTTATTTACATTTATCTTCTGGAGCAACCACTACATGTACTGAAGCCCTGCTTCCCAGGAAGTGGCCAGACATCGCCTGCTGATGGGAAGTAGAGAATAAAATCTTTTGGTTTTCTTTGCTTTTGCGCTCAACCTTTGGTTTTACTTTATTAAATTGTCCTTATCTTGACCCATGAGCCTTTTGTTATATTTTCTGTCCCCTGTCCAGTTGAGGAGGGGGAGTGATAGAGTGGCTTGGTGGGCTCCTGGCATCCAGCCAGGGTCAACCCACCACAGTTAATGAGGGCAAAAAATATTGCAGGTGGCTAATCTAATATGTCAGGTCATCTTCCATTGCAGATTTCAATCCATGTTTTAAAAAAATCTCGTGGGTTTGTTTTTTGGTTTTTTTTTGTTGTTCAGTTTTTGTGGTGTTTTTGGTTTTTCGTTTGGTTTTTTTTTTTAAATAATTGGGATACTGACAAAGCCATAATGGTAAGTTCCAGGACATCTATTCATTGCTTAATGTAATAGACATGTGCTTTTGGAATTTTTTTTTAATTTGGAATTTGCTTCACTAAGCCACTAGTACGTTCTATCTCCATATTATTCTCTTTCCTGTAGCTAAGTACACTTAAAATTTATCTGAAAACACAGATTAGGGATAGATAATGGCAATATTTATCTTTATATTACATTTGTGTCTAGCAGTATAAACACATATTTACTGCTAAATAAATTTATGTCTATATAGAGATACTTAAAATCAACAAATATAAATATGATTATTTATATCTATGCTTTTAAACTATTAGTTTAACCATTTAGGAAATTTAAAATTACTCTGTTCTTTGTAAACATAATATAACCAACATTAACTTTATGAAGAACCATAAAATCAATGAAAGAGCTAAGAACAATTAAAAGCATGTATTTATATCACATATCTCAAAGAAACATGCATAGCTGAGCAGATAGAAATATTCCTCTTCTAACTTTCATCTTTTTCTATTAAAAAAAGCAAATCCATACCTCCATCCATTTAAACAGAAGGCTATGACCACACAGCTATATAGGAGATTATCTGTGTGGAACAGAAGACAGAAAGATATGAACCATTAACTATCAAATTACATTTAAATTTGATATTTGGGATGTGACTTCAGATGTCAGCACTATATCTTCTAATTAAGAGCGATGGCACATCTTCTCTAGTGGTGTGTAGTTCTTGTCACTAAGAAACAACATCCCTTATCCTCAAAGCTAAAAGCAATAAAAGGCTTCAGCATGTGCCTGTACTTCTGTGATCCTTTGCAGCCCAACGTGTACTTTGCATTAATTCTATAAGGCAATTTGTTGGAATTTAGTATGCTCTGATTTAGCCTACAGATTACATTCTGCAGTAGAAAAATCACTGTCAAAGACCTCAATACCAGAAGTAAACCCAGAAATCTTAGCCTTACTTTTCACAACAAATTTTGAAGTAAATCCAAGTAAAAAAAGACAAAAAAAACCCCTAAAACACAGATAGCACCACTGGGGCCTAAACAAGGAAACTGAAATGAAAAAGAAAGTCCAGTTTCTGTACACATTTGTTAATTAGCTGTTCTTTTCATGATGCATTAATATGAAAGATACATATTTAGTGTTAATGATACCGTAATGTTCCCTGGGCTTATGCATATTCATGATTAAAATATTTCTTTATCTAAACCATAGGGTCCCCAATTCTGGAGTCCCTACCTTATTTGTATTTGTCACTTCTTCATGCAACCAATAAGTTAGTATGGAACCACCGGCAGTGATTCCTTTTGCTTGTACTGCAGGTCTCCTGAAATACTAATATACTGAAGTCTTTGGTTTGTAGCTGCTGATGAACACAGAATGACAGACTGTGAGACTAAGTAAATTCATGATGCAGTCTTGCGATTTTAAGCAATTTATAACTAGACAATTAATTATCTGTTATTCCTTCCTATACTTTCATACCTGTTCCTATTGGACCTTCTGTGGACAGCAAAGTTATGTTCATGTGACTGTCTTGGACACTGTTATTTACATTCCAAAACTATTTTGTTTGAACAGCATATATTCTTGAGGGCATGGCTGCCATCCGGGGGGACCTTGACAGAAATTCGCCAACAGGGACATCCTCCCTGGGAAGGCAGAACCCTGCGGGGTGCAGTCCAGGGCCAGCGGGGCCATGGAGGAGCTCTGGGGGATGACCCTGACAGGCAGTGAGCTGAGCAGGGGCCACCCTCCTGGGCAGCAACCAGGGACAGCATTGCCTGGGGATGTAAGCACAAGACAGCCCCAAGAACCAGGGAAGGGATTGTCCCCTCTACACTGTGTTCATCAGACCTCATCAGGAATATCACCCTGCATGCAGGAAAGACATCAACAAACTGGCTGGAGGTGAGAGGAAGCCACCAGGGCAGTGGGACTGGAGCCCTTGCCCTGCGAGGAGAGGCTGCAGGACCAGGGCTGGCTCAGCCAGGAGGAGGGATGGCTTCAGGGCCACCCAACGGCATCGCCAGCACTGACGCGAGGGGATGGAGGAGAGAGATGCAGCCAGGCTCTTCACAGCAGTGTGTGGAGGAGGGAGGGTGAGAGGCAGCGGCACAAGGTGAAACAGGAGAGGTACAGCCTGGAGATAAGGAGGAGCCTTCTCCCCAGGAGGACAGCCCAGAGGTGGAGCCAGGGCCTGGGGAAATTGGGATGTCTCCTGCCTGCAGACTTTCATGCCGCAACTGTGTGAAGCCCTGAGTAGCCTGGTTTGACCCTCTGGCTAAGGCTGCTCTGGGCAGGGGCTGGGACTGGAGACCTCCCCAGGTCCCTGCCAGCCTGTGTTAGTATATGGGTCTGTGATTCTTGTTGAGTACAACCAGTAAGTGGGCTTGCTTTGGGACGGTTTATAGCATCTAGAATTAGAGTGATCCTGCCCCTCTGTATCTTTCCTGAGGTGCTTGTCCACTTTCCTCATGTAGCAGAATTTGCCTTGATGCAAGTGTCTGCCCCAAATCCTCACATGCTCACCTATTTTTTTTTTGTGGCATCAGACTCACTGCCTCTTTCCACTCAATCCTTAATGCATTTCCACTCATCAGTTCATCAGTTCAATCAATTTATGCCTTGTTTATTATTTTCTGTTACAAAGAACATTGTCTGTTCCCTACACCTCCCGAATCTCCTATCTCTTTTTATTGTTTCCTGTGACTACCTAATTTCATAATGTCCATATATCATCACAAAGACTGAGAAAAACAGAGAAAATGAAGACACAGAAAATGCTGCCAAAGAGACCTGAACATGAAGTCAATTGCTAGTATATCATTATTTATATCTCCAGCACCAAGTGAATGCAAATTGAGCGACTACAAACTACCATAAGGTTAATTTTACACTCGTGAAACAGTCTATAAGAACTTAACCACACAATTTTCCCTCTGCTATAGATTGTGCAAAGTCAGTGGAGCTTGCTAAAGTGATTTTTCTTCCATTCTCTATGCCAAGGCTGATACAAAGGATATAGTACAAAATAATTTTGCTAACATTATTTTGAGTAGTTTCTCATGGACATTTAAGCACACAGAGATACTGAAGGAAACTAAATGACTGAGTTATCTTCATATGATAATAGCGGGAATTTCCAGCAATATGCTGAAATGTGGATTTGGTTAAATACAACAACAAGCAAGCACATTTGTTAACATATTTAAAACATTTTTTTGAAAAAAAAGAAGTAAATGTCTGCATAAGTCAGCTAAGAAATATTCCTATACTGTAAATTCATAATTTTTGTTAAAGTAGCAATTTAAATTAAAATGAACCTCTGTTTTCTGAAGCTCAAAAAAGCCTATGCTATGCACTAAGCTTAGCAGACTATCAGTTCAGAAACAAGGGGACAGAGCAAATAGTCGACCAACATACAGTATTTTGTCCTTACAGTTTTTCTTTCCCTCTCCCTTCATTGCTCCTTTTCAGGCAATTTCATCAAAGCAGACCACTAATTCATCTTGTTGCATTTTGAAACCAAGAAAAGCAAGTGGTTTTGAATTAATCATTAAAAATTCACCCTCTATTACTGACAATACTATACATAAGTTCTATTTTGGATATCAGGTTTCCAACAAATTCACCAGCTTAAGACAAAGAGGTGGAATAGGCTGAATTTTTTTGGTGGGGAGGAAGGGGAATGGAGAAATAAAAAGCTCATATTGCTGCTTCTGGAATAAATCACTCCCATATTTTCTTCTCTGTACGTTAAATCCAAAGAGAGAAAAATTCATACACACATATTCTAAACTCTGTGGATCCAACTTCACTATACACCAAGTACTGTAGTTTCTAAATAGACACAGAGTATCCAATATACCTGCAGGTCCTTAGGCACATTTCTTAATACATTTCAAAAAGAATCTATTTGATTGTTTTAGATTCATATATGGAAGCCAAAGTGCTTCATCGAGATTAATGTAAAAAGGTGAAAAATCCTTCTACAATCTATTTTTTCACAATTCCGGTTTAAATCATAGAGAACTGAAGGCAAAAAAAGTTTATCTCTAATGAAGATAACACAACTGGTCAGCAATGCATGCAGGAATAAAAGTCACATCATACCTTTCTTGCAACACAAAAATGCCGCAGAATTTTTTTGCACAGGATGGGAAAGAATTAAAATTCTCATTACATAGATGATTGTGTCTAGAATTTTCAGTGACGAGTGAAGGAACTGGCTCTGAGTTCTTAGACCACATGAAACCCATCTTTTTCTCCCCATAAATTCTCAATAAAATTCTTGGTCCAGGTCTTAGTCCAGAAGCTGTATGATAGGCAATGTATACAGCATCTGAAAACTGAACTCAGTACACAGGGAGTGGTTAACAGATTTATTTCTGTGATCCATTATAGCATAGGGAAACCTCTGCATAAAAAGAACTTTTTTAGGGGTGAGTACTATACTGAAAAATGAATTCCTGGAGAGATGACACTCCATCCTTCCTTCTCATCCAAACCTTACTATCTTCTGGTCCTAATGCAGATTCATTCCTACCTTCATCATAAATAGGAATGATAATAAATACCTATCATAGTACATTCATATTCAAAAAAGAAGATTGTTCCAGTGCCCCCACTATTCCACCTGAGGAAGAGGGAAGAACAAATATTGTTGTTACTGAAGGAGATCAGGTAGGAGTGACACAGAGCAAAAACCTACATGGAGCACAAATAAGCTTCCCACTCAAACAGTAATCTGTCTGTAGAATGATAAATAACTAATACTCTTTGGATAAGGTCTTTTAGGCACAAAAGGTTGTACAAAATGATGCAAAAATTCAATACGCTTATTTTGAAAGCACACTCCAGCAAAGCCTCTGTGTAGCAGAGAAAGTATTAGAGTGGATTGTCATTTCAAGGCTAGATATTATATGTCCCGTATCTTGTAGCAGAATTTTTCTGATAAACCCACTGTTTAGACTCTACAAATAATCTTTTGCTGCTTGCTTTCCCAAAAGTCTGCAAAAAATCTGGTATGATCAGACTGACAAACATCTTGTTATAAGGAATAATGGAGTACTGCCAACATATTTCAATACTAATCTGAAAGCTACAAGTAAAGAGAAGCCATGGAAAGCATACAAGAATAAAATTGAAGCTGACTTGAATGTAATCTTCAAATAAGGATTTAATAAGACAATTATGGAATGTTAATTAAAAATGCCAACAAATTAAACACATTCATCATGCTTTAACAATTCAGTATGTGGCAACTGATTATTGAAACCACATTGTGCATAATGGTACTGCAACTGAGGATGAGCAACTTAGGATTTATTCTCATTCTGTGGTCATCCATTCATAGCTTTTCAAGTAATTACTATTCTAAATCTAGATATTAGGAGCAGAGTGAATGCTACAAAACTGTTCTGCAAGCAGCCACTTGATTCTGACCATGTACGGGCTTTATCCAGGTCTACAAACCCACTTGCTGATTTCTTTGTCTGAACATAGAAACATATGAGTTTTGTCTATAGGTATGCTTCTACAAAGTCACTTTTAAAATTTTATCTCTTGAATACCATCACTTTAACCTTTGTGGCAACCATGAGATGAGGATCACATTAACATCCTTAAAAAAACAACAACAACAAAAAAACAACACACACAAAAAAACCCAAAACCAGACAAAAACAAACAAAAAGGAAAGGAAAGAGACCTAAGGAAAGGGAAACAGTCTTTCTGGCACTGACAGTGAAGATGTTAGAATCCAAGACTTCTGATCATTGGTGTAAACTATATGCTCATCCACTGGTGCTTTTTCCTTATACTGAAATTGGCAGTGTCCTACTTAACACAATTCAGGAGCAGGAGTTTCCAAAACCCTTCATCAGTGTCCTAGACCAGAGGCAACTCAATAAACCAGGCCAGGATATGATGGCACACATGACAGCTAGGAAATATGCAGGCATACAGACTTACTTTTAGGTCAGAAAACTAAATTTAGACTCTGAACCCTGCCAGTGATTTTTCAGTAGTGTAATTTTTCTAGGAATAATGCCCTGGCATAGCTTAGTGTGCCCCAAAAAGGAAAAAGTTTAAGCACTTCTAACATTCTCTAGTCCCTCCAATGTGCCACCTCTGCCTTAGATAGCCAAAGCTCCCTAGGCTGGATTCTCCAGCCCTCATCCTCAGGAGGCAGCCTGGGCCCGTGTGAACAGGGAATGGAAAAAAATAATCCCCCTTTCATTTGCAGTGATGCTGAGAGGCAGTGACCAAGGGTAGAGGACAGCAGACAGAGTCTCTACTGTAAGAGGCAGCGTTAATCCCAAAGTCTCTATGCCTGTATTCAGTGCAGCTAAGAAAGCTCTGTACAACTGGGAAGCAAGAGAAGCGTTCTTGAAAAGCCTCTATTGCTAAAGCACGACAGGCCTTAGTTCAGAAGTCTCTTTACCAGAAAAGCAAAACTGTAAGAATAAGCTGAGACTTGTTCCTCTAGTCTGTTTCAGACAACTTGGTAATGAGCATTTGCTAAAATGTCTACATGACTTCGGACTTCTGAGACTCATGCTACATACATGACATGACAGATAGGCATATGCACATTATAAAGGCGTATGTGTGTGTACCTATATCTGCAATTAGCTATATATGGCATATATGTATTATATATACACATACAAAGAAAGAAAGAAAACTAACAGAACTTCAGAGAAACACCAGACTAACACAGAAATATGAAGGTATGAGGAATGGTAAACTTGCAAGGAGTTAAAGCCATGCAACCACATTTTTCACTAGCACGATCAGTTAATATTTGTAAAATAGAAAATCAGCAAACATTTTCCTAGCAGTAGAAAAAAGTAGTCTTAATCAAGGAGGTAATCTAAGTGCAACAAAAAGGAGCACTTTCCCTCAAAACATTTAAATGAGCTACCCATGTCATCATCAGTAGTTGTTAAAAGATTATGGCTCTTTTCATTCATGCTTTGCCTTCTATATAACAATTCAAGGTGAAATTCATGACCTCAGGTAGAGGAAGAAGTCTGGAATACCTCAGGTCAGTATCCTGTCTTCCTTGCTAGGGACTTTTTATACTATTCTTTCATCTACTTCATGCTTACCTTTCACCCATTGTACCTTAATTAATAAATGCCATAAAAATTATTGTATGAATTTTGCCAATGATATAAAAACGAGGAATCTCTCATTTTAATGAAGTGAGACCTTATAAAATGGTGATATTGAGTGTTTGCATTGAAAAGCTAGAACTATACATATTTTAAGTGTAACAACTCTTCTTAACTAATTTCCTTCATGAACTATTTACACTACAGTTGCAATTTACAGTTTTAAAAGACCTTTATTAAAATGCACAGAAGCAAGACTTGCACACATAAAGAGCATCCCCATATTGTATTAGTGCAAAATAAGCTAGTAGTTATTTGAATTAAGCTCATGTAGAGTGGAAACTGTGATGAAAAAAGAGTTTCCAGTACTTCAGTGAAGAAAACAGAAAAGCTGCTTAATCTCATAGAAACTAGGGAAATTTTCAGTTGTAGGGAGGAGTTATCTGGAACAGATATGAATAAATTTAACTCTGTTTAAGTACTGTGGTAGACCAAACAGTGCTCTATATCATTACACAAACAATGGCTTACTTGAGTTTCAATTTTTCATTTTCCTAATGTGGGCAAGGGTAATAACTCAGTCTTTCTAAAAACAGTCTCCTTTCCTCCTGTGTCAGCTCTAGCACTAGATACAGTCATGGTACAGTTTTGGCAGCTGTGGGACCTGGATTCAAAGCTTTGGAATGTAATCTCTCTCTCTCTCTATTTTTTTTTTCCCCCTGAGCAGTAGTGTCTTGATTAGCTTTCTAACAGAAGAAGAAAAATATAGGAACAGTTAGGGATCCAAAACATTCAACCATCATACTTCTATTTTTAAAGGGATGTAAATAATATCATTAAAAATCAACCAGAAAAATGGACAAGAAAGCATTAGAACCTTTTGGTATCTATGTCCTTGTAGACATTGAGAATTAAGGCAAATGGGAGATGCCAATGGTCCATCCTATTTTTTGTTTTCAATGATCCACAGATCTCTAAAGATATTTAATACTTTCTGTTTTTAAAGCAGGTGAACCTTTAAGATAAAAACCTTGATCAGCTTAGAGCAATTTAGTCTGGAGGAAACAAGTAACAATTTTTTAAATTATAGACTGAAAAACATTTCAGAACATTAGTGGCAGGAAATTATTTTCACCGAAAACAGTCCATGCTCAAAACAGCAAGTGGATAAGGAGCAGTCATGAATGTGGGTTGACTCATGAGACAGAAGTTTAACAAAATAATGTTTTTAAAGATTATTACAATATATTAAAGAACTTGACAATTATCAGTTGTGAGAATAGTAACACAAAGGATGACGTTACTCAGTAAAATCAGAACACAATTCATCAGTCAGTGGCCAACTGATTTTGCTGAACTGATGGAACAGCTGAGCCAGGTTATATGGAAGAAGAGAATTCCGCTACCTGCAGTCACGTTTCCATGTCACCAAAAAACTGAGAAGACTGCTCTCATCTCTGAAAGTATGAGATTCTCCCACAGCCTGTGGCCTACGGGCATGCTGATGTTCTAAAGAAACCAAGTGGTTATGGCATGAAAGTGAGCTTCACAAACCATGTTCTGCCATGCCATGCAGCTGCTACAGGTGGCCTGTGAGAAGTCTGTGCCCTAATTTTCCCACTGCTTTCCTTACCAACCCAGAAAAAGCCCCAGTTTGATTTGGATCAGTCTGAGGGCATTATTTTCCAGGGAACTCTTAAACAATTCCTGGTCTCTGGCTATAAGTAGAAATTCAGGCAGATCTGCTTTACACCCCAAAATATTGAGGTCAATCTCGTGGTTTTGCACAACAGACTTGATTTTCAAATAATTGGGTTGGCAGCAATGTACATAGGACTGTCTTAACTTGCGCTAGGGAGATCTGTTCTCTACAAAGAGCAAATACAAGGTAAGGCTAGTCAGAAAAGAGTCCCTCCTACCATCAAAGCATTTTTCTTTATCTGTCATGTCAGCAGTTGCATGGGGCAGGCCCTATAATTCCTGTGGTCTGGTGATTTCCCAACCCTAAGGAGCTCATAGCTCGATTCTGCAGCATTGTTTTATAACCATTTAGAAATACGTGATCTTTAGCTAAGAAGCTTGGAAATTCCTTAGTCAATGGGCTTAACATCCTCTACTGTTATACATCAAATAATTCAGAGTACAAAGGAAAAAAAATTTGTTGCTCAAAAAATAGCATAAATAAAATTTTCATATTTACATTCTGAAAATTATCCCCTCCATCTGAAATGCATAAGCAATACACTGTAAATACCAGAATCAACTGTTACACAGGAGAAAAAACCCGAAGTTTAGACACCCATCTTAGATTTTCTTCACTGTATACAGGACTTTCTTTCATTCTTACTTCATAATGATGTAGAGAAATTCTATTCAATAACTTTATCTCAGAATAAGACCTCAGCACAGAAAACTCTGGATTTTTAACTAAGTTTTTAAAATAATTTCTAGGTACAACAGTTACTTCTTATAGAGTTGCCTCAGGATTCATGAATCTGAAATAGTATTATCCCTGACTTTCATGAACACACAAATAGGAACTTTCAGAAAATTGTAGGAGAATAATCTTTGGGCTGTTCTTTAAACTAGGCATTTTTTTAACCCTAAGTTTGGTTTCCACTAAACATTCTAAATCCATGTGCTCCATTATACTTTAATTATTTTGCCCTAGTTCTTCAATTATTTTCAATGTTTTCTCTAGAAAAAAGAAAGAAAAACACCATAATTTAGGAATTGAGAGTTTCATACCTCAGTGGTTTCCTTTGAATAATTTTGCTAGTGTAATCTCAGCTATTGGCTTTGCACAAGACAGAAAATGATAAAAATATAAATCTTCTCTGGCTTCTAGTATTTTCCCCTCTGAAGTTAATGATGGTAGAGCTACACCAATAGAGTTGGGGTTTAGTACTTATATTGAAATGGAATCTCTAAGACCTAATGGCTACAGTATTAAGAGGCTAAATCACATTATTTGCAAGGATGGAAATTTAACTTAAAGATAAGAAAAGCATCTCTGTGAGCCATTTCAATGACCAAGATAAAGCCTACAGATTGTAGAAACAGGACATCCACTATGGCACAGCAAAAAAGGTGACACACTGTTCTGTATTATTCATTGGACACTGGCCATCGCAAGCTAAGATAAATGGGCTAACTTACACTTTTTAACACACAAGCTGCAAACAATTGCTTAAAACTGCCTCACAAGCACATAGTATGAGTATTTCCTGTTTAAGCATATTTGCTGTAGTAACTGGTTACAAAAAACACAAGTTCTTTTGATCTCTCCAACTTTTGCTGGGAATTGCAATGCATTATTATAGCACCATTGCTAACAGCTTTAAGGCATAGGACCGGAAAGCTATACATATCCACTTGCTGACTGTGGCCATTCTCTCGTTTATACCATAAGACACTTATCTGGCACCTCTGGAAATGTATCTCTTCTCCCAAATGGCTATGGAGTTATGGGGCTATTACTTTTCAACATCAGAAGTGAATCAACCTTTTTAGATTTTCTCAGCTACCCACAGAAATAGTCATATGTGGTCTTTTTTTTAAGAGTGAAGACACATTCTTCAGACAGTAACTTCTAAATCAGGATCAGCAGCCTCAATTTTCCCAGAAAGCATCTAATCAGCTCATGTAATCTTCCGGGGAAAATACAAACATTAAAGATTTTTATAAATTATAATTAAGACACTAGCTGCACAGCCTTCCTTGAGGCTTCATCTGCACACTGATTTTGAAAAGTTGCAAACAGATAAGCCTACCCTATGTTAGTCACAGGACTCCTAAAAAGAACCAAAGTGGGACATTTATTGGGGAAGTATGATAAAAGAGGCTGTTTTGTCTGTGTCTTATTTGTTAAGAAAACATCTTCACAGTAGATTTTGTAATTAGATACACCATGTTCACCATGGAGATTACAGGGAAAAAAAGGATTGGTCCCATGAATTGACAAAGATTGGTCCTGAAATATAGCTTGTGCTTTCTATTCTGGAAAGTTGTATCTAAATCTCTGCCTCTGCAATACTTTTTGTATCACTCCAGCCAGGCCACTTGTAACATTTTTTCTGATACATTAGAAATCATGTACTCTTTGTTCTTGTAGATGCCTTATCCATTATCTTCAGCTTGATGGACAAAGATGCTGAACACTCATGATTGCATCTGAGGTCAATAGTTCCCCTCTGAACTTATTGCTATGTCATGCGAGGTGAATTGAAAAAACCAGATCCTTGTGTCTCAGAGCACTCAAGAAAGGTAGATGCTTTTGACATTAATGTCTGTGAGCCTTTGAGTCTACATCCGTAGAATAGGAACAATATCCTGTGCCACAGAAATTTAGGAAAACAAATTCACTAATATTTAAGAAACAGAAACTTAGAATAAATGCCAGAGAAAAGCCCTTTTTGCAATTAATGCTTGCATTTGAAATAAAGTCTGCATAGCACACCGTAAACAAGTCATGACAGCACATATACATTTAAATATTTCAGGCTACATACAGTAAAGTTACTTCAAGCTCTTCCATCCCACCTGCTCCCTACTGAACCAGTCACACAGAGAAAAGAGTATGTGCTTCTGTAGTTGAAGATGGTATCACAGAGAGATTAAACTGGAATAAAGGTTCCTTAAGTCATCTAAATGAAGATTGTGAAGTCATATTTCCTGTGTGATATTCTTTTAGTGTAGCTGTGTTTTCATACACACATAGTTGCACAGAAAGGAGACCACAGGAATGATACAGCATCCTTGTGAAATAATAATAAAAAAACAACACTACCTTGAAGTCAAATCTACGAATAATTTGCAGAGTACTTTCTGCTTATGTGAACACAATCACAATACACTTACAAACAGGCATAAGACCAGCACAACTCAGAAAAACAACAAATCAGTTCACCAGTACTGACAAAATGGTAATAAAATGCTGCTTCCTTCTCTGGACCACAGAGAATAAATGGTTTTAATGAATAAGAATTTCAGCCTTATCTCCTCAATGAGTCGATGGGGGTAGCAGAAGACCAGCATTCTCTGTTCAATGAAACTTTATTATCCTGGCAGTAAAGCGGTTGCTTCATACAATCCTGAACTGCCATAAAATTACGCACAGTGGTAGAATAAAGTGTTGGTTTTGCCTGTCTGAAATCTCTTTTAGCAGTTGTAAAGCACTGAGGGTAACTTGTCTGAGAGTAGATGGATTAGCACAAACACGGTGGATTGTTTAATACCTTCACTCCTCCGTTAACTGGATTCTTTAACCTGAGCAACAAGACTTATCAAAAGACATCCACCCCATCCTTCCAAAGTCCTAGCTCTACACGATCCCACCAATGATAACTGGCTAACATTCACTCATGCACTAAGAAAGGTAACTTCAGGCATTGCCCTTTGAGGCTATGAGAAAAAGTTGATTAAACAGGTGGTAAGCGTGGCTGTGCCAACACTTAATTATTCTAGAATCACTTTCCTTTTCCTATCCTACAGTCTTTATTTTGAACTTTAATCCCTAAAATACATCACCAGTTCATGGTAATATCAGACATTAATGCTCCACCACTTCTGTTAAACCACAATGTGTTGGACATTGTAATATATCAGCCCTTGAAAATATCAGACCTATACATCTACTGCAGTTTAAAATCAGTTGGCTTGCTTTATTTCATATTAAATCACAATTAAGCATGACTCCCAAGTTCTCTACTTTGACATTCTTTTCTTCAAAAACATCAGACAATTAACTGCCTGAAGGACATGAAATCCTTCAGACCTGAAAAAAATACCTTGCCAGACATATATAGCAGAGAGTGAAAATATATTTTTCATAAAACTTTTTCCCCATTTGTTACATTCCTTGGTACATTTTATAAAATTATTCTTTTCAAAGCATTATTTGTTTTTAGAGAACCTGTGAATTTAACTTTACTCATTCATATGCAATTAAAAATAAATGCCCTTTGCATGTGCTAATCAAACAATGGTAGCAAATTAGACTGCCAAAATTCTGAATGAGAAAAATTTTCATTAGAAAGCAAAAGACAAATCTGTGCTTCTTGGTGCTTAAGAAGAGGTCTGTCCTTAAAATAATAATGAAACCTCATATGCATTTGACACCCACCGTATGAACAGTCTCTATTTACATGGAATTTCCAATATTTTTAGGGTGACATTTTTTACGTAGCAAATCTAATTTTGTAACTTTCCATAAACTGATGAAGCAGAATGAAAGACCTATCACAAATATCTATACTTCTGCAAACATTTCTGATCAAATATTTTAGAATAATAGAAGATTCCTACCAGATCTTCTGTTTTGTGGTTATTCAGCAGATCAGATAGGAAATCATCATGAAGACTTTCTCTCCGAATCAGTGTAAATTCACGTAGGAAAACTGCGCCTTGATTTTGGTCTCCACAAACCTAGAAGGAAAACATATTATTAGGAAAAGCAAAATTTTAATTCTGTCATAGACACAATCATAATATCCAGATAAATCAGACTGGAAGATTAAAATGTTCATTAATGGTCCTTTGTCTTCCATTACTAAACTCTTTCTAACCATTCAGCATTGCCATTAATGAAAACAGACATGCATTTAAAGAAAGTCAGTAAGTTAATGAATAAAACTGCCATTTACATGAGATTCCGTTGTAAAGTAAGTTTCTGTGTTGTTACTTAAAGCTATGGTCTATAAGGCAGTTAACAGTTATAACCTCTTTTGTGAAATGAATTAATATTTAGAGTGTATTTTTACTTTTTGGAACAGATCGTATTTGTCCAGTATCACAAGAAGTTAGAGCTTAAAACTTCTGAGGACCAGAAAAAATTTATATATAACTACTTTAGCTAGCAAACTTAAATATGCACCTGCATTCAAAATCATTTACACCTATTGTTTTCAAGTTTAGGAATATATATGTGTCGTGGTTTAACTCCAGCCAGCAACTAAGCACCACGCAGCCGCTCACTCACTCCCCCCCCCCACCCAGTGGGATGGGGGAGAAAATCGGGAGAAGAAGTAAAACTTGTGGGTTGAGATAAGAACGGTTTAATAGAACAGAAAAGAAGAAACTAATAATGATAATGATAACACTAATAAAATGACAACAGTAGTAATAAAAGGATTGGAATGTACAAATGATGTGCAGGGCAATTGCTCACCACCTGCTGACCGACCCCCAGCCAGTCCCCGAGCGGCGATTCCCCCCACTTCCCAGTTCCTATACTAGATGGGACGTCACATGGTATGGAATACACCGTTGGCCAGTTTGGGTCAGGTGCCCTGGCTGGGCATGAGAAGCTGAAAAATCCTTGACTGTAGTCTAAACACTACTGAGCAACAACTGAAAACATCAGTGTTATCAACATTCTTCACATACTGAACTCAAAACATAGGACTGTACCAGCTACTAGGAAGACAGTTAACTACATCCCAGCTGAAACCAGGACAATAAGCTACTTGAGAAAGGGGTTGTTTCTTCAGTAACTGTCTAACCAATACCTATCAAAATGTCCTAGGTACTAATATGGCATTGTTATAGTTCTTGGAAATAAATAATTAAAACAATTCCGCATCATTCTTCATGCTCCCACATCCTTTTTTTCTTTGGTTATCCAAGCCAAAGAATGATTTTTTTTTTTTTTTTTAGGTATAAAGTAAACTTAAATGTTGGAAAGCAGTGAAATATCAGGGAGGATTTTTTACATATTAATGGAATATGTTGCTTTTCATTAGACTGACTATAAAGAATTCCACTACAGGTGAAATATCCATAAAGGTTAACAACCAGAAATTGTGAGTGTATTATCAGCCGGAAATCTAGCTGATTTTTTGGTTTTCAGCACTTAACATATTTTGAAGGTGACTCAGCTTGAGAGAAAAGTATGTTTTATCAAAATGGTTAAGTGAGAATATTTTGTACTTTAGTATTTGACAACAGCGACTGTAACTCTAGTACGAATTAGGCAAGTGTAACAATTATAAATAATTTATTTCTATGAGATACAGGTTTATCTTCCCATAAATGTATGCGAGATACACATGCATGGTAATTGTGGAGTTTGGAGTTTCTGGTTATCTTTTTCTGTTTCTCCATCTGAAGGACAAGATACTATAATCAGGCATGGTAAATACAGTATTCCTCATGTATTTAAGATAAGCATAGGACTAATAAATGGACTGTTGTTACTACTCACAACTGCTGTACTACTAAATTTATTTTACTAAGAAGAAAGTCAATGCTCTGGTGCTTTTATTATGATTATTTCTTGCATTCATCCTTCTGCATAGCCAGATGCCATAGTTATCCTGGCTCTACTTATCCTAGCTGAGAAGTTCAGAGAAAAA
The DNA here is from genome assembly GCF_000737465.1 of Haliaeetus leucocephalus. Taxonomy (NCBI): domain Eukaryota; kingdom Metazoa; phylum Chordata; class Aves; order Accipitriformes; family Accipitridae; genus Haliaeetus; species Haliaeetus leucocephalus. The sequence goes on from NW_010972616.1 coordinate 1,212,435, forward strand.
GAAGGGCCTGAGAGTACCATGAATATGATGTGTAGTGTCCAGGGGGAGGATGAAGTATAGATTTGCCTTGCCACTCCCTACAAGTGAGTTGGTATTGCTGTTTGGGAGGAGCAGTTCTCCCTGCCAGCTGCGAAGTGAGATCAGAGCTGTTGCAAAGCTAGTGCAGCTATAACGGGGTGACTAGAAGGAGATGAGCTAATAAAATTAAAGTGGGGGATGGGAATATCTTAATATGAAGTGGGTAATGGGAAGAAGTAAGAGTCCCTGAATCCAAACTTTATGCTGGTTAACATAACAGACTTCTTCTTTGATGTAAGACTCTTCTCTCTAGTAGTAAAATAGGGGCACCTAATTTTCTTGGTTGCTTTCAGCTCCTCTACTGTAAAATTTAAGTTTAAAACCAAACCCAAAACCCCACACTTTCTATAAAAGGTACAGAGTTTTACAAGTGTGGGATTTTAAAATTTAGACTTAGCTTTCTGTCTTGTGGATAACATTGAGAGATACACCCACTGATATTACCCTTCTATTATTGAGTCAGGGCAATGAAGAATCCTCAGGGGTGTCAGAGGACCAAGCATGCATATGTCCAAAAGAAAAAGAAGCCCTGCTACTGACACATATTCTTTTTTCTAATAAAAATTACGGACAAATCACTACCTTACAAATAAAAATGTCCCTGAAATAGCTCGTATTTCATAAAAATGTTTCATCCTAGGAGTGGCAAAAAATGTTCAACAATAAAACTTATTTCAAGAAAGGAAATCTACAGTTTTATTTTATTTTGTGATTTTAAGCACTTATGGTCACCAAATGTAATGATAAAATTATGATTAATTAGGTTTTCTTACAATTTTGTGCTTCTAATTTCAGAAGTCAAATTACAAACAGTGTAAAAAAGTAATTTCCTCACCAATGATTCACCTTCCTACTTTGCTTATTCTGCTCCTATACAAATATACCCAGATTCTGCAAAATCTTTTCTTTATAAGAGCAGTCAGCTTCCTGTTATTACAATTTCTAACTGGTTTTCAAAAAGAAACCAAACCTAGTAAAGTATTCTGTCATCTTCCTAAGTTATCAATACTTAAAATAAAGACTTCATAAAGAATGCATTTGCAGTATCAATAATCTTAACAAAGTATTGCTAACCTTTAAAACTTAACTATTTACCATATGAATATTAATGGTCTAACTGCTGATAATTACATGGGAGAGAAGTAGATGCCAGAGGCACTATTCAGGAAGAATAGGCAGTCCAAGAGAGTTGAAAAAGACATTGGGAAACTGAGGATGAAGGAAGATGAGAAATAAAAACCAAGAAAAGCAGTAATGAAAGCTTTTTTTTTTTTCCTTTTAACTCAGCAAACCTGAATGATAAAATCTTGAAAAAAAGGAAAGAACTGAAAAGCATGCAGTTATCTAAAAAACATTATTCTCCTCTTGATTTATATTGTACACTTTTCTGCTTTGAGCAGTAGCTCCTCCTGGGTTCACTGTAATTTATACATCTGCTGATGAAACTTAGTCCTAGTAGAGTATGGCCATCCTTACTGAGAGAGCTGGAATCAATCCATTTCAGATGAGTGTCAGTAAATTGGATTAATATCCGGAAAGACTGTTTTCCATTTTTCAAGTTCCCTTAAAGTCTTGGCTACAAATATGTCACCATTTCATTCTCTCAGGAAACCTATTATCATTGTAACACAGCCACCACATCTCTCATCTCTGTTCCTTCAGTTTATGATCAGACGAGCTTAGAAAACAGTCTCCAAAAATAAGGCAACTGAACCCTTCTTAAGCAGTGAGTAAACCATATGAAGAAAGAGCAGCCTGGCAGAAATCTGACCCTTAGCAGCAGCAATAATCTGCAGCAATATGTGGCTTTTCAAGGATCTGCAAACAACATTGGAAAGAAGGTTTCGCTAATGCATACCTGAAGGTCAACAGCATAGCACCGAAGTTTCTCAGCACAAGGAAGCTATCTGGGTATTCAGATACCCAACTGATGTTACAAAGGAGACTGTTACGAAATTGAGGTGAGAGAAAATTCCAGAAGATACCTAAGCAATAATGTTTTTCTCATTTTAGCTCAGTTCCTATCTCTTAGATTAGTGCAAAAACATGAGTTGTTCCATTAGATCCAGTGGTGTGAGTCCATGGGGCAGAAATCTTTGGAGTCAGGCAGACAAATACAGAATTAGGAAATAAAAAACCTAACATAAACCAGAGGGTGGAAGGATGCATCCCAGCCAACAGAGTCTAAGTTTTCTTGCACTTGAGTACTGTCTCACTGTGGAAGTAGCTTCATTAATTTTGCTGTGACCATCAATAAACTAAACTAGTACTAATTCTTTGTTACGAAGGTGTAATAGTGATACTTTGCCGAATTCAGGAGGCACAGAAATAACAATACAGGCCAAAAATCTGATGCAAATAATCATGGTACCTTCCATAGCACCCTTTTCAGCACAGAGGCCAAGGGATGCCAAAGTATCTCAAAGTATCTCAAACTACTCCTAGGAGTAGTTTTAAGGTGACAGTTGCTCAGTCGAAGCTTTTTTAATTTTGAATATTCAAAGCCCAAAGCACCCAGAAAATTATTACTAACATCAAAATTTAAGGCAAAAAAATATGGACTGGTTTATTAAAAACGCTTCTTCTAACATGATTTTAAAAATCAGTTTCTTTAAGCTTACTGAGGTTTTTGAGAGGCTTTGAGTGTCTTGACAATGATAAGAAGGGTTACTTTTCCTTATTAGTAGTATTCTCAGGCATGCATCTCTTGGATTTTATGACAGAAACAAATTAGAACATGAAGCATATGACAGAAATTAAGGTATTAAATACCAGAAAGGTAGCAATGACATTTATAGTGTGGGATGAGGAATGCAGGCTTTTAATAAGCCAAGTTATTGTGCAACACCCTGTTTGGTTTAAACTCCACTCTAAACAGCACAGGAACTTGTGCATGTATTTCAACTCTGAATTACTCTCCGTAAAAGCTAACAACAACATTCCACTTTATTGCCTGCACACTTCCAAGTGAAAGAGCACCACACTTTTATATGGGTGACAAGAGCTTTAATGCATCCCTCAGCCCTGCAAGACACAATCACGTAAGAAGGAAAGGCATCCTAGTGGACTCACAGGTGTGTCTAAGCAGCTGCTAGCTGCCAAATGAACTTGAGTAGTACCACTGGTGCCTCAAGCAAATGTTTAACAAAATCTCATAGGGAGTTCTGAAATAAGAAAATTATTGTTGCTTTTAATCTTCCATGGTATTGTGTTGCAGCTTTGATCCAAATTTTCTTTTTCTTTATTCTCCAAAATGGAATTAGGGTGGTGTCGTGGTTTCAGCCCAGCCGGTAACAAAGGACCACGCGGCCGCTCGCTCACTCCTCCCGCCCCCCTCCGGTGGGATGGGGGGGAAGACGGAGGAGAGAAAAAAAAACAAAACTGGAACCTCAAGGGTTGAGATAAAGGCAGTTTACTGGAACAACACAAAGAAATTGCAACAACAACAATGGTACTAATGAAAGAGTATACAAAAAGAGTGATGCACAGTGCAACTGCTCACCACCCGGGACCCGACGCTCCACCACTTCCCCCACCGAAAAGTAGAGACCACCCCCCGGCCTGCTCCCCATTTATATACTGAGCATGATGTCACATGGTACGGAATAGCTCCTTGGCCAGTTCAGGTCAGCTGCCCCAGCTATGCCCCCCACCTCCCAGGCTCCTGTAAAAAATTAACTCTATCCCAGCTGAACCCAGGACAGGTGGGTAGAGAGGGGTACAAGCCCAACACTAGGTCCCAAACTGAGAAGCAGTTATAGTCTGCCTCCAGATCTGAATTCTGAAAGCTGTTTGTCTTTACCAAAGTCCATGTAAGAACATGTAAGAACTGAAAATATGCAGAGATTTTACAGCCTGATTCTGCCACTGTTAATCATTCTGAACACTTTTCTTTCCTCCATAGAGAGCCAGAAAGCTATGCACAATTTAAAATCTATTCTGTATGTTTCCTTCTTGGAATTTCTTGGGTATGAGCACTCTATGTTTTTCAGAGGAATACATACAAAAGGAATACTACCCTATTTAATTAAGGACATCACTCTCCAAATGCTATGTTTCTGTGTTACACATTATACACTGGTCCTTCAGAAATGTTCAGGATTTTCCAAACAGATTTTCTAGGTCCCCATAGGGAAATATGCAGGCCCAGGTAATCAGAGAGCCTGTGTCAATGCATTTGTAATAGGGCTGACAACTTGAAACCTTTACTGTCATGAAGTCAGCTTTTGCTTTAAACCAAAGAATAGAAGAATCCATGTCTAATGTGAATCAAGACATAAAGTAGACTCCAAACCAAAAAATCTGATTTTTAGGCAGAAGTAGTAATACCTCCAGCTTAGATTTTTCTTCCTCTTTTACCATTGCATTCCCACAGATCGAACTAGGTCTGTGAAGATGACTGTTCTCCTCATGAAAACTCCCTTCCCATCTATAAAATGTAATTCTGTTTGGATTCAGTCCAAATAAATGGTTTTCTTGCCAAAACAACAAGAAGAAAACAAAAGAGCTCATTTTTCTTTAATTTTTGTGAGGTCAGACAAGATGATTTGTTTCATTTCTAGGCCACTGTAACGAAATTAAAGGGAACTGTGGGCTATTGTAATAAATCTACCACAGGTGATGAGGTTAGGTTCCTAGTGACCCCATAGCCAATGACAAATGTGCTCATGGGGGTATAGATAGCTTTCACATGAGCATCTCCATTATTAGCATGCTGGAAAGCCACCTACTGGAGTGGTATCACTATATAGAAAATATTTAACACCACGTCAGAAGGCAGGAGAAAACTCAAGTGATTGTACACACAACTCTCATGCAGTTACAGCAAGTAGAAAGCTTACAAGAAAGTAGTTAGATTCTTGGGATGTTCTCTGTGTTTTCCTCTCACCTTCAATTCTTTATTACCGTTGGAAGAAGTTCAGCATCTCTACTGAACGTAGAAGAGACTGTTCCAGGTCTAAGCTAACTACTATCAGCAGGATTTCTTCCTAGCTTTCCTGTCAGTATATTTTGAAGGGGAGTTCTCTTTGTTCATGCAGAATTTTTTTTTTTAAGGTAACCTTTAGAGGTTAGATTCCCAGCTTTCCTTGGCATGGATAGTTAGTAGCTATTTCTTGCCTTACAACCCTTGCAATTTATGGCTTTGATTCTCAGCTCCCTAACTTTCTTCTAAATGGAAGAAAGGGTTGTCCAGGTTTACAAATTAAGTCAATCCTAAGCTAGCATTTTTCACTACTGCAATATCTTCTTCTGATGTCACAGAATAGGACTGCATGTCCTGGGAAGGATAAGTTATATGACAGAAACAAACAAACAAAATTTTAGCCCTGTGGAAAATAAATTTTTCCTGAGACCTGAATATCAACAATATTGCTTTCTGATTCCAGTCTTTCCAAATAGTGATGATATTATTGTTTGTGAATTAACAGCCTGTCTCTTGGGAAACTGGCTACTGTTTGTAGTGGGTTTGTAGGTTTAGAATTTTTAGAGAAGGACGTTCTTATTTGGCTTCGCTGAAGGTACTCACAAAGTGCTTCAAAATACAAACTCAAATAGCAATTTATTTCCCAAGGGAATGTTTTATTCAACGGTGAAATGTTCCCACCAGAAATCTTTTTGCTTGTCTTGAAATATATTTAATCTTTTTTTCTTTCCTCCCTGCCTTTCCACAGAGACTGAATTCATGATTATCTTAATGGTAATGCCCTGACTTCTTTTAAAGCTCTGTGAAGGAAATGTGGCTTTGTGCTAATTGTTTTCAGTTCTTAAACAGCCACAATAGAAGGGTCTGGTTAATGTATTCATTGAAGGAATTATTTAAGCTCCATTTCAGTCTCTCATTATAAATGAACAAAAGAAACAAAAAGTGATTTGCACTCAAGAATTACAGCATGAAGTGTCCCTCAAACAAAACTACCAGCTACTAACATCTTGGACAGACATTACCGATGATGGGGATAAATTTGTAAAGCACGCACACGCCTACACTTGACCCACAGTGTACCAACAAGGGAGAAAGCCAATATGGGCCGATTAAATGGAGTGGCAAAAATGCAGAATGCAGAAAACCACAGCAATTCTCCTGCTGCCAAGCAACCTTAGCCAAAAAAGAAAGCGGGAGGGAGGAATCAGAGAAAGAACAAGGAAAAAAAGAAAAAAAAAAAAGAAGAGCAGACTGTGGGGAAAAATGTGAAGTCACATGGAAGCAAACAAATCAAAGTTATACAATTCCTTTTAAATCCTGCTGATTAGAACCTTCTTGCTAGTTGTATTTAACACAAAATGCACAGACGTTAGAAAGCTTCATGAACAAGAGATAGAATTATATTTGAGAACATTATCAAGTTTCTCATTTACTGGATACACAAGAGGTATTTAGACGGGTATGACTTGTGTTCCTCAAGCAAGTTATTTTTTAAAAAATAAAAAAAACTACTGTGGTTTAAGCAAGACTGTATCTAAGTTCAAGCCAGATTTGTCTTCCAAAACATGCCAAACAAATACTGTTATTCAAAACATTTGAAAACAGACACATGAATTGTTATGTGACACACAATTAAAGGAAACCAAGACATACAGTCTGGAGAACTCATTTTCTACCACTTGTTTCATTACCCCACTTGGTTGACCACCAACAGGTAAGGAATGGTTAACTCCACTGTCATTTTTCAAAAGACGAATCAGTTTTAAAATGGTCAGAATCAGTATGTGCCATGTGAGAAACTGGAGCAAGTAACAGCTTCAGAAATCATTCTGCAAGCTTCAGTATGTTCATTTACCAATGCACCTTGTCACTGACCTGCAATACCCTCCTAGAGGCCAGAATAGACAACAAACTATGCCAAGTTGAATGGACAAAAAATCATCTGGGATTAGCAAGATCAGTCATTTCTAAATATTACCTAATCAGCAATACATGATTTCAAAATATTATTAGCATGAAAAAAAGCAGAAAATAAGATTTACCATTGTTTTGCAACATACATCATAATTAGCTGTACTTGGGCTATCACAGTTTATTGCACTTGGTATTTTTGTGCATGTTAGAAAAAATGCTATGAAAACAATCTTCCTGTAGTAAAGGAATAACAAAAGACAAATGTGCACCCAGGAAAGTAATTAAATTAGATAATCTGATTTAATCTAGAGATCAAATAATTTAAAGAAGTCATTGTGTTCCTCTTCATTGAATCCCATTGCTCAGAGGTTTTTTATTTCAGCTGAACTACAGAATCCTCTAGGCTTCCTTCTTCAATTTTGACTGAGTTTTGGGAGAGGAAACTGGCAAGTTCTCCAGAATCACTTCATCAATCTTCCTGGGCACTCTGAGCACAATATTTTCATCATGAAAATAAAATTTCATAATGATAACCTTCACATGTTCTTCAGTACTTGAATCCTGGGCTTTTGTGACCCAAGACCAGTGGACACCAAACAACTTTTAAACAAAGTAATCAAACTACTGATTCTGCTTCTTTTTTACTGTTAAACTTTATTATGTTTCAGAATAATGAACTGTCTAGAAAATTCACTGAGCTGACACTATGGACTTTGGCTCAAACCCTAGTTACACAGAGTTAAAGTATTGGTGGTGGAAGGTCCTGTTTATTGTATCTCTAACATATTAATGCAAAAAAAGGCAATTATTGCAACATAATTCTTTGCAAGGTGGGGTTCTTTATGCAAACCATAGTTTGTTCATTACAGTCTTGTCATATTGTTGGGCCTCTGACCATCTCTCTGCTTTATTAGAGACGATAATGTCCCGGAAGACCGCTGATGGGTATTTATTACTTTTATACTATTTTCTGCTAATCAAATCTTAGAGTATTTACAGCAAGCTAGATACTTCAAATAGCCAACATAGACATTAGAAAACAGTAGTAACGCTATCTTTATGACCTGCAATTCAGTCAGATAGGTTCACCTCATTTCTTTATAATGAAGCATTGCAAATTCTATTCAGTCCAGGTGAGTATGGTTTTTCTTGGCTGGGTAGCTAAACTGCCATTGTTTCCATCAACGCAATGATTGGCTTTGTTTGTATTTTGTGATCAGATTCATAAGCTGTTGTGACAGCTTGCACAATGCTGAAATAGAAGCCAGGATTTTCTCATGCTTGTGAAATATTAAGTAATATCCAGTAAGAAAAGTATCAGAATGAGTAGCTTCATGGAATGAGACTTTGTGTAAATCTTTCCATTGTGATTGTCCTTGCATTAGAGGACTTGATTCATAGACTCCTAGGAACCTTTTTCTTCACATTGGATTTTACATCCTGTATTTTAGTTTAAAAATACGTTTGATGAGATTTGTAATGCTTTCTGCCAATGGTAAGGCTGGTTTTAATAACTTTACAGTCCTTTTAATTCTGAACAGTATGTGGATATAGGAGTTGGGCTTTTTTTTTTTCCCTTAGGGAAAAAAAAAAAGGCAGCTTTGTCTTTATAGAGTTGGAGGTTTCCTTTTTTATCTCTCCATATTTAGTATACCAAACCTCTGTCACATGTGTTATCAATGAAGTCAGTTGGGTCAGACTCTTGCAATCAGAATTTCTAACTTCTCTCAGATCTTTATGCTCTAAATAAGGAGCTGAATGGTTTCTGGAGATGATGATAGCAGGGATGGGTATTTGACACAAGCTAGTAAATAACAGACCAGATATTCAGCTGGAGTAAATTAGCACAGCTTCATTTAAGCTATTGATTTATACCAGCTGAAGAATTATACCTGCTTTAACAAAAATACTTTTTTTTTTACACCACAGCAGGACTTTCTAATTATGTATTCATCTTTCCATACATCTTTCTGGCTGTACTGTTTAGCAAGATGCTATTTCTAATTCACTTTTCAGAATATTTGAGTCCTTGTTGTCCGAGTGCAGTGGACAGTGACACAGCAGCTGCCCAATGTTATGAGCTCATGCATCCAGCCAGAGAACACCTTCGCTGCACCCTTCCCAGCTCCCGATAAATCCCACTGCCTCTCTGGAGCACAACCAAGGTCCCCTTCACCACCTGTACTACAGGGTGTCTCCCTATCTGCACATACAACAGAGTACCCCTTTTACACTGTACTGTGTTCCTACAGTCAGTAATGACAGAATTTCCTAGAACATGAGTCATATACCTTTTGGGGCAGAGTTATCTGAAGCTTGTTTTGTGTTAGATACACCTCTTAGTCTCTCACCAGATGGTGTTTCACAGCTTTTTCAGAGTTTCACAGTATTGAAGGCCAGAGGCCACATCCATTATCAGGTTATACAGTTTCAGACATATAATTCCTGCATTAAGCCATCAATGTACTCTGCATTACTCATCAATAACTTTCGGATGGAGGAAAATACATCTTTTAGAAAAAGCACCCAGTCTCAAAATGCATTTCATTGCTTGATGATTACAGAGCATGAAATAACATCCTGTACTAGCATAAGTACATTGTATGACACCTGAATTCCCTCCTGAACTGCTTTTCAGTGCAGTTTGTCACATCTTTCTGTTTAAAACACAGTACAGCGTAACTAAAAAACAATTGCGGTATATGCGAGTGAAAGAAATACCAACTATAGAATGTATAGCATCCAGCAGCTACTCAGAGCTGCTAGAAGATTACTGCATGTATTTAAGGTTGAGGCATAGACAGAGGCAGAATCCAGCAGCCAAAAGAGTCTGTACAGAGGCAGCCAGAGCAGAGAATCAAACAGCCTCTCAGTAAGCTCCCAAATGCCTGCAATGAGGCTGCTCTGAGGGCCTCCTTGGCATCAAGGAATTTGAAATTGACTCTTTCTCAGCCTGAAGATACTGGCATTGGTATGGCATCCATGTAAAACAGGAAAATTTATCCTGTTTCTTTAGGTCTTCATTTGTAAAGAGAGTAAAATACCTTGATCTAGAATTCTAAAAGATAATTTTTACTTTCAACTCTTTCCTGTTTATCACAACCCAGAGTAAAACGCAGCACTCCTTGCATGGATGAACTCTAAAAGAAAGAAAAGATGCAGAGGAGTTTCCAAATGAAAGCCTGCAATGCAACAAAAATCCAGGTGGAAAGAATCTTCCAGTTGATCTCAACCTCTTGACAACTTTCACTAGCAGTCCTTACTGCTGCACTTTTTAGACAAACTACCTTCTTAATAAGTTAATTCTGGATTTTTAACTAGTTTAAGGGAATATCCCACTAATACACAAGTAAATGAGCGTCCTGCCAAATGTAGTGTCTCATTTTATTGATACTATGGGTCTATCAACTCAAAATTCAGATGCCACTGTCCAATCGTCCAAGCTGCCCAGAAGCTGTACAGCTGAAAACAGGGTGGTATTGTGATCACACTCACCTAAGATAACTGAGCTGTGAAACTTACTAGCAAAGGATGAACTGAATATAGTAGGATTGAAATTGAAATAGATTAGAACAGAACCAGACATATAAATTGATATGAAGAGTATGAAGGGTTACCACAGTGAATGATAACATACACTGGAATGTGTAGTACCTATTAGGGTTCAGGGAACAAGAAAATCAGAGACGTCTATATGTTCCATTTGAAAAAGGAAGATTATACTGTGTCTGCTCACTGTGTTTGTACTTTTGACTGAAGTCTCTAATTTTGCAAACTGGATATGTACCCCAGGACTAGATGAACAGCAGTCTGATTCAGGATATCAGTGCTGGCACGCTAGAAAATAAGCTTTTGATGATATCTGATATTCATGTTGCAATACATTCTACAGAATTTATTGTGTACTTTTCTAAATTAGAACTTCCAATTTGGTCTAGTGACTGGACCTTGTTTCACATAAAGTGAGCTATTCCTAAAAAGAAAGACTAGTCTTTCCAAAATCATGTGGTACATCAACAAGAAGTTCCAAACCTCAAGCAGATAATTTTGGGGGCCTTAATCTGCAAGTTTTACAGTTATGTTAGCAAAACAAGGAAACAGAAAATAGACTGACTTTATTCAGAAATAAGTTTTTATATAGAATATCTTCCTTTAAGAATGCAATGAAGTAATGTGCTCATGACATTCATCATGAAGGTCTGGAAGACTGCATCACTAAGCAGAAGTGGATAAAGCTATGAAGTTAAAAGCTCCTGGATTTTCAAATTTGAGTTTTAAACTGGAAGAATATCATCTATTAACAGGCGGAGTACATTCTTTTCCATGTTTGTTTATTTACACTCAGCTGTGGACCCCCTGAAGATAGCTATCAAAGAAATTAAATGTTGTAGATGCATATCAACATTCAGTGCCAATTTGTAGTAGAATATCTGGCAAAAATAACAGTATACAAAACATGACGTTGCCTCCTGTCCAGAAGCCCAGATCCAGGCTATTATAAGGAATGAAGAAAAGATCCTCTCTCTCTCAAATTTCCAACAGAATGCATTGAGTCACAGTATATTCAAAGAAAGGTTGGGAAAAAAAATGAGGTGTTGTTTCAACAGCTGTGAAACAGCCACTGTGATAGAAAGAACAAAAATGTCTTAAAATGTCACATGCTTTATACCACTGGATTTAATCATGCCAAGCCATCATGATCCTGGAAGACAGCAGCAACCTACAGTTTCCAAGAAATAATGTAGGAATCTATTTTTTGTTAACAATCAGTAAGATTATCTAAAACTAACTTTAGACAGGCTGAAAAATGATTTTTCACCTGCCTTGATACCTTTAGCAGCAAAGCAAACCCTCTGAGCTGAGCTTACTTTCTTCTACACAGCCTGCGATTCTTCTCACATCTCAAAAATGGAAACAGGGTTGTATTTTCTGGCTCCCACAAGACAGTTTCTTACCCCTTCTCATTGTCTTCAAGTCTAGGGAGAAAACTAGTATGGGCATCTTGAATGTCTACAGCCCACAGAAAACTGAAATGGTTCCCAAGGAAGTTTAGGAGTGTCTCCTGTAGTGATTTCATTCACAGGCACATCTTGATGAAGGACTTTAAATTCCATGTAAGTAATTCCTGGGATAAAGAAGTTTACACTCCAGAAAAAAAGCAGCTGATGTTATGAATGGCCATGAAAAATCTTGTAAGAACTAATATACTCCAAATCTTAGAGCAGCAAATTGAGACATTACACATAATAGATGCCAAAGAGTTCTCACTACTTTCTTAGTCTAATGCCACTATCATCCATCTCCTTGGCACTTTGGTAACACACAGCAGAAAGGAAAGCAGGAAAAATGAACTCTCACACAATAGTAGTGGAAATGATGGATGAGAACACATGGAAAAGTGATTCCCACAGGAGCTGAGAAGCTTACTCTTCTTCTGGTCTCAGAATCCAGAAATTTTGAAACAGAGCAGAAGTCAGAAAAAACAATGAATTCAAATGAAGTTACTGCAAGTAGCTAAGAAATGACCAGTACAGTTCTCAAAGACAAGAAAGATAAATAAAATCTATGTACTCAGAAAAACTGTATTTAATTTATGACATAGGTGCCATATATTGAGAGAATAAGGAAAAAGAGGGACAGGAAGGCAGTAAGAGGAAGTAAACACAGTATTATTACAGGATATTGTTACAGTCAATAGATTTGGAAAAGAAGAATACAACATGCATCACACTGAATTAGACATAACAGTGTATTTCAGTGGTAGAAAATGAATAACAGGCAGTGCTAATCAAAAATTTGATTCACTGACTTGATGACACAGGAAAAAATTCCTTTAAAAGTCTAATACACCACACTGTTTTTCCCATTTGGCCTGAAAGCTACGCACAACTTTGTTTAAAAAAGTATCTATGCTCTGTTGCTGATTTCCCAATTTGAAATCTTCTTACTTTTTTACATGTTTATGGCTTCTTCTGTGTCAGTAAACTTAAAAAAACCAAAGCCATCTGCCACGAGGTACACACAGCTGCCTCCCACCCAAACTGGTGCTATGTTAAAAATATCTTTAATTAATATTCTGCACAAATGCTTATCATAAAAGCTGTAGATAAAGCACAGAATAGGCAGAGAATTTACAAGAGACCACTTACTAAGTTCAAAATTGCTCAGAGTTTTTACTCATCTGCTCATTTAATAGAAGAATCATTTTTTCCCCCTTAATGAAACCCAGTGCAAAACTTCATTTATATGAAAGTTACTGACTGGCTGAAAGGGTTGACAAAAATTTAATTTTTACATTGACTATTCAAATGCAGTTGATTGGTAGTTATAGCAGCTGAGCAAACACTCATAGTATATTCCCTAAAATAAATTCTGCCAATTTGATTTTATATCCTTACAATCCTGTTTATTCTAACTCTACTAGCATTCACAGCAGTGCTTTATTGTTTAAAGTTAATTAAGAAAAGTCTTTCTATAAACTGCCAGTGGTCATGTATAAGCCTTTGCTTTCTTCTCCCAGGTAAGTTCAACTTAGTTTTAACAATCTGTTAGCAATCTTTAACAATCTCTAATTATAGATTAGTCAAACCTTGATTTCAGTTTTGCTCCTCAATACCTTATAAATCAGTAAATCAAGAGACAGAATAACCCTTGAACAGATCTGCTTATGGATAATCTGCAAACAGACAGCTAAGCATTTAACAAATCATTTACTGCACAAAAACTTGCTCAGCAATGACAGTTTCTAAAATACAATTAAGCAGCTTGTGTAAAATGAAGTAATTGTCTCACTTTTTTTTTTCTTCTAAAAAACAGGGGTACTGATCATAATAATTACCTTCATATTTGGTTCAGTAGTGAGTAAGACTATGGCTAAGTGGGACTAGAGATGGAGCAGTACTTCACCATGCAGCCCATTTGTTTATCTACTTCTCTGAATCACAGATAAATGATATGTTTTAATGAGTATAGTTGTATTAGACCTCATTATTTTGCATTTTTAACTAGTATAAAATAAAGCCACCTTTGTTATTCTGATTAGAATTGCAAATTATGAGGAGTTTGGGTTTTACACTGAAACTTCACCAATATAAGCTTAAGTAGAAGAGTGGTCATGGTAAGTCATTTAAAGCTGTCTATTCGGTACATAAATACATCTGCCCAAACAGAAAATCCAGACATGATATGGAAATTAATATGTACCCTAGATTTAAATTGCCCTCTTCTCCTTTATTTCTATGTATTATCACCTTTCATTACACACATTAGGTATTAGGATCTTTCTTACTTCTCAAAGTTGTTCATACTTTGTGCAACGAAATGCATAACCTATTGACATTTGCTTCTGTCTCATTTGAGTTTATGTTACATTAAAGATAGAAACTGATTTCATTCCAGTAGGAAATCAAGGAATTGAAATAACAGTTCTTGTCTTGACACATGAAGTTATGTTTCATACTCCTATTTTAGTATCAGATGGGGGTCCTGGAAACACCTCCTAGTTCTATTTCCATATGTAGGAAAATTGATTCACACAGCAGAAAAAAATTTATTTCTTTTTCAACACCTGTTCTGGGGCACTTCCTTCTTTTGATAAATGTAACTCAGCATACGAGCCACATTTATTTGAGAAAAAAAAGGGCAAAACACTCCGTCTTTTACTAGACACGAGGCCTTGAATTTGCCTTGGTTTAGACAAACTTTTCTTCTTCAGGTAAAAGTTTTAATCAGACACAAGCAGGAATCACTTCAAATGTACAGTTTATTATATATTACTTTCCTTTATTATTTATTCTGAAGAACAGGACTAAATGCAGAAAACATTCTGGCAAACTTTATAAAAGGATTATTTAAGGATAATTAAAAAAAAAAAAATCTTGGCATGCTTCAGACATCTTATCCAGCACATGAATATTAATGGTACCTCCTTATAATCCCCAAAATGTGTTTCTATGAACTACTTTATCTAAACTATAGCAGGAATTTACAGGATATCATGAACCAGGGAAATCATCACTTGACTCATCTCAGATAATCGTAAGTCCTCTCTACAGTACGTATTTTTCTCAGCTATTACACACTCTCAGCCATCTGTGAGTGCTCTTCCAGGATTTAGCAAAAGTAAAGAGGGCTCTCTTCCTATAACTTTAATTTTACAAAATGGGAAATTTGATCACTAGAGTATATTCTTATTATTGAAATAATGGAAGAACCAGGTGTTTTCCAATAAGAACTCAGTTCCCAGTTGCACTGTTCCATTAAATGGATTTCCCTACTTCTCTCTTGCCTGACAATGACCCAGTTCCAGAGCTGTTATATTTATCCAAGTGACAGCAGGAAAAGTTTTAAAGATTGTTCAACTGTTGCTTAATGTTTAGTTCTCAAGAAAATGGATCACTTCAGTTTTATTCAAATCATTTTTACCTATATTACTGCAGCACTTATATAATCTAAACACCACAATGTGTGGATAAGAAGGGAGCAACTAACGGTCATTGGTTTGATGAACTTTTTATGGGCTTGTAAATTGCTTCAGAAAAATAAATGTGTGCCTCCACCTACAAAAAGCTTCATATTTCTAAAACCAAAACCACAAATGGTTTTGAAGTTGCTCAGTATTTGGTTTCCTGTTTTTCCAATCAGTTTAATTTCTCCCAGGAGAGAAAAGTGCTAAAACTCCATTAAGACAGACAAACTGCTCTCACAGCCATCCCAGATCAAGAAGTGGCAGGAAATACTAGCAGCCTTACTGTAAATTTTCAAGCAATTCCCAGCTAAATTTTGCAGATTCTGGTGGCTCAGACAAAATTTGAGGTAGATGTCAGAAAGCTTTAAGGGACTTAGGCAAACTAAATCTAGAATCTGTATCTTCCAAGATTTTCTCCTTATCCATATAAACATACCCAGCTACAGCTCTCTGAATTGGGAGCATGCAGGTCTTTGTAGAATTAACTTCCCAGATAATTTTATCTTCAGTGCTACTTCAATTTTCTTTTAGAAATAAGCTTATTTAATTAACTCCTGTCTAAGACTGTCTAATATCATACAGAAAACTGCTATGAATGTTGAACAAAAATAAACTGAAGCCAATATAAACTAAAACCACTTATTTTATTTCAAGCTATCATCTTTCATTTTTTACTTCACTTGAAGCACATTTGAATTTTGAAAAAGATTCTGCTGATCAAAGGATTTCCTTCTCTATTTAATTTGCAAATACAATTCTATCAAAATAAATAAGGAAATGAAGTCATGGAAGTAGTTATTACTGGATAAAAACTTGTAAATGTCCAGTTTGGTAGCCATTTTCAAAAGTAAAGTAGGTGGATAGATCTTTGTCTACTACATTTCAAAATAAATGAGCATAGATTATTAAGTACTTGCATCACTTTTTAAAGACACAACAGATATGCAGCTGCTATTAGTTATCCTTCAAATAAGATTGATGCCTTTCAGTACATTTTGAATTTTCAAAGCCTCTATTTTCTTTTCACAGTCATAAGTAACTCTGTGGAACAAAAAATCACAAAGTCAGATTCAAATATTAAATGCAGTTTTACTGACATGAAAAATCATCTGTATAAAGTAATTTATGCAAAACTATATACTAGTAACTAGGATCAGGCTACCAATTGTATGTACTTATCCCGCCTGCCTAACACCTCTTCTTTACCCTTCACTCTAGATAGTGCATTGATGCTGAAAAATTTTGAGAGACCCTGCTTCAGGTTAAAAATCTTTTGCCCTGGAGAATTTCTTTGCTTCTGTATTAAGAGGTCATTACATCAGATTAGCTGTGATTGAGGATAAATGCCATTCAGAAGTGACTTGACTTTTCAACAGCTTTTGTCTCACTATATTGAATACTACTTTATTTCCAGGGAATTAACAAGTAGTTTTTGCTGGTCTGACATCCAACAGCAAGCCATTGTTTAGCTACCTTTTGTTTGATCTGTTCATTTGACTTCTAATCTGAAAGTAAAACCACACTCTAACTGAAGGCAGCCTGACAGATCACTTCATAGGAGCAGATCTCAAATCAGCAATTCAGAGAGAGGAAGCGTTTGCTTACCACTGTGCCCATCACTAGTTTTGAGAGCTAAAGTGTAAAACATGGATGATAAGAAACAGAGACATGCAGTCATCTTTTAATAAGAACCAAAAGGATGTCATGCGAGAAGAATGGGAATTCATCTTCAGCACATTCCCTCAAGCATTCTGCATGAAGAGGGTTATCTTTTTAGGTAATATACTAACCTAGTAGCACAGAAGGAGAAACCCAAAATAAAAAAAGCACTGTTGCCAAAAGAACAACATATTCCAAAACAGCAAGGAGACACTTGTAATCTATCCTCTTTTCCCTGAATTTCTGCCACAGGGATCTGAAACACTGGGTCTCTGAGGAGGAAGAGATGCCAACTGTGCTCCTCTTGAGCAGCCCCTGGTCGTTAATTCATGAAGTGTCAATGAAAGGCTGCCTGTTCGCTGCGTCCCTCTGGCTGGCTGGCTGCAGCAGTGGGTGGTGACTAGTGGGATGATGTAACCCAAAGTGGCCGTCGGCAGTAGGTCACGGTTCATCTGCTTCCACTAAGGAATTGCAGCTGTGCAATCTACAGCCTTTACTTGGGAGAAGATTGGCCACATGCATGAAAGCATCCTGTAGCTGTTACTTCTATCTTCCCCAAAGAAAGACACAGGAAAGGAGGAGATTACAGAGAACCGCAATGGGTCACTGGTATGGCTGACATCCAGCCTCAATGAGACAAGGGCCATTAAACAAAGTAATCCCAAAGTATTAGGACATGCAGGTGAAAACTTAAGGAATATAAGTGCTAAAACAAGCAAAACATTTGAAAATGCTGTTCAAAGTCTCCAGCCTCCAGGTACCAATCCATTTTTTGAGCAGTGATACAAACAGATTACACTGTAAAATCAAGCATAAAGTCTGCAAAAAGGGGTAACATTAGTCCTTCAGAAGAAAGGGCTAGCAATTCAGAAAAACAAGATACAACAAATAAGTGGAAAAGATGCTGGAAAAATAATGTTAGGAAACTGCTGACCAGCTCCCCTCATTTCATAGGAAAGCTAGTGGATTTCTCATTTCAATGTGTGCCCTTTGTCTCTCATTCTCCTGAGGGACATTCTAGTGAAGATCAAACCGAGGACTTTTTTCAAGAACAAAAATAAACTAAGGAAAACTCAATTAAATTTGAAAGGAAAATACAAACTCATGCTTTCTTTCACCCTAGGCCTAGTCACTTCTTTTTGTTCCTTTCTCCCTCTGAATTTAAGACTGTACCTTTTATACACCTTTGTATCCCTACTCTGCAGGTTAACAGAGTGATGACTCTTTACGCAATGCAACCACTCATGCCTCTTGTTTCTCTGATTCTCAGCTATGCAGATTCTTATCTTCGATTCTAACGTTCTCCGTGTCCTTTCAGTTCATCTGGAAATGAAAAGGCAAGACATTCTGAAACCCAGGACTGCTAAAAACCTTTCGAAAGTTGGCAACTGGTATTTTTTCCTCTTCTTCAGTGGTATAATAGTAATATGGCTTCAACAAATTCTCACTCAGTTGTAAACTTCAGCATGCAGCAAAATTTCCTTAATAGATGCAAAGCTCTCTCTTCTTTGAATGGTTATCTGCTAGAAGTTAATTATGTCTGAATTATTTCCAAAATGAATTCATGGAAAAAATGACAGCTGACAAGAAATAAATACAGTAGGAATCCAGATGAATTTGAAGATAGGGAAGCTGCACAGAAAATGAGATTTGAGAAACCTGCAAAACATGAGGGTAATGTACCAAGAGCTACAGAACTTAGCTAATAGCTAAGATATAAAGATGAAATTCAAGTTTGTCCTATAGCTATTAATGTGGTATAGTCTAGTATCAGAGCTGTGCCTGTGTGTGCATCCAGTGAACTCAAGTCATGAACTCCCTGCACAATCCAGGAACTCCCCAGACAGCCATCTGCACAGGTGAGAAAATGGATTGATTTGAAACAGTGAGTTGACTACAACAAAGGTGATTCACTGAAATCCAAGCCACCTTCAGAACAAAGTGCCTGACTACTTGGTCCAGGAGTGGTTTGGGTTGGAATTTTGGACTGTGTTGAAGATGCCTCCTGAAACATGGTCAAAGTTCATTGACCAGTTTGTATGTTTCAATATGGTGATTAACATCCTGGGTGGAGAAATCCCACCCTTCCTTCCAGATACTCCCTAGGAGATTCCTCTTCAGAACTGAATAAAGAGTGCAGAAATAGGACAGTTATAAATAGTCAGTAGAAACTCTTCCTGCAGATGCAGACTGTCACATACAACAGTCCTTTGCACATGGTTAATATGGTTAGGAGATACTTTGTATGTAATCCAAGCCAACCAATAATGAAGGATCATGCATGTTCTGGAGTAGTGACATAGGACCAGGTGAGTGTAAAAAGTGGTTCAGAGAGTTTCACCTGATCCTGCTGAAGTCAGCAAGGACCCTTGCTATTACTATTTGGACAGTAGCCAATCATCCCATTTGAAAGAATTTATGAGAGCTATATCCTATGCCAGGATCCCAGTAAACTGGGGCACTTTTTTTAACCAAATTTTCTGCCTGTCAGTGTCTGTGCAATAGCAGGCCACTAGCTAAAGAAAGTGACCAGTGAAGCATGTAGCCACAATCAGAGGCAACACAAGAAGCAAGCTTCTGGAGAACAGAAATACATGCAATGTATTTCACAAATACATATATTTCATACTTTCAGATCAGTAACAAAAAAAAGAACAGGTAGATAGAATAGAATAGAATAGAAATAGAATAGAATTAGTTGGAAGGGACCTACAATTATCATCTAGTCCAACTGCCTAAATAACTCAGGGCCTATAGACCCAAAGAGGGTCTATGCTTGATGCCAAAGAGACCAAAATCAGAATATCCATCTATCTGCCAAAATAATGCTACAAAGTGCATTCTAAATCCTGAAGAGTATCCTAAAGTGGTGGTGGTGGGAGATTGTCATTGATCAAGCTAAGCCATCCTTGAGGATGTTTCCAGGCAAAATATTAATCTGCCATGTTGGGGAAGAGGTTTCACAGAAACGGACATTCAGGTGACTTGTAGTGGAATTCTTTTGCTTATTAGAAAAACTGGTGTACTAGACTGCCTTTAGCTGTCAGAAGACAGAAATGGAAAAAGGAGTCTGAATGTATATAGTCCAAAAATGTAAAATAATAGCATTCTCAGGCCAGGGGGAGTGGGAGACTGGAAAGAGTTAAAGATAGAGAGAGGAAAGGCTTGTTTTCATAACTATACGTTAGAGAATGTAGAAAATCAGGTAAAAAAAATACAAAAATAGATTTTAAAGATCTACAGCAAAGTTAGAGAAAACACAAAAATGAGAGAAAACATCAAGAAGTGGAGAGAAAAAATAAAATAGGAAACACAGAGGGTGAAAAAGCTGTCAAACTTGGCTTGGAAAATGAATGAAATCAATGAGAAATAAGCAAGATTTTTGTAGAATTATGCAAGGCAGCTGATCAACACACTGAACAAACTAGACTGACATGTGTAAGACATAAAGCTTAGTGTAATGTAAAAACCCAAAACTTCTGAATATAGGTACTGTGCAGGAAGAATTATTCAATAACAGTGGAAATAAAACTGTTGGGTAAGCTTTCACGTATTTAAAAATTATCTAGAAACACAAGTGAAGTTTTGTTATAAATCTTAAACACGATTAGTTGCATTGACCATATAGGCAAAGGCACAGAATGAGTATTATGAAGTAGAGAATGTGTAAAGGTAACTGCCATAGCAAATGTTGAAATGTAATCAAAAACTTACAATATTGTAAGGGGAAGGTAAGGAAGGCAAGAGAGAGTGAATAAGTTCCATGTGAAGATAAGAACAAGTTGGTATTTATCACATCAAATGTCTGGCATTTCATAGTTCTTCTGCAGCAAATGGTGAAAAACCAGCAAGTTAAGACCGAATGAGAGAGGACAGGAATCTGAGAAGGCTTCTAAGGGCCTCATATTCAATATTTTATGATATTTTACTCATGATCTTGGCACAAAAACCAAAATATGATGATGACATATAGTCAACACAAAGAACCATTATGTGACCTTGAGAAACAAAGGGATAGAAAAGAAATGACATTGGATAATATGAAGTGAAAATCACACACAGGTACCCTATTCCACAAAATTCACAGTGTAGAATCCTATTTATGAGAACTTCTGACCCTACAAAGAAAAGAGCTAATACAGAACCTAGCCTTCATAGATATAGTAGAAAAGGGATATTTAAACTGGATACTTCGTATCCTGAGAAACCTTCATAGCCCAGGAGCTTTAAATCAGGCCCAAAACACTGATGACTGGTTTAAAAATCATGAGCTACAGAAGTGCTATAAAAACCCATAAGGTTTTTTTTCATTTAACTTAGATATTTTTATGTTGTTACTCTGGAGCAACTGCTCTCTCCCAGTCCATTTTGCAAGCATCCTATGTCAAAAACCTAGGGCTGCCTAAAAAAAATTGAATTCCATTTCATTAAAACCTTAAAAATAAGTTTTACTGTGGCTTCCTACATACTTTGCAGTGAATTCAACTTCTGATTAACCCTATACTCAGTACAGTAACTGACACTGTATATAAAACAGCTCTGTGGAAAAAAGACGACCTAGATCCAAAACCTTTCTTGTCTGATTTGACACCTTACCTACACAAGATATGCAACACCTTCAGCTCATGCTCTTGCTTCATGCTGTACTCATTTTTTTCTCTCCCATAGTCTTCTATCACATCACCTTTTTTTGTCAATAGAAACAAATGGGTCTCCTACTCTCCAGGAGTTTTCCCTACTTTTCAGGCCTGACAAATCTCACACAAAAAAATGCAAAGCTCCCACCCCTCACCACCCGAAAGCCTGCAACACAGGCTGCAACATGCAGCAGTACCTTCAGCACAGGTCCTGGGAGACAAGGCAAATGTTACTGCACAACATGTTAAGTCTCAGGATAGAGAAAAGTTATGGCACCCCTTATTGGTGACTGAAAAACATGCTGACAGAAAATTCTGGGCATGTAACATAGTCCTTTTCCAGGAATCAGTGCAGTGTCCTGTCTCTTTCTTGGCCTTTGACACAATAACCTTTCTGTAGAAAGGTCAGATAATAATTCTTCAAAGCCAGAAGTTGGTTGCTTTGGCAAAGATAAGTAGATGAGGAGGTCCACGCACAGCTCCTGGATGCCTTTACTGAAAAGGGTAGGGAGGTAGTACTTATTTTGATTTAGGGCAACATTTCCTAAAAATGCATAAATCAGAAATATGTGAGAATTTTAAAGAAAAGCCAGCCCCCAGACTATTGAAAGGTTCACAGTAAAAGTATAATTCCTGTAGCTGAGTTGCACAAAAATTCTTTTGCCAAAATATTCTAGAAAATTTGTTCAAAGGTTAGATCCATAGGAACATCACACAGTCTTTCTCTCTAGGATGTCACAAATTAGAGGTCATGTGCTGATGGACAGGATGTCCCATTTCCCTGACATGATGAAAATTATTTCATATTATTTAATTAAGATTAATAATGTAAGCAAGAAAGCATCTTTTGCTGTGCCAAATTTTATTTATGAGAATATGCTATAATTTCAAAAAGATAAAAATATTATAGAATACAAACAGACATTTCGTATACAACCCATTTTCTGAAAAGATTTTTCTGAGCAAACTGTATAAGACTTCTACTTTTTTACAAAACTGCCTTTTGTGATATAAACAGAACAAAATTATTACTTCATCAGTCACTACCATAAGCCACCTTCTTTTCACGGTATGTACTTTTTCCTTGCAAAATTAAAGAAGGCATTATGTGTGATAATGGCCTAAATTTAACACAATGAAAATAAAACTTAAAAGGATTTTAATTCTGCAAGTACCAGGAAATGCCAATAGTAATTTCTTCCACAGGCTTTATAATGTTTTTAATAATGTTAGGCCTGACTGGAAAATTGAATTTCAACCTCTCCTTTTGTCTAATGTTAAGAACACAGTTAAAAAAAATAAATTCAAAGTACTGGGAAACAAACAAACAGAAAAAATTCTGATATACTTTGACATTTCCCGTTAAAAATATAATTGAAAATTACTATTTTAAAATTATTTGTATGTCTTAAAAACAATCTCTAGCCTCCATTCTTCTATAATAATTGAGTCACTGTCAGACTACATGTCCCACATAGCCTCATACACTTCAGACACTTATTGAGACTTGTTCCATCAAGGAATTCTGATTTACAGGAGAAATCAGACATCAAAAAGGTTGTGTTATTTTAGGAAGGGGTAGTGTCAAACTGACTTGAATGAATCCGATAAAGTATAATAATTGCACAAGTCAGAACCTGAAATATAACATATGAGTACAATAGATCAGGATAACTTTTAAAGGCTAAAAACTAGCCTTTTTGCCTCTGATATATTACAAGACCTAAATTCCAGTCTTAAATGCCCACATTCATATTTGTCTTCTCCTTGCTGCTCAGATAAAGGCTTCATTATCCATTCCTTAAGATAGACTTATATCTGTCTTCGTGGACAGGTCTGCACTTTTCACTTACAAGCTTTTTCCCCAAATCATGAAACAAATGTGCTGGAACAAATATAAATTTAACAGCAAATTCTCCTTTATCAAACTATTCCTTTATTCAGAATTAAATATTTGAATGTAACAGATTTCTATAAAGTCTGAATTTGTGTTTACATAAAAATTTCCAGCAAAATCAACACTTTCCCTGTTCAGGAATTTGCTTGTTTTCAGTCAAAACCACATTTTTGTGAGAAATTTTCCCAGATGTATCTTACAATTTCTTATACTTTTTAGTTTCTGAGTTGAGGTGAGAGTAGGGAAATGGCTTCATTTCTTCCCTTACTGAACTGCTATTCACTTATAACTTCACCTTTTTTGATGGTTCTGCATCAAGCAGGTACAGTAAAACCGCACTGGTTTAGAGACAGAAAAAAATCATTAGAAATTTTGTTCTACAAAGTCAAAATCCAAGTAGTAAAAAAATCTATTGATATAACAGTGCTTTTTTCTTTTCCTTTTCCTTCTCCTTTTCCCTTTCCCTTTTGATAAATAATGAGTCTTATTTGAAACCTCACAGTTTCTCTTCTTTGAAGAGAAAAAATACTGTGCACCTGTACATTGCTAGCTCTGTTATAAAAAGAGACATATGACATCCAGAATTTAGGTCTAGAAAAACTCGTCTGGGTGAAGGTTCACAGAAATTGTACAGACATTGATTCTCCCCTCATCCTTTCCTTTTTGCAGTTATCTCTATTACGTGAATCCCTGCTATGAAAAGAATACATTTAGCACAGCAGTGAAGTATTCTGATTTCTTTTTTAAAACTGGTATCTCAAACAGCTTTTCAGTTTTACAAACTAAATTGCTTTTGTCAGAGTTCTTGCAAGGCTTTTGGTTCTTGTGCAATTATAATGCAAAACAGGTGACATCTACAGGTACATGATTAACATTTAGCAGGTTTCAAATGTATTTCTGACATGGTGGATATCTGCCAGCACTGACCACGGCTTTTAGCTTCCTGCTTTCTCTACAGCTGACCTATATTCCCAGCCCCACCATCTGGGCAATGCCTTTCACATAGAGCTACAGAGGACTTCTCAAATTGTGGCTTGGAGGCAACATAAAAATCTTGTAGTCTGAGGGAACCATCTGAGCAGAGCACAAACTCTGTGTCCAGCATGGCCATTTGTGCTACCAAAACCCCTGCATGTTTCTCGTTGCTCTAGGAGCATTGAACGGGGCTCCAGAAACAGCACGTTTCCTCCTGGCTGCTTCCTGCTAATAATTTGAAGTCTGCCAAAGTAGCTCGAACCTCTCCCCTCTCCACACCCAATCCCTAGGTCACTAACCTTCCCAGCGCTGACAACAACGACTCTGAAAAAGAATGACAAAATCTGAACCATCTTTCCATACACAGGGAATGGCTTGCCAGGGATTTGATCTGTGGCAAAAATCAACCCTTCTGAGCCTACCATTATTTTTAAGAACCTTCTGGTTATGGGGCATATTAGGATTTTACACTCTGCAATGAGAGAAAAAAAAGCCAACAACAAATCTCCAACAGTTTATTCAAATTACCCTCAATTCCACTACTCCTTTCTCCTCCACACACCCACACACATTTTATATCTTTATTACATCAGAGAATGCTGTCTCAATGATGTAGTACAGTATAGTACAGTACATCTGGTGGCTTAGGTAATAAATCACAGGACTATTTTTCTAAGGTTTTAAATAAAATTGTTTTATCATCTGCTTCTTCCTACTAACAACACCATCGATCCAAACGGCTTGCTTGGCTTTGCAAGCTTTCCCACTAGCTCACCAGGCCTGGCACAAAAATTTCACAGCTGTGCCATATGCTTGACAGTGTTAACAATGAGTCCCTGGTTACACGATGAAATTTCATTTTGCGCTCCCCAAGTCTCCACTCCCCACATTCTACAAGGATGACAGACAGTTTGGGAGACCAGCCCTGCCCCCTTGTCTGGCAACAGAGGTATTAGCGAACAATAAAAACCAACCTTCTTGTTTGGGAACTCCCAACATCTTTTCAAAACACAACTATAAGAAACTCCAAAGCACTGAGGACCTTTAGCCTCAGGTTCCCCCTCTCCACTCCACTCCTCCCCCACCCCAAGCCAGGCTTGTGAATTACAAGCACAAAATGCACTCATGTAGATTCAACTACTTGGTTATTGAAATTGTGCCAATAAGACAAACATTTATATAGACACCATTTGCCTAAAGGTTATAGTATTCCTTGGTATTTCAGGCCTCTTCTACCAGTGGTGTGTTAAAATTGGGGATTTAAGATTTAAATTTACTCAAACCTTCACTCTATTTCTTACTGGTTTTGTCAGACTAGCATGTTATTTGGTTGCTTAAAATCCTTTATATACTGCAGGCCAACTAAGGGAAATGCTGAGCAGCAACTTCAGCTGAGCCCAAGTAGTATCAGCTGACAGTTGTGCAGGACATCTGACACTGGCTACATGGGTGTGCTTATACCCTAGTGCACCTTCAGATTATCCCACAGAGGAGGTAATGGCCCAGATTTTACAGGAAAATCACTTTTAAAAAACATACAAAATATCTAGTTGTCATAATACCAATGCATTTTGTAGATTAAATGTATTCCTTGGAGCATCTACTTGAAAAACATCAGTACGCTGAAGCTACATGTTATTAGCGCAATGTTTCAGTGTGCTTAATTCAGCAGTCATGGTAGCATTTCAAAGTAGTTGCACTTCATTTTGTCAAGTTCCTTCTCCCACAGATAAATTTTACTGGTTCCATTGTTTAACAGTAAAAATCAGCAGCATGTTGGGTAAATATTAAAGAATCTCCAAACCTGGTGATTCATGCGCATAACTGGTTCCACTACATATGAGAAACATAGAAACGCTAGGTATATGTAATTAACAAACAACAAAACATTATATTCATTTATTAACCCGTTATCAAAATCATCATTCCTTATTTCCTATGGTTATACATATTTATTTACTTGTTTTAAAACTAGGGCCATCTCTGGTTTTGTCTTGTAATTCCCATGAGGATGAGAAGGGAGACCAAAACATCCACTCAAATGTTGTGAGTCAAGGCTGAGAGTCTCTAGCGCACTGAAGTCAAACCAGGAAAAACAGTGCAAAATGAAGCATTCCTCACCTTTAAAACTTACATTCACAATGAATGAGAGTGATAAAACAGTACTTGAGAATAACAGTTTATTCAAATACTACTTAATGCCAAGTGTGAGAAGAAATTTTACTTTCACAGGAAACTGTCTTCATACACTCCTTAGGGTTAAGGTTACTTTAAAGTATGGTGATACTCTCTTCACTATCTCAGCTCAACACTCAAGCCCCTCAGCTCAAGCCGTAGGTGTTCAGTATGCTGAAAACAATCATGTAGGAAACTCAGCATTATATGGCAAATGAAAACACTATGGTACCTAGTAAAAGAGAATTTGTAAGTCTTCGGAGGAAATTAGGATAGCTACCAGGTTCCTAATGCTACTTTTTAGGACGTCATGTAGAAGCAATCAGACTTGCCTAAACACAGTTCATATTATGAAGATTATCTTCAAACTAATGAGAACTGAGATTTAAAGTCACAGTTTCAGAGTGTGTAAAAGTACACATTTCACCCCGGCTTTTCATGCTTGTACTTGGTCAGAAGCCTAGCTTACTGAGCAAACTGTACTACCTCCTAGTGGAGACCCTGCTGACATCTGGACCAGGCTCACTGCTAATACAGTATTTTGTTCAAACCACCTCATCTCAGCTTCAAGTCAGTTAAAAGTATATGAATCGAAGATAAGCAATTCAAGCTACAACAATGCAGCATATAAAACCTGAAATGTTCTCCTTTACAGTGGTATTCACATACAAACAACTATATTACATCAGGCCAAAGCTTTATGTGTTCCAGTTGGTAATCTAGAACAGTGGCCACTGGCAGCCACTTAGGGAAGAGAAGCAATAGGATAGGCTTCTTCGCTGAGCGTACAACCTTTAATACGACAGCATAAACATATGCCTATATTCACAATAAATTTAATATTTCACAAATTTATGGTGATTGTATCAGAAATTCAGATTGGAATCTCTAATAACACCTAAGGAATTTATGGAAGTTACTCATGCTTTTAATAAAAGCAGGTAGCATTGAATAGGAACAATGACTTTGCTTGTAATAGTCTCACATTAGAATTATGAGCTATTCACCACCAGAAAAGACACTGTGAAAAAAAAAAAATTACTTTTAAAAGGACTCCCTCCAGATATGGCTGCCCTAGTGCTACCACAAAAATAAGAGCAGAATGAGTTCAAGACTTTGGAAGACATTTTGTTTCTGTTTTCTGAAAACAGTAGCTAAGCAGCAGACAAGGACTATTTATGCCTCCTCTCTGTGAGGTTGTGGAACATCTAATGCTAAATCTATGCCATCTAATTATCACTGTGCAGAACGATGCAGATTCTATCCCCAAAATACAGTAGTGCCAACTTCTGCAGCTCTCTCCATTAGCATAGTTTGTACTATAGTTAGAAGGCAGCCCATGATAATTTGCTGTTCAACTTTTTCTTTTATCTGAGTAATAAATACACAAGAATGAGAGAAAGATATTTGATTATTCAGTTGAAAGCAGTCCAACTCATTTGAACCTCAAACTATTACACTTTGGAATACACTCAGTTTTCAGAAGCCCCATCTATTCCTAATGTTGAGTGGAGCTGGATCAAATCAGCATGTCCCCATTATGTGATTAAAACAGTCCCTGACCATGCTGTTTCTATGTTTGTCTCTGTTTTCGACTTCTGTGGCTCCAGAGTATCCCCCTTCACCCCCATTAAAGGCGATCACAGATTGAGAGTTGGCTGCTTTGCCTTTTTGCACATACCACTTGGATCATGAGTAATGAGGGGCATTTCATTTAGGGGTGTTCCTAACAACGGGACCCTGTCCAACTGCCATGTGTCTGTTAACTGAATGTTAAAACAAGGTAGGTTAATGTTAGGCAAGTCTCCCTGGAAAGTTATTAGCACAAGAGAGTGTTTATTGCTAAAACATTCTTAAGCAAAAATAGAAATATATTTAACACTATGTCCTAGATTTCTAACACACAACTCCAAAGAGAGTGTTTTAATCATTTTGCACTCTCTTTGTTGTCCTCAATAATAACTGCTAGCTGGTCTGATAACCCCTCTTGCTGTTTCATTCCAGCTTCAACAAGAACAGCAAATAGCAGCATTGTAACACCAAAACAAAGTTCTAAGATTTTCCAAGTTTATGAGATTTCTCAAATTACCAGAAACAATAAGGCATTAATTTTAAAGTCAACTTAATCCTAGCATGTTTAGGATAAATGAATATTAAATTTTCCTCAAAACACTCCTCTGGGGCAGGCAAGAAAGTTTCCCAAGGAATGAGTTAATCAATATGTGAAGCATTGGCAAAAATCACATCACTGCTTTACACTAGCCTGGCAAAAGGAACTGAGGGGGGAAAAAAGAAAGAAAAAAACACATAAAAATTAATCAGGGCAAAAGCAATAGACATCTTGCTTTTCCAAATTTTCACTTATGATGGTTGTAGCTGACAAGTTCACAAACTGAATGGATGAAGCCAAGGTAAACACACTAAGCTAAACATTATGTGTTTTATATAATCAACTTACTTTAATTTTGATATTCTAACCTATATCCCTGAATTAGAAGCAGTTAAGAAATAGATGTTATGGCATTTTGAGCTCACAAACATTGCTATTTTCTATTCTTCGCTTATATGCATTTCAAAAATTATGAGAAATATTGTAGGAAAGCACACAAAATTTGATGGAGAGGTGGTCACCACAGTTTGGAGTCATCTGCAAATCTGACAAGTGTCCCCTCCGTCCCCTCCTCCCGATTACTGAGAGAGATGTGAAACAGAACAGGTTCCAGGACAGACCCTGTTGAATGCCCCCTTGTTGCTGGCCTCCAGACAGAGTACAACCCTCTCAACATGACCATCCAAACAGCAACATGACCATCCAAACAACGTTCTGCTCATCCACCTACCCAAGCTTCATTATCCTAAAATGAATACAAGAATATTGTGGTAGATAATGTCCAAAGCTTTCCTAGAGGCAATGTAAATGACATCCAGTGCCCTCACATAATTCACAAATCCAGCCTTTTTATCCTTCATAAAAGGCAGTCAGGTGGATCAGGCAGACCATGTTGGAGAAGACTGAGGCAAAGAAGGCACTGAGTACCTCTGTTTTATCCATGTCCACTGGAAGATCTTTCTAAGCTCACATTATTCTGAAAAGAAAAAGTAAGGAAGATTCCCCCAGAGGAAAAAAGGTTATTTCTCTTTCACATGGAGAGAGGCTAAGTATGCTGAAAGAGAAGAAAGTTCGAGAGATGGCATGGTATCTCTGAGGTGGTAGAAAGAAGCATTTCCTTGGAACCTGGGAGAAATGTTATGAGTTTGCTACCACTGAGTTGGCTGGAAACAAGTAAGTTCTGTAAGGATATAAATAACAGAAAGAAGTGCTATTACAAATTTTCTGCTTGTTTCTACTCTTACTGAAGTATTTCCTACTAAGTTGTCTTTTTCTCAATTTAAAAAGCTGAATTTACTGGATTTATTCTTAATTGCCTTTTGTAAGTTTAAAAAGCCTTTTGGGGAATTCATTATAGGAGAAAATTTAAGCATATCCACTTGAAAGCTCTCACTGAATCCACCTCTCATTACTGCCATTTAATTGTTTCTTCATTAGTCCTGTTCTTTCTCACTTTTATGGAAGAAATAGATGTTTGTTATTTTCTCTAACCAGGGAAAAGAACAGCTTCAATCACCTCAAACAATACTCTCTCTGCACTGCATTTTATAAAATGAAAATTATTTCCATTTATTATCTACCAAAGACATGCCTTAAAAAACTTTCGCTATGTATGCAGGGGCCAACACAAAAGCTTCATGATCATCTAATGCAGCTAAAATAATTTTCCATATGTGAAATTAAAATTATTTTCTAAAACAACAAGTTACACTTAAATTTTAAAAAGCAATGCTGAGCTTGAGTTGCATTTAGGTCCTACACATGAATTTACAGAAAACAATGAGAAGTAATTATTTACTTAGGCTTCTTGTTTTGCTTTCTGTGTGCACATAAATATAATACTTCAACAAGTATTATTATAAAGAAATTCAGCTCTTTCATGAAACTGGAACAGCTTTTCGTATGCACCTATTACAGAGGGAAAGGTTAGTTTAGGCTTCATGCCAGCTTAATCCTTGGCATTTGTTCTTAAACACCCAGTAACATGAGTTTCAATTAGTATTAGATGTAGCAATGTTGGTTTTGTAACAGACACACCTGTTTGCCTTGAAACGGGTTGAATCCAACAACCTATTTTACATACGCTACATGATAATCTCATGTACTCACAATTCTTCTCTTTCCATCATCCTTTACTGATGATACGCTTAAAAAAAAACCAAACAAACAAACCTACCAAAAAACCCAAACAAAACCAAAGAGAAGTTATTTGAAAATACTTTGGGTTCAGTAAATATGAGGAAAAACAGTGTTCTCTGAGTTCATTCTATATCAATATTATAGTGGCATAGCATCTTCTTGCTTTGACGCCAAGACACTGCCTAAAGGA
Organism: Haliaeetus leucocephalus; assembly: GCF_000737465.1. Lineage (NCBI taxonomy): Eukaryota > Metazoa > Chordata > Aves > Accipitriformes > Accipitridae > Haliaeetus > Haliaeetus leucocephalus. The sequence continues at coordinate 1,243,600 of NW_010972616.1, forward strand.
AAATAGTTGGATGCTTTCCAGGACTTCAAAACACAGCCAAGTAAGCTTTAGTGTATATTTCATCACCTTAACATCACTTTAAAATACCACTGAAATAATGCAAAAACTATATCAGATAAGGCTTCATGAATAACCAGAACTCCAGCTGAAATAAAAAAAATAAATAAATTAAAAGTTCTAATGCCTTTAAATAGAGTGAAATCTATTCAGGAGTTTCCAACAATTCAAAATTCAGGTTTTTTCAACTGTTAGATCTTTTTTGTTACTGAACAACTGAAACTTAAAAAATAATCAATAAAAGAAAACCCTTCACAATGCCACTGATCCTATCCATATAAATTTATTTTAGAGCTTCCAATGGATCTTTTCTCTTTTCAACCAGGTAAAATGTGCAGGTTTTTTTTAAGAGAAGGCTGATTTATTCAGTACCTACTGTTTTTAATTTTCTTGTTAAAAAAATAATTCATGTTAATAGCACGTCATTCTTCCTGGAGCACTCAAAAACTTGTTGGAGATGGCTGTGTCATTTTGACCAGGAGTGCCTCTTCCATCAAATACAAAACTGAGTAGGGAAATTTCCCTCTAGTCAGTGATTTATAAATAAATATTTTTTTATCTCAAACTTTTTTTTGCAATTTACTGTTTAAGTTGTGATAATCCTTAGTGTCTTTGAACAATTACATGGCATGCAAACCAAAACCAAGAGACTGATCTTGCTCTACGAAATTTACAAGTATAAAAAAGACCCAAACTGAAAAATTCAGATCATAGTATCCTGTGAGGCTGAGTTTGAGTAACTCATGCTTTTTTGTGTGGACTTGCCAAAAACAGACCAAGAACGTTCACAACACACTTCTATTTCTCCTCCTCCTTATTCTATAGGAATGAGAGACTGGAGCTTATTACAGGGAATAAACTCAAGCAAGGGAGAATACATCATTATTAGCTAAATTAACCTGAATATTGAACTAACTGAAGATTAAATATTTCCTTGAAGTAATTTCTCTATTGTACTGGAATGGCTTTAACCAAACCAAAGCATACGGTCCTCCATTTAAAACCACAGAAGTGACTGCAAGAATTATTACTGTGCTTAATCTGACCAATAGAAAGATTCAGACCATAGCTTGAGAGGCTAGGTACTGCACTATGTCCTTTATTTAGCATAGTGCTTTCTTACTTTGGACAAGCCATAGTCTGTGGCATCACAGTCTAAGAAATATAAAAAAATTGCTCATGAACAGACCATCTTTACCTCTGGTTTTACCTTACCAAGTTCAGTGAAGGCAGGTCGTAAGTACTATCACTCTAAATTATTTTGCAGCAGTACATAACCCTGATTAAGACATTCTGCTTGTTCAAAGAATGCTAAAATGAAGCTAAATAAATTATACCATATGACCAGCATCTGTGAGAACCTGTTTTTTAAAGGTGAGGCAAGACATATTGCAATGTCTCCTCATGTCATCCCTGAGTAATGACTAGAGCTAATATTGTATATTGTTTTAAGATAGTCTCACATTGGAAAATTCAAAGTTGCAAAACTTTGTCAACCCAAAGCTGCAAAAAAACCTCAGTTCAGAAAAATTCTCCAGATTAATCTTACCCCTCACTAGTTGTTCTTTGGAACAGTGCAAAACAATTTTTTTCCTCCAAAATCTCTGTTATGAAACAAAAAATGAAACAAAATCCAGAATATTTCAACTTATATCCAAAGCATTTTGATGGATTTACTAAGTTTTGTGAAGACTGAAATTTTACCTTTTAGCAAGAATAAAATTCTTATAAAATGAAAGGTTATTTTACACCCAATCTCAGTTGCTTTAATCTAGAACAGATGAAAGAGTGCAGATGAATGAGTACATGCAGCTTTTTATGCAACATATTAATTTTTAGGAAATTTCTGACTTTATGTAGTGAGAAATTAACACTTTTAAACTTGTGATCTGCGAGAGTATCAAAATATGGTTATAAATACACTGAGGAAGTAAGAAGCATGAACTATATATGTCAAAATATTTTAGTCCTCAAAGTTCATAATTTGTTACACTTGTAACATTGATAATACTAGACCTGGGACTAGCAACAGTCTCCAAAAAATCACCAGTTTCCATACTTTCACACTTCTGTTCCCACTGATGCTCTGTGGTTGAAGGAAAGTTGAAAAGTATGGATTTATGATTCGTTACGGGGTTTTTTTAATGCATCCCACCACTTTTTTTTTTTTTTTTTTTTTAGCAAATAGTTATATGTATAAGCATGCTTCACTAGCAGAAAATATAATTGCCACTTTTTGCTTCACAGCCTATTGCTTAGAAGGTTTGCGCAAGTGCTGGTACCACAAAACACAGCAATAAAACGTTAAGCAGTGAAGCTCTACATCTGTGCAAAGTCAAGGTCTTCCATTAAATACGACTTTCTTTATTTGCCAAAAATTTTTTTTTGAGGTGGTCCAGACCTTATAAACAAATAGCCTACTCTGTTTTTTGATAAATGTGGATGATGTAAAAGATGGCTGGCATTTCTTTTATAAGCATATTACAGTTAATATGCCAAATATTTTCTATTCTTACCCTTTATTAAATGCAAACCCTAAACTTTTGCTTTTATTTATTAGAGGTACTACGTGGAGTGAGGTAAAATGAGCTTTGCCAGAGCACAGCATTGTGTTTTCAGTTAGGAAAGTTTACTTTTCCAAATTTAAAACTTCAACAGAAAATTAAAATGCATGGGTGTAATTTAATTTCTATGCCTGTGTAAGCATATGTATTTAAAATGCTTAGTACATGAAACTGCTATTCATTTCTATAAATTCTATCATTTCTATCAAGTCTACTTTACAGACATCCCCAATTACCCTGCTGGGTACTATCAAAGTATCATTAAATTATCTGAAGGAAGTATTCAGATTTTAGGCCTAGCAATTGCTCAGTTACATTAGATACAATTTGTAAACTCCCTGTTTGCCACAGATATGAGTCTCTATTTTGCACTGAGTCAGTAAAATCAATTTACAAGCTATATTAAATTTTAGAACAATCACAATTATACTGTATTGGATCAATCTTTTTGTCCTGAATTGTCATCTAAAAGTCACCTGTGTTTTCAAATTTACATCACAGTGTACGCTTAAGGTTATCACACTTCTGTGAAATACTCCAATAGAAAAAAGTAATCACTGCAGTGATTAGCATAATTTTCATCAATAGATTCCTAAGTTTTACATTACAACTGCTTGCATGGAATTGTTTCCCTGAGAGTGATACTATTAAAAGGCTGAACTATTGTTTCCACTATTATAAAGAACATTGTTCACCCTCTTGCAGTGAACGATATGCCTCTTCAAAGATAAGGGCTGCATTTATATGATGTTCAATGACTGCAACTGTAATTAAAACCTCAGAATTTCTAAGGTCCTCTGCATCATACAAAAACATGACCCTCTAACAGGAGTGAATTCACAGTTCAATCTGACATAAATGATTGTGCTCATTTCTTGAATAAATACAAAGAATTATTGGGGTACTTGCAAACTTTAGAACCAGCAGAAATGAATCACCAACTCCTGATGCACTTGGGAATTTGGACAGTAAGACAAAACCTGGAATTTCGCCATTGTGATGAGAAAGTAAATGTTGGATATAAAGGAAAAACATACAGAAGAGGAGAACCCGGAAGTTGTGGGTTTTTTAATTGTTTTACTGGCAATGAAAAAAAGAGTTTTTCTCACCATGAGTTATTTCTTAAAAGTCAAGCATTTTCTTTGTGCCATTCTTGTAGTGTGCACAGCCACAGGAGATAAGAGCTAGCCAATTCTGTCAAAACCTGCCATTCATGTAACTATCTCCACAACCACAATCACCACTGTGAGTATGCACTGATTACCCATCTCACTTCTGTACTCTCAAAAACACCAAAGCAAATCCTATCGGTCAGTTTTAAAAATGGCTCAGCTGCAAAGCTAATGTCAGTTATGATTCAGCCCTAATTTTGCCTGTCAACAGTCTTGCTCAGCTTCCCAGATATTCCAGTTTGTTGCCAAGACCATTTTGTAAATGAAATCTCTCTTTTGAAAATCACCATATGAATATGTCAACAGGTCATGAAATATTTTCATTACAAACCTTGAAGAAAATCTAAGCTCTAAAGCAACAGTTAGAAAAATGTCTATTTCATTAGGCATGAGTGTGAAATCTTGCTGGAAAACATTTATTTTGGCAACTCCCTATTCTGCTGGTGGCCCAAAAGTATCCTGACTAGACTATCCTGGTGGGAGGCAGCACCAGCTCTGGTGAGGAAGCTGTAGCAGATGAGCTAATAACTACAAGGATCACCCTAGAGCATGAATTTGCAGTGTGCGAGTACCTAAGCAGCTGCAAGGTCAGACAGAAATAGAAATTCAGATGTTACTTCAAAGTAAAAGGTTGAAAACTTGTATTCATTTATCCAAGTATCAAAAAGAGCTTTAGAAAACCCACAAAGAGAGGTGACTTTTTTCTCATGCTAATAATGGGAATAGATGTTAACTCACATACTGGGGACAGGGTTCCTTCAACCTCTTCATAACCTTTTAAAAGTTGTGTGGTCATTTTAACTAACAACCTTCAGTTACCTGTCAGACCTAGCTAGCATCCATCTTTAGTCTCACTAAGTCTCCTGCAGTGCACAAAAATCTGTGATTTCAAAGCTTAAGAGCATATTCATGGCATAAGCCATAGTCAATTACTTGACGCACAGACTGCTTTCCAATCCGGAAACAGGTAGATGTGTATAGGGCAGATCATGTGTGTTTGCAGGGATGCAAGGAAGGGGATGTGTGGTGCACCCTAATCCATGAAATAGAGGAAGAAAGGCATTGGAAGCCCCACTACAAACCTTGAAGTCTTGCCATGGGGAGAAGATTTTCTCAGAGTCATCAACATCTTATGCTCTCTCAACCTCCCACCTCCAAAATTTCCAGAGATTCATCCTATTCCTACAACTATGAAGGTTTCCAGAGCCCCCTGCAACACAACTCAGGAGGGCTGCATAGAGAAAAAAAGTCTGCTGGTTAAAAGATCCCTCTTGAGATCTGCAAAAGGAAAGCAACTACAGTATCTTGTCATAGCCATGTTCTTTCAAGGAGGATTTAACCTCCATAAAACTCAGAGGGTCTTATCATAAAACTGAAATCTAAGATTTGTGAATCTAATCTCCTTGAATCTCCTGCATGACTGTATTTGAGACAGATTTTTTTTTCTTAGACAAATGCAATAAATTCCAAAACCATTATTTATCCAGAGAAGAAATATTTAACAATAAAGCACACAGCTGATTGTCAAGATACGCATGTTCTGCCAGAGATTTCCTATGCACTCCATCCAAAAAAAGAAATACTCATCTCACTTGTGAATTTCACATGTCAATTTATTGTCTGTAAAGTATCCAAATTCTTCAAATACACTATGAATTATAACAGTCTACTGAGTGTTACGTGAAAAAAAATCACTAAAAATAAAATGCAAAGCTCTTAGTTTCAAGTCTTTATTTGTAAATGTTTTTACTTAGAATCCTTCTTATGTAGCCCTTTGCAAACCAAGTAAGTCCATACATTAATATCAAAATTAAAAAGCATGATTTGAAGGGGATTTTTGGAGTTTTGGGGACTTTTGCTTTAAGTCAGATCAAATGCATGACTAAACAAAACAATCTGGCAAAGTGTGAAATACAATGACTCCTTCCCTTCTCTGTAGCAAATCACCATACTACCAAAAGGATTAAGTGGTTTTACATTAAAATTGAGAAGGAAAAGACAGCTTTCCTACTTCTTTGAGATGAATTTGGAGAGTTCCTTCAGCACTCAAATATGAAATTACAGAACTGCTGGCCAAGGTACGTAACCTACCATTATAAACAGCTACTGTGCCAGTGGACTGGCAGGTTGCCATTATAACTCACATCTACAAAAAGGGCTCCAGAGCAAATCCTGCAAACTACAGACCAGTGAGCCTGACTGCTCCCATCCATGGGAAGATGGCAATCTGTCTTTAAAAAAAAGAAAAAAGAAAAGGAGAAAAAAAAAAAAAAGAGTGAAAAAGAAGATTACTTAATATGCACACAGATGAACACAGTCTTGTTGGGGAAGCATCAGTGTGGCTTCTGTAAAGGGAAATACTGCTTCATTAACCTGTTGGAATTGCAGAAGGATAATAATAACCATGCGGATAAAATCTGACCTGGATCTTCAAATGGCCTTTGACAAAGCATCACATGAAATGTTACAAAGAAACTCCATTGCTGTGGGATTGGAGAAGATGCCCTTTTAGCAAGAGGAAGCCAGTTAAAGCAGAGGAAACAAAAGGTAGTGCTTAGGTGTCACTTTCAGGATGGAAAAATGCCAAGAGCAGGATCCCTCACTCATGAGTTTGTGCTGGGAACAGCTTTATATCATGTCCCTTTCAGTGACCTGGAAAGGAGAGGCAATTGTGAAACCTCCAAGCTTGCAGGTGATACTGAGCTGATACCCATACTTTACGGGTAGTCAAATGCTGTGCCCATGGCAAGGAACTGTAGAAGGGCCTCAGGGATGTGGTAGGGGAGCATCAGTGTAAGGCCGTGCTGAGGAAAAACAACATAGAACTAGCAGTTTCAACTCAGAAACAAGATCTTGGGGTCAAACTTGGCAGTTCTCTGAAATCATCAGCTCAGAGTGCAAGGGCATCTGAGAAGCTAAGAAAAAGTTTAGCTGCATCAGGAAGGTCACTGAAGACAAGGTCATCTGTTTGTTCCTGTAACAAACATTGATGTGCCCACATCTTGAGTGCTGTATGTCATCCCAGTCTTTGCATCTCAAAGGTAAGATAGGAGAATTAGAGGACATAAAAAGAAAAGCAGCTAAAATGGTCCAGGAGGTGGATTGGCTGCCTTACAAGCAGATATTTAAAAGGCTGAGTAGTTCTTCAGTTTGGAAAGGAAAAGGCTGAAGAGGGCTGTGACTGAGATTTGTAAACTGCTAAAGGCTGCAGGTAACCTGAATGGGAGACTATGCCTCACCAGATGCCATGGTATGAGCATAAGGTTCACTTGCTGAAAGTAGCAGGAGATCAGGTTAAAACAAATAAAGCCGTGTATGGTGTCATATGGTGTGTGGTGAACTTCTTGAATTTGTTTCCATCAGGCTGTGGAAGCAGGCAGTGACAGTGGGTACAAAAAGTGGTCAGATGGATGCACAGGCAGGAAATCTGTAAGCAGCTACTGAAAAGAAGTAAGGAGGGATGTCCGCTGCCACCTTGTGCTTTCCTCTTCCATAGGCTGGAGGAGTACAAGGGGATGGTACTAAAGAAACGGTTAGGTTTGTGCACTCTCCTGAAGCAGCATCTGCTTTTGTCTCTGCCGGAAACAGACCACTGTTGGTGGATGTACCCAGCGCTAGTCTAATCCTGTTGAGCATTAATGTTGTCATATGTTTTTCACTGTCAAGATAGACTATAAGAAGGATACTAACTATACCTACTATGCTTCTGGCACACTAGGTCCATGACCAGTTGTGCTACAGATTCATTTCAGGACACTGAAGAACAAGATGCAAACAGTGAGACTGAAAATGGAGGGGAATTCTCTGAGACTCTTCCTTGAAAGACAGTTCCTTCCTGAAATTTAATATGGTATTCCTAATCATATATTATTCATACTGAAGAATGACCTTTCCCACATATTAAATAGCTTTCTTCTAAGCTACAATTACTCAGTTCAATTCATTGGCGTGATATTTACATTTCTTGGGCAATTGGGAGAATCTAAAAATCTTTGTACTGGATACAGAGAAATTTACATCCATAATATAAGCACTTTATGCTTAATTAATGCTTGCCATCCTACATACTAATTAGCTGTTTCACTCTGTTTCATCTCCAGCTGGCAGTTGTCTGTTTCAGGGTTAGGAAGCAAAGACATTGTCATCTTTGGCTTCTGTCAGAAGAATTTGAACCACAAGGCTAAAACTCAGTGTCTTCATGCTACTTACTGGTACTTTCATTTTTAGATACTTGAATCAGACAGGGCTACTTTTCCCAGAGAAGCATCACATCACACATTACACAGAGAAGCTGAAAGCAACTGCAGCTAATTCTCAGTATCATTTGTTTTGCCTGAATTCACACACAAACTTGCCCATAAAAGACACACAAATTCTCTTTTTAAAAACGCCTCACTTATTTCTTGGGCATAAGGCCAACAACTGAAGTACTGTAAGAACTAAACCCTGTCTGTTTAGAAGGAAACCTTTTTACACTAAAAGATTAAGAATAGTAATATTGGGGAGGGGGGCATGAAAAGTTCACATTAGTATTTAAAAACACACACACTTGCCAACACGCAGGTCTTCATTATTCATAGCTTTACCAGATTGATGTAATGCACGTCACAAACATGATTCAGAGTTTTATGGATGAACCAGCAGGGCAATCGCCTGGGACCCCAGGGACCAGAAGAAAGCACCCCAGGAAGCCAAGCTAATTAGTACTACGAGTGATCTAATGTAGGGGTGGGAGCAGGGAGGGGACCATGCTTCAGCCTGTCTGGAGCCTTGGTGTATCTAAAGCCAGTTTCAATTCTCACACCCTCTTCACCTGTATTAGAATAGCTGTGCTGCTGCTGTAAACAAAAAAACCCTATCCAACGCAAATTTTACAAGCACACTGCAATGGTACAGTCAGTCTACTGGAGATAATTAGCATTTTCTGAAAACCAGAAGGAAGGATTGCTAACACACTAATAGCAGATTAGCGGTCTACAGAACCAAAACAAATAGTCAGCTGGAAAGATGTGCCAGCACTAGTGTCATAGTCTGCAGTTAGCCCTGGTTGCTTCTGTTTTAGCATTTTCCTTGACTGATAAAGGATTATTTTTTTCTTACATTTGACTGTGTAAGGAGTTACACACCATAGCATTTACAATTCAGAAGGTGGCTCTGTATATTTAAAAAATATAAGCATTTGTTTTACAGGTTAGATTTTTTTCTCAATCAGAAGCACGACTAACAGTTTACTGTAAAGACTACCATGTGTTCTCTGTAAAGGATTTTGAAAAGCTGAGTAAATAGAAAATGATTCAAAGACAGCTTGTGCACTAGTTATTACAAGTGATCATGAAGGAATGGCGTGCAACTTATCACAGTATAAATTACACTGTTTAAAGATCTTTCACCATAACCTACCTGCCTGCAATTTTTGTAAGACTTGTTAAATATTTAATTGGACTTTGGAGCACCATGGTATATAAAGTCAGATGTAGGCTTGCTGCTTCTAAAGATTGAGAACATTCTGTAAAGGGAGAGTAACAGAAGGCAGTGGACAAAATGAGAAGGAATTACTTAAACATCATGTTTGGGCCTGATTCACTCTTTCTCTCAAACAAAGATATAAACGCTAAAAATTGAAATACAAATCCCTCAACAACTGTGAACATCTTACTGATATGCAGACCCCTGTCTGACTGACATTTATACCCTTGATATTTTGCTCATCCTTGCAAGAATAACTTTTTAAATCCAAAAAGCCCCACCTCACTAGTTCTGCACATGTTAAACATGGTGATTTTATGTTCTGTGTCTGACTGATCCACAAAGAACCACCAGCATTTTGAGATGATTTTTAGCAGGTATGGACAAGATGACCCTGTCCACTCTACTTAATTGCATGCACATGCCACTGTGACCATTCCAGGGGTGGGATAGCCCAATTATGCATTTCAGTAGAAATCTTTGACAAAAAAACAGCTGCAAAGGCTTTTCCAATAAGGCTTTTAAAATGGTTTACAAACAATCTAGAATTAAATTAGGACTATTGCCATACTTGTGTTTCTGCCTCTGCAAATACAGTTCCTGCTGCTAGGAAGAGGAAAGTAGGTTAGACATCATAAAGTTGTGCTTTAAACATTCGCTGTAATTCTGTAGTGAAAGCTTTAATGGGAATATTCCATAAAGGCCATAGGTAGAGAGGTATTTCCTGAACTAAATGGGTAACATCTTGGAAATTCAGTCTGTATATGGAATTTAGGATCCATAACTCATTGGACTACCATTGAGCAAAATGTTAATCTGTACAAAGATAATGTCTCTAATGTCCCTAGTTCAGATTGAATCAGGAACCTTTGCCAGAAATACTTCAGGTATTGACTGATCTGCTTAAATCTCTGGCATGCCTTTTCCTTCCTTGGGAATTAAGATTGGTTTCTCTTTCTACATTATGTCCTTGAAACACTTGTTCAACTGTATGGTGCAAGAATGATCCTTTTGCCTGAAGACACCATACACGGGATAAATACACTTACCCTGTCCTACAGTTAAAACAGTTCAATGAAGTAATTTCATTGTCCAAATGTTACAAGCTGTGACTCCCTGTATTGCGTGAAAATTTTACCCTCATTCAAGCCCTGTGTTCATTCTGCAATTTATTGGTTGTATTTATAAATGTATTTGTAAATTGGTTGCATTTATAAATCAACTTTTTTGTTGTTAGAAAAAAGAAGACAAAAAAACCTATCATCTACCTGGACAACCTATGTAGTATTTACATCTTGTGATTCAAAATACATCAGAGAGTGAGGCTTCAATATCAGTATTATTATTATCTTGAAATTTCAAACAGGTTTCAGTTCTTCTCCATTAAGACATCTGAAAAATTATCAGACCAGGGAGCTGACATTCATATTGTCCCAGCACTCAACCCACAGGAATCCATTACCAAGGACACTGAGGAACTCGCTTCTGCTCCCAGTGCTTCTGAGTGCTTACGGACTCTGAATGGCTTTCTTAATTTATCAGGTCTGCTGTGTACTTTAAGCTACCCTAAGGCTTCATCAGAACCTGAGACTTATGGCCAACTTCTCTCTAAAACTGTCAATATGTTGGAACAGGGAGGATTTGTCCCATAGATTTCTACAAATGCAAAAATTCCCATCAAATATATGTCAGCTGGAAAACAGTCAACTACAAAACCAGAATATTTAAAATAAAGGCAATGGAAGTAAACTGCACCAAACATGCAACCTTTATCTGGAATGATATATTTATAGTGTAATGAGATATGCAAATATATGCTGGGTAGGTTTTTTTTTCCTGGATTGGCAGATGTGCCTTGCTGGTGAATAGCTGAACTGTTTTGATACTCCTTTTCTATATCTGGAACCTCTAAAAAAAAATGAAAGCTACATTAGGCACCTGAAAAAAAAAAGCACATTTTCTTGAGGCACCAGATGCAGAATCTTAAAGAAAGTTGCTTGTCCTTATAGCAGAGAAGATTTTTAAAGCACTTCTCCTTTCTCCACGTTGTCCTTCTCATGCTTTTATCAATGTTACCAGTCCACTGATTATCACCATATGTCAGTGCTGTTGCTTCCTCTTACTGTGTTTTTGAACAGGCTGGTCTTTGCTTTATAGCAGGTGTGTGCCCCTACTCCACTTCTTTCAACATCTTTTCCTATGCCTCTCCCAATCAGACAGGAGGTGATCACTTCAGTTCATCACCTTTTACCGTCTTTTGTTCCCACATCCTCTCACAGCATGAACTTCCATTTCCCTTGTGGAGTCTTATGGGAAAGCACATCAGCTGCATGCAGACTCTCCCTTGGATAGTAATTATCCACCTTTCCTTCCTCACAGGAAGCTGATGTTTTATTTCCTTTCATGGAGGTCCACATTGGCCAGCACTAGCAGCACTATATAACCTACTGAAAGCTTTGCATTTCCTCTTCCACAACTATTTTGGAAACAAAGATCATAGCAAAATCACACACAATAAATAGTGCATGCTTCCAATGTTGTAGTAAAGATGATATCTGTATTTCTAAGTTTGCATGTAACTGCTGATTTTTGTGATTTCCATTGTAATAACACCACCTTTATTTTAGCAGCCCTGAAATCATTCCTTTTAGAATTATTAATTACTCTCCTCCAGGATGAATATTGGCCTCATTTTGATAGATATTCTTTCCGTCAGTTCTCCTTTCTATCTCTCCCTCAGCCTTGCTTTCAAAGCTCCTGTTTCCATGGATTTCAGTATTATTTTAGGGCACTCAAAGAACAGGAACTCACAGTATTAAGCACAAAGCAAAGCATGAAGACAAGATCATTTCTGTATGGAGCTGGCTGTCTTAGCCCTGAGAGAAAAGGAAACAGATGTTTGTGCCAAATAGGTCTAATTCATTCACCTTTTACAGCAGCACCAACTACATCTGGTCAAAATAAGTAGGTCTTAAGTCAGCACGTGAACACAATATATATACATTTCTGTCTGGCAATGGCTGAGCAAAAGGTAATTTTTTTTTTTAAATTTTGAAATACTGTTTCTCTATATCTTTACTACATCACTTTCCTGTTGATAGGAATAATCAGTCCTTAAAATTGGTGGATTAACACAGGTAGGCCAAAGTGGTCAAAGGCAGCGAGGGTTAGTACCTTGAACAGCTCCAGGACAATAATCAACTCCCTTTGAAATCCACAGGATTAGTCAACAGATTTGCTGTCAAGAATGAAGGAAAAGCCTGAGCTCTGTCTGTTTGCCAGGAGACATCTGAACATGTTGAAAGCAGAGCTTGCTAGGTCCTGACACTTTAAATCACTTATGCAACTGTCAAACTTAATTGAATTTATTGGTGCAGTTCAGAAATAGCAAAGGGGCTCAGAGAAGCATCCAGCTCACTGTGTTCAAGATGTTTACTGAGGGTTGGTCTAACAACATACACCTCTAGCAGAGCAGCAGGATGCATATTCTCCAAAAGTTTTAATTTTGTCAGTTCCAACAACTACATTTCAAGTTTCACTTGAACTTGAAACACGTTTTTCTCCTCATAAAACATGTCCTGGAATGCCTTTACATGTGCCATCCCCTTAGACTTCCTATCAAGGGCTGCATAACTGAGCATTTTCCCTGATGAAACCTCTACCTTAGCTGCATTCAAGAAAAGCTTCTTATATTACTTGTAAGAAACTTTCTTTTCCAAACATGACCACTGTCAACTTGGAAGTTATAGGAAAAGAGTGTTTAAGGAGAATCTAAGTAATTTTACTTATGCACTAATGATGGCGAATTTGATGACATTAATGTCATGAAAGGCTGTGGATATCATGCTATAAAACTATCATTTGTTGCATCAAAAACTCAGATGAGTCACTCCTACATATCAATGCAATTCATTTTTGTTCCTGGGACAAATCAATCCTTCAAGTCATCCTTTGACTTTCATAGCATTTCACAAATTAATATAGACCAATCTGTCTGAAGAAGTGGGAAAATGAGGTCATGAAACTCAAATATGTCATGCTATCTTCTTCTGAAAAGTAAATGGCCAATTATCAGACTGTAGGCAGTCATGATTCTGAGAAAGTCACATCTCTGTCCAAGGCTTTTTGGAGAGAAAACCATGCAGGAACATGTTTTCTGACAGGACCTGTGACCCCATGGGGAAGCCACACTGGAGCAGTCCATTCCTGAGGGACTGCACCATGTGGGAAGGACCCATACTAGTGCAGTTTTTGAAGAACTGCAGTCTGTGGGAAGGACCTACATTGTAGAAGGTCGTGAAGGACTGTACCCTGTGGGAGGGACCCCATGCTTGAGAAGGGGAAGAACATGACAGGGAAAGATTGGCAGAGACAAAGGATTATGAACTGACCCTAACGCCTATTCCCCATCCCCCTGCACCACTTGGGAGGAGGATGTAGAAAAGTCAGGTGTGAAGTTGAGCCTGGAAAGAAAGGAGGAGTTGGAGAAAAGTGTTTTTAGTTTTGTTCTTATTTCTCATTCTCCTACTCTGTTACAATTAATTGGCAATAAATTAATTTCCCCAAGTCAAGTCTGTTTTGCCCATGATGGTAATTAGTAAGTAATCTCTCTGTCCTTATCTCAGCCCATGAGGTTTTTTGTCATATCTTCTCCCCCTGTCCTGTTAATAGTGGGGGAGTCATAGAGCATCTTGGTGGGCACCTGGCAGCCAGCCAAGGTCAATCCACCACACTGATATTCTTTTCTGCTGATAAACAGGAGACTAAAGCCAGATTTGACTTCATCACCCAGGTTTAGCTTAAGGGATTCCATAATGTCATTTGGGTTCATTCTACTCGTAATGAAAATATAACTTGGCCTCTAGTAAATCAATCACACATTTATCACAGTTTTAGGTGATAGTT
>NW_010972616.1:1257864-1258067 GCF_000737465.1 Haliaeetus leucocephalus
TATAAAAGGAATTAACTGCGCAATAAAAGGCGGAAGTTGACGCTCACACTGTGTGTGTTATCTGTCTCTTTCCCTGGTCTGGGCTGACCAGTGATCTGGTCGCAGCACCTTGATACGTAGCAAACACTACATAGTGGTGACCCCAAAGTGATCAGTCGCACAGGCAATGATGGAACTTGCGCAAGTGATTAAGGTATTAAAGG
>NW_010972616.1:1258594-1258939 GCF_000737465.1 Haliaeetus leucocephalus
GACTGGGTTCCAGGCAAGGATGTCAAGGGAGATTTATACCGTCAGTTGAGAGAGTGGGAGGAACGGCCACCCTCGGAGGGGATAACTGGGAGGCAGCGGGGGTTGGAGACTGTGGCAGAGGAGGAAACACCTCCCCGCGGGGGAAATCAGGCGCCCTTGCCGGGAGAGCGGACTGGGCCTCCTGAGCCTTTACCTGAGCCTATGCCTGCTGAGCCGTCATCTGCACCCTTGCCAGAGCGGGTTAAACCCTCGTCTGGGTCCTTCCGGAGGTGGCGCGAGATGCCAGCACAGGTCGATTCCGATAGTTCTGACGAAGAGAAGGTGGATGGTGTAATACGGAGGCCA
>NW_010972616.1:1258949-1263380 GCF_000737465.1 Haliaeetus leucocephalus
GGAGGCCATCGAAACCTGCGCCACAGATTCGGATGGAGGAGGGACCGAACGCTTTGCAGAGAGTACAGGGTCTGTTGCGGAGGCTTGAGGGGGCCATACAGAATGCGGAGCGTATGGTGCCGTTAATGCCCCCCACACAGGGGGCCGGGGATGGCCAGGAAGGAGGCGCCCAGAAAGGTACAGATTGGCGACTGGTGGCCAAAGAATGTTGCTTTTCAGGGGGTCAGTTCCAGCCGGTCGTTATCCCTATTCGTGCAGCGGCACGGGGAGGGTATGAGTGGACACCTTTTGATGTAAAGACCATTCGGGAGCTTGCGAGTACTGTGCAGGCACATGGAGTGAATTCCGTGCAGGCGCTCACTTTGTTTGAATGTCTGCTTTCAACGCCTGTTGCGCCCTATGATGTGATGCAGCTGATGAGAGGGGTACTGCCCCCATCATTGCTGTTGTTGTTTAAGGAGGAATGGCGAGCTCAGTGCCTTAAGATCGTGACCGATGCTCAGGCTCCTGGTCACCACCTAGTGGGGGTGACCGTAGAACAACTCATGGGAGAGGGGCAGTTTGCGACACCTCAGGCGCAGGCACAGGGCATGCGCGGACGTGACTTTGCGGCAGTCGCGTCTACCGCCATGGCCGCACTTAGGCGTGTCGCGGCCATGGACAGAGCAAACCCCCCTTGGGTGAAGATCCGCCAGGGGCTTGCCGAGAGGTTTACTGCCTTTTTAGATCGGCTTCAGCTTGCTGTGCAGGCTGCAGACATTCCGGAGACGGCTAAAGACGCGATTACAGTTGAGTGTGCCAAGGCTCAAGCGAACCCGCAGACCGCAGCGCTTCTCGCTCAGTTGCCGGCGCGTTCCACGTTAGGCGACATGATACGTCATGTACTGGAAAGAGAACAACAACAGGAAGCGCGTCCGATAGTGACGGCCTTGCAGCAAGTTTTGCACACGGGTGCAAACTCTTGTTACCGATGCGGGGGGAGGGGCCACATGGCGAGGAGTTGCACAACCAGACCTAAAGGGTCCGGCCAGGAGGTGGGGGCGGGCAACATTTGTTGTTGGAGGTGTGGCAAGTCTGGGCACAGAGCCCGAGACTGCCGTGTGCCCGAGGTCCAGCAGGGGGCTCCGGAACATCCACTACAACAACGACCGAAGCCGGTAAACGGTACAGGGGGAGGGATGGGGGCCGCGCCCTCCCCTTCAACTTTTGCACAGGGCCCAACAACAACAGCAACAACTCAGGATCAAACGATGCTTCCGTGGCACTGACCGAAAGAGGGCAGGGGCAGGATCAGGGCAATGCAACAACAGTTCCTACTGCTGCCCAAATAGCATTGACCATGGGCATGAACACCCGTCCAGAACAAGCGATCACGTTAGAGGTGGGGCCGCCTCTTCTTCCAAGAAGCATCAGTATGATGGCCCTGTTAGATACAGGCGCAGATGTTACTGTAATTCCAGTTCATATTTGGCCCCCGGAGTGGCCCACCATAACACAAGGGCAATTACTGGGTGTAGGGGGGGCGCAAGAGTCGAGGAGAAGTACAGCCCTGGTAAAAATCACTCTTGCCCAGCCCACAACTGCTGCAGATGCAGAGAGAGTGGCGTGGTGTAACCCGATGGTGGCAGCAGTCCCAACAGCCATCCTTGGGCGCTGCTGCCTCGAGCGTTGGGGATGTCGCCTTTCCACGGATTTTTAATGACGGCCACTGCCGTCTGCCGTCCCTTGAAGCTCACCTGGCTAACAGAAAAGCCGGTGTGGGTGGAGCAGTGGCCAATGACTGAAGAGAAGAGGGCGGCAGTAGTGGAATTGGTGCAAAGGGAAGTGCAAATGGGCCATCTTGAACCCTCCACCAGTCCCTGGAATACTCCTGTATTTGTCATAAAGAAAAAATCGGGTGCGTGGCAACTCCTCCATGATTTGCGAGCGGTTAACGCCTGCTTACAGGACATGGGGGCTTTGCAGCCAGGATTGCCTTCTCCGGCCATTGTGCCAAAAGGACACGGTGTTATTGTAATCGATATTAAAGATTGTTTTTTCAGTATTCCTTTACACCCAGAAGATCGGGAGCGGTTCGCCTTCTCTGTCCCGGAGCGGAATCATCAAGCACCCATGCAACGATATCAGTGGAAAGTGCTCCCTCAAGGCATGAAAAATTCGCCAACTCTCTGTCAGATCGCGGTAGGTAAGGTCTTGCATTCTCTGCGAAAAAACTACCTGGAGGCCACCACCATGCATTGCATGGA
Organism: Haliaeetus leucocephalus; assembly: GCF_000737465.1. Classification (NCBI taxonomy): domain Eukaryota; kingdom Metazoa; phylum Chordata; class Aves; order Accipitriformes; family Accipitridae; genus Haliaeetus; species Haliaeetus leucocephalus. Next base: position 1,261,196 of record NW_010972616.1, read on the forward strand.
TGACATTCTCCTGTCCCATCAGGATGAGTCTGTATTGCAACACCTGTATGATCAGACGGTACAAACACTACGTGAATACGGGTTACACATATCCCCTAACAAAACACAAATGGGACCTTCTGTTAGTTATCTAGGCACTCAAGTAACCCCTCGCACAGTCACCGCTCAAAGTTTTATGGTCCCTGACCAAGTGTGTACTTTACATGATGCCCAAAAGTTAGTAGGCAAACTATTGTGGCTGAGGAATTTAGTTCCCATTGCTGAAGATGAAATGAATCTCTTGTACCAACTACTTCGGGGGGGGGAACCCTTGAAAACGCCACGTGTATTGCAACCAGCACAACGTGAGTTGCTAGAAAACATAGCCCAACGGGCCCAGCAGTGGGGCCTGCAGAGGTTTCAACCCACACAACCAGTTGATGCGCGGCTCTTTGTAGCCAGCCAGAGCTGCCACAGTGTATTGATACAGAATGCAGAAGGCCCAGAGTGGCCCTTTGTGTGGTTACATCAGGGTAAGGTACGCGCAGCTATCATCACTTGGCCTCTGTTAGTAGCCACCATGATCATGCGTTGCCGGGAAGCTTGTCAACATTTTACCGGCAGGGATCCAGACCGCATTGTTTTGCCTTGCTCACTAACGCAATGGAATTTGGTTTATCAGCAGGTGGCTGTTTTGCAGGGTGCATTAGCAGAATTTGCCGGGACAGTAGCGGGACATGAGGTCCATCCTTGTGGGGAGATCTTGCATGCTTTACCCATTCTTCCAGCACAGCAGGTGGCGAAGCACCCTAATGACGGACGAACAATCTTTACTGACGCGTCCTCCAAGACCAGCAAAGCCGTTTGTGTTTGGAGAGAAGATGGGGTATGGCACCAGGTAGTATATACTGAGCCAAGTCGCTCGGTGCAGTTTTTGGAGGCCAAAGCAGTGACCATGGCATTGTTACGTTGGCCGACTGAGCCTTTAAATGTGGTCATGGATTCACTGTAGGTATATAAGCTTTTGGTTGCGGGGGAATGGGCATTAGCTTCTTCTACGGAGATAGCTGGTATGCTGCTGAATGCCTTACAGTTACGTAGTGCGCCCGTTTTCCCTATTCATGTCACCAGTCATTCTGGTCTCCCTGGACCATTAGCTGAAGGGAACAGCCGTGCCGACCAGGCGGCACAAGCGTGGATGGCTGCTGTTGGTGACGATAACACCACGCCAGCAAGGGCCCGCGCGATAATGTTACACCGCCTCTTGCATTGCGGTCCACGAGGCTTGGTGACACTAACGGGCATCTCTCGTGCTGAAGCCAAAGAAATTGTCGCAGCCTGCCCTCATTGTGCTAAGGGACCCCTTTGGGAAGCAGGGGTCAACCCTCGTGGTTTGCGACCAAATCAGATCTGGCAAACGGACATCACAGAATATGCTCCTTTTAAGCCTTTGCAGTATTTACATGTTACCGTAGACACTTACAGTAGATATATTCTTGCTACAGCGCATAGTAAACAGAATAGCTTGGCAGTTATACAACATTGGCGTGCTTGCATAGCCCAACTAGGTATTCCACAACAGATCAAGACGGATAATGGTGCAGCTTATACTGGGGAAAAGGTGAAATGTTTTTGTGCAACCTGGGGTATTGACCTTAAACATGGCATCCCTCATAATAGCACCGGCCAGGCCATTGTAGAACGAGCACATCGAACTTTAAAGACCTTACTCGATCGGCTTAGGGAGGGGGAGCAGGAGGAGCCCTCCTGGTTACAGGAAAACACACCTGCTCTCCGTACACAGCGTCTTCTGTTAACTGCATTAACTTCATTAAATCAGACAGTTTGAGGGGACCTGGAAGAGACGGCGGCGCAACGACACTTTATGAACACGGAAGAGAAAGGTCCTTACCCGTTGGTCCGCGTGCGTGACCCTCAGACACATCAATGGGATGGGCCGTTTGAGTTGCGTTGTCTCGGGTGAGGGTATGCCTGTGTACAGACACCTGAAGGGCAACTGAAATGGGTCCCTAGTCGTATGGTTCGTCCTGCCCTAACCTCGTAGTGTTTGAGTGTTTTCCTTACAGATCGCTGTCATCCTTTCCTGGCTTGTGACATCTTGGGTATCCGCTACAAATTTCTGACAGTGGAGCAATTAATAAACAAGATAACACAACTGCAGAGGCAAGAAGGAGCTGCAAGAGCT
>NW_010972616.1:1263550-1263869 GCF_000737465.1 Haliaeetus leucocephalus
TATAGGTCACCTTGGCTAACATAACAGGTCAAGATTCTCTGTGCACCGCAACCGCATCATAAAGCCCACGAACCAATAGACAAGATGGCTATGACTCGTGCAGCGCGCCTGGCCAGCGAGCGCATGCGTCATAGATTGCAACTGAGGCGGACTTTTGGCACCCACTGGCCACGTGTGCTGAAACCCGTTCCTCTGCAAATGTATAAATACCGGGATTTTCCGAAGAGCATCGGGCTGGTGTACGGTGAGGCCATCGTTGCCTCTGTGGGGACGCCCACGGAAAGCTGGCACCTACCGATTGCTGGGCTGAGTTCACGGA
>NW_010972616.1:1264517-1264811 GCF_000737465.1 Haliaeetus leucocephalus
ATAGTTAAGTTTAATATAAATTCTTTACATACTAACATTACTTAAAAATTACAGACTAGCATGGAATTTCATTTTTCAGGTCAAGGAGCAGCAACCATTTTGCAAATGGAAGATCAGAAAATAATTAGCCATGGGAAAAGTATAGCTCAGCATTCATTTGTGGTTTGGTGACATTGATAAAAATGGCTGATGTGCTCTTCAAGTAATCAGAGATGGCAAGTGTTATGTAGGCAAATACACATTATAAAGAGGAGAGGAGAGAGGAGAGAGGGGAGGGGAGGGGAGGGGAGGGGA
>NW_010972616.1:1264821-1284935 GCF_000737465.1 Haliaeetus leucocephalus
AGCTGGAAGGACCCTGCAACAATCTAGTCCAACTCCCTGACCATTTCAGGGCTGACCAAAACTTAAAACATGTTATTAAGGGCATTATCCAAATGCCTCTTAAACACTAACAGGCATGGGGCATCAACCACCTCTCTAGGAAGCCTGCTCCATTGTTTGACCACTCTCTCAGTAAAGAAATGCTTCCTAAAGCCAAGTCTGAACCTTCCCCGAGGCAGCTCTGAACCATTGTGATGCATCCTGTAACCGGATACCAGGGACTGGTATTAAAGTGCTGTTAAAGTGCAATTCTCTGTTCAAATTTTTATTGAGGTGACCAGTGATGAGCACATATCATGTTCAATTTATCAATGGGACTTGCTTGTGCAAGAGTTCAGTATAATTTAGGGCTATAAACATGGTTCATCTTTCTCAATGTTGAAAAGGATGCAAGTATTGCACACGAAGGTCCTTGACTATAATGGTAGTAGAAAAATAAATTTATTATAAATCCAGAAAGTGTAACCAGGTAATCTGACATCTGAAAAACAGGTCGCAGTATTTCAGTCAGTGTTTATACCTATGTGCACTAGATAAAATGCGAGACTAACATTAAGTAAAATATTCAATCCCCATTTTAAAAGGTTTATAACAATACCACATAAACAATTGAACCAGAATAGGTTATGCAACCCTTAAAATTAAACAGGACTTTTATAAATTACTCCATAGGAAAGCAAAAAGCAACCTCACATGTCCCAACAATTTGCAGTGATATTATGTTGCTCTTTCCCTATAGGGAAAGAAAAAAATAAATCTATCTAAAAAAATATGAAAGGGGAGAGGGCAGACTGCAGAGGATGTTTGTTCCCCAACATATTCTTTTTTCTTTTCATTTGAAGGATACTTATTTTAACATAAGGCAAACTAATGAGAAGTGTCAAAAACTGACAGAGAAACTGAAAAGGTATAGAATCTACATTGCTTTTTTAATAGCTTTTCCTTACTGCATTCCAAGTTGAAGAGCAAGAAAAAGTTTCTTAACTGCTTACACAACTTAGGAAATTCAGACCTGTGATCTATTACCCTTAGGGCAATTCCAGTGCTATATTCACACTCAAGCTGGTCTGGTAACCAGGGCAGCATGGTGATCCAGCCTAACAATTTACAATCTTAATTATTTCAGGCACCCCCATTTTACTTATCAGCTGCTTGTGTAAATATACTTTAAGTAAGTCACGTAGGCAAGTACAGAAATTCTGCTACTGCTACTGCTGACATAAAGCCCTATGACCCTTGTCATACACAAACTAAACTCTGAATGTGCAGGGAACTCACTGACAGATCAAGACTGTGTTTTTACATGACTCGAAAGGCATTTAAGGAGCTTTTGACCAAATGAAACTGAGAAATAAAACCCAGACCAAAGTCTCACAGTAGACACTGGGAACCTCTTTAAGAACTTCAATAGGCTTTAAATCTGTTACTAAGCAACTAGTAGCCAAGTAGAAAAAAATGTTATTTTTCTACTTTTAAATTTCCAGCAAGATTAATAAAAAGGTGGGAAAACAATCACGAGGATTTAGCAGTGCTTTCTGGCAGTGAGTTAGCTTTTTTTATCATTTAGTAACAGAAAAACTTTCCCACCTCTAAGTTTAATTTATTTCTTATAAGATCCTATTTTTGCTTTCTTTTACTGTATTTATCACTCTTTTTCCCAGACAATAGGAGTTGACCTTTATTTTAGCTACTCTAGTTCTATTGATGTGAGCCCTTTCCTCCAGGTATTCCAAGAACCTTATGTAAGCAGGTGAAATTATAACTAGTTGCCAATCAAAACTGGTGTTATTCTGATCAATTGGCAAGGTCTTCAGTGAACAACTGTTCTAGCTTTTGTCTCCTCATCATTTAAACAGGCAGTCTTTTATGGTTCGTTCAGTATAGCTCTGCTAAATAAATTCAAAACTGCAGGCCTCTGCACTGACATGACAGCTTGCCGGGATTTTTTTAAATTACATATTCTAGAGCAAAGGGTTAGCACCAATAGTTTTATCCCAGTGAATACTATTCATACTAAATGCTTCAGCTAGTTCATTGCCACTGTAAAATTCAGCCATCCCGCAACTACAATTTTTCATCATTCCTGCCCTGAGTATGCACCAATGTCCAGCAATTATAACTAGTTGGAATAAGCCACACTCAGCCCAGTACAGGTGACCCTCTGTTGAGCTGACAGCATATATTTTCTTGCCATGGCATTCAGCTGGCAGGTTTTACCCTTTCACTTTCTGAAAGTGACCAGATGACAACTAGGATGAGGATAGGTTACAGTGGCTCCACATGACAAACTGTTCTATAGAAGCCCAGCTTACCTGAAACAATACACTACACCCTTGTTGGAAAGCATGATCATAGACTGGTTATAAGCACATGATGTTATGATATATTTGAGGAGTGACCTGAAAGGAATTATGCACAATCCGGGAGAATAAAAATGGCTGGGAGATTTCCTATATTTTTAGGTTTTGGCTCAGTGTCTTACAGGCTGGAGAATGTTCCCACCAACCAGGTCACCTAGTAAAGGCATAGGACCAGTGAAGACTATTGAGTCTAAAGGACTGTTCAACTATTATTTTCTTAAGCATGATTCTTTGTTTCTCAAGATTTTCTTTTCTTCTTTCCCTTTTTCTTACAAAGTCATAATTTTGATATAAATTATGTTATCCAGTATGTAAGTGATTGTTACCTAGATAGCAAAAATTAGAAATACTTGGAATTTAAAATTTTTTTAAAAGTTTGTTGTCTGTGTGTTCTTTCCTTATACATCATGCATTTCTTTCAGCTAGGACATTGCAGAAATAAACTTTTAATTTATGCTTTCGTTTACATTTGTTTGCAGCTAGTATGCTGAAAGGAACAATACCTGTATTTTCAAAATAAAGTCCTTTACCCCTAAAATATAGTGTGTCCAACCATTTTTGTTTTCATAGGGCCTCTTGAATATTTGGGGATTTGTGAGTGGTTATGAGTGGTTATACAACATTTACAATATCAGTTATGTATAACATACAGCATTTTTATTTTGATGGCTATAGCTAAAGACACAGGATGCCCCATTTCCATTATCAATTCTTGTTTCAAATTTAGAAGTAAACTTTTCCTGCTATTGGCTTCATATCTTAGTCTGGGAAGATTTGTCTTCTTTTTAACAAAAATATATTATCAATTTTAAAATTCTGCACAAAAAATAACAATACACATTCCCCAGATCCTGACTGCTTTACTTTAAATTCACATTTAAGATTATTAATGCCACAACAATTTGAGAAAAATTAATCACAGAAGAAAATTATTCCTGATGCAGAAAGCTGGTGGCAGGACATGAGATTTACTGCTTCAGTTCTATTACCACTCTGAACTCTATACATTTATTTCCCTCTTTTTCACTCTGCTTATCCCAAACATTCCCATGCTCAAGCCAAATAAGCTTATATGTAGTTGCAGGAGCTTTGGAGCTGTGACTATAGAGGTTCAGCTACTGACAGTCTCATCTTGCAGAAGCAAAGCAGTGAAGACCAATTTCCTAGATGCTACAGAACACCTTAGCTGTACATAAACTTCCTCTGCAAAATAACCAGCTCTTTGAACTAGCTTCTGTGGGGACACCAGCTTAAAGTTAATTTCCTTGAAGTTCAAATCTTAGTAAGTAAGTATTAATTTTACCCAATAGTCCACAGGAGAATGATGAGCAGATATCACTGTTACTTTGGCTTATACAATATACAAAGGACAATAAAATTATGAGGACAACTGTAGTCGGTGAAATCACACTTCCACTGATGCCCTACCTTGTCTCCAACAGTGTATGCCTCTAGAAGAATGTAAAAACACAGCTTTTCCCTACAATACTGTCACTGATTCCAACAATTTGGAAAGAACATTCTTGGCCAAAAATGGCATTTTTACGGGATTTTTAAGATAGCCTCTACTGGACTTCCTTTTCAATGAGAATATCCAGTTATCTTACTATCTACACAAAATTTTAGTGTCCACAGCAGCTTGCAACAATGAACTCCGTAGCTCCACTACACCCTGAGTGAAGAACAACCTCCTTTGGTTTGCCTTGCCATGGGCTAGTTTTATCTGATGCCCCCTAGTTCTTGTACTGGGTGGAAAAAGAAGAAACCATTTTCTACATATCTTTGTAACTTTGTAACTGGTGGTTTTATAGATATAGATTTATGCTATTAATTCTTCCTGGAAGAGAGGCCATCCATACTTTTGATTATCCTTGTCACCCTTCTCTGAAGCTTTTTCAGTTGTTGGGTTATTTTATTTTCCGAGATCGCTTGGATCAGTACTCTGCATATCAATCAAAATAACAGGCCCCATAGATTTATACAGGGACACAATAATGCTCTCTTTTTTTTTTTTTCCTCTATTCTTTTCCTAATAATTTTCAGCATTTTTTGACTACTACTAGGCATTACCATTTCCATAGAACCTCCTATTTCAGTTATTATTCCTGGGTGATGTTCCTTCACTTGCAAAATTACAGGCTCTGTCCTAAGGTACCTCCCTTCTCCCATAAAATGTCACTTCACATTTACCCATATTTAACTTCCTTTGCCATTTTATTGTCCTGTCTTTCAGTTTCATGTAGTGTTTTTCCAGTTCTTCATATCTGCACCCACCTGAAATAACTTAGTATAGCCAACTTTTACCTTCCTACCTAATGATAACATACTCCTTTCCAAGATCATTGATGAATCTGCAGAGCTGCCTGCACCTGCAGAGTTGCAGAGTCCCTGAAAAACTCTATGGGTGATCTTGCTATGCTGTGAAAACTGGCCAGTTAATCTGGCCATTGTTTTATTTGTTTTTCAGCCAACGACCTGGCTATACAAGGACCTGTCTTCTTTAATACTCAAATACTTAGTGGTGACGGATCTTGTCAAATGACTTCTGTGGAAATGAAAGAGGATATATATCTACTCAGCACTGGTAAGGCCATGCCTGGAGTCCCGTGTCCAGTTCTGGGCTGTCCAGTACAAGAGAGACATGGATGTATTGGAGCGAGTCCAACAAAGGGCCACTAAGATGATGAAGGGACTGGAGCATCTCTCCTCTGAGTAAAGGCTGAGAGAGCTGGGACTGTTCAGCATGGAGAAGAGAAGACTTATGGGGGATCTCATTAGTATATGAAAGTACCTGAAGGAAGGGTGCAAAGAGAATGGAGCCAGGCTCTTTTTAGTGGTGCCCAGTTACAGGACAAGAGGCAATAGGCACAAACTGAAACACAGGAGGATCCCTCTGAATGTAAGGAGACACTTTTTACTGTGAGGGTGACTGAGCACTGGCACAAGTTGCCCAGAGTTGCTGTGGAGTCTCCATCCCTGGAGATATTCAAAAGCCATATGGACATGGTCCTGGGCAACCAGCTCCAGGTGACAGGGGTGTTGGATGAGGTGACATCCAGAGGTCCCTTCCAACCTCAGCCATTCTGTGATTCTGTGATATCAACCAAACATTCTGCATCTACATGCTTGGGTAGAAAGCGGAGTTCTCACCAAGAACTCCAACAGGTTTCAGAGACACTGTATTTTCTTCATCTCAGGCTATTTTACAATGAAGAAAAGATTTTTTAAACTGATTTTGAACCCACGGTTCTTAAAAGTTGTAGAAAACTCTTTTGAAAGAGCCATGACAACACATTTTAGAAAGCAACTACTTCATACATTAATGCTTTCCCAAAAGAATTCCATGAGGTCTGCAAATAGCCAAGTTAATTGGTTACACAGCAGATTTAATTGTCCCCCCCAAAAAAACAGTATGGTCCTTCATTTTAAAATACCCAAATAAAAATAATAATGAAAACCAAACTCTATACACTCCTAAAATTATAGATTAGAAGACAAACCACTTTTTAGTTTGCCAACTGACATCCCTCTTTCCTCCTTTTTCTCAGTTTTTATTACAGATTATGTATACAAACTTGGGACAATTTAAAATGATCTCAGTTTCCCTTGCATCAGTTCCAGAGTACTAAATGAACAATTCTCTAGAGGAAGCCTGAACTGAACATCTGCAAACTGTTGCAAAAATAGCCCATACTAGAAAGAGCTCTGAGAAACTTATTTTAAAAATTGCATGTAGTTTGCCTAGGCTGCATTTTTGCTACCTGAAAGACACAAAGACTGCACAATTCTTCCAGGGGCTTCAGGAACTCTCCCTTAAATGTGTGTTGTCATTTGGAGATGTGTCTATGACTTATGGTCTGTGACTTCTGAACCTATTCTATGACATCCTGTGTCATCTCCCTTAAGATGATTTTGCAGATGTACAACTTCTACCACCTTCTTTCTCCATGAGAGAAAGTTTGGACAGACAACTCCTTTCCAGACCTCTCACGTGAGAAGACAAACTAAATAACTTGTAACAGTAGTTTATATGAAAATGCACATTCTTCATTCAAAGCTGCCTTCCCCAATATCATGCTCCAGTACATCAGCAAAACTGACTGTTAATCAGCAGCTCTGGTTGTAGGCTACTGATGAATACAAAGCTGCTCTTTGCTTGTAGATAGTCACCAAAATAAAATGGGGTTATTTTATTTTGTTTCTTTTGGTTTTCATATGAGCTCAGAATTACTAACTCCCCTGAGGAAAAGCAAACGGGCTTGACCATATGTTTAAGTTTACAACCAATATCAGCCAAACTTACCAAATTTCATACAGCAAAAACATTCTTATGTCCTTACTGAAGGGTAGTTAAGACATTCGAAGGCATGAAAATTATGTGTATATAGAGTCAACTCTGCAAGCATTCAATTAAAAATGTCAAAGAACCAGACCAACTTTAGCTAACTGAATCTTCATTTCAATTTCACAAGCGTGTTATGTCACAAGTGCCTCACCAGATTTACGCCGTTTTCCCTTCTTACTCAAGAATTCTTAGGTAAAACAGTGGACAGAAACATTATCCTTTGCATCTCTCTCCAGTGTTCAAGCCACTAGATGAGGCTTCCAGTTCAAAGGATTCAGCAATATCTGTAGAAAACATTACCTGTAACCAACAGGTCATACTCTCCCACATTCCCACCATATTTTGAAAGATAGAAATATGAAATGGGAAAGTAGTTGGAAACCATTGTATAAAAATTGTTCAAGGAATCCCTGCCCCAAACAGCCACAGCTGTACAACATGGATCACATGGATTACAGTGGCTGTTCTTCAAAGATATGAGTGCGATTATGGGTATTTTACCAATAAATCAAGAGAACAAAGTCCAAATCAGTAGCACAGTAAGAATTACAATGCTGCACAGAAATCCATTTTTGAAGACCGATACCTGATAAAAAGTGATTCCAAAGGGCTGTTTTCCCTTATTTATTCAGACTGAACAGTACCATTGATGAGATTACTTGTGGGGAAAAAAAAAAAATCGACATGAATAAAGGTGAAGGAGTTTGGCTGTAGCTGTACCTTTAGGAGGACTTTATAATCCTCCTAATTTCTTACTTGTTGCATGTTCTAATCAAGGCATAAACATTCGTGACTCTCGAAAGTAAGCTGAACTAGAGTAAGTCAATCTCTATTAGTGGAGAGGCTGAATCAGTCTCAATGACAATTCATTAGACAGGTAATGCAGTATAGCTGTTTGCAACAGAGTATCCTAGACAAATATTCCATTTCCAAATATCACCTAATCCCCTAATCCTTTTATTTTTATGCCACAAGCATACAATCTTTGATTTACTCAAAAGTATTCACTGCTCTCTACTCTTCTTTTCTCTGAAATATGAAAGTCCCTTCTTGCAGATCCAATTTTTTGTGCATCAGTTTCTATATTAGAGCATTTGCTGTATGAAACTGAACTAACTTCCTATTCTAAACCTGGATAATCCTATTTCAAACACTGTAAATGTTAACTGGGAGTGAAAGATGACCTTTTAATGCCAACCACTGCAACAACATTGAAAAGGAGAGCTGGTTTAAAAGTAACTTTTGAGCTCTTTATAAAAATAATTTTAAAAGTTGGGGGGAAAAAAAAAAGCACTCAGGTAAAATTGGACATGAACAAAGGTCACAGAAACATGGGTCAAGAGCCAAACTGCCTTGCCAAGTGTCAACAGAATTGTTACTCAGCTGGGGATAACTTTCTGTTACAAAAGGGGATTTCAAGCAGAAAGATTTGAAATAATCACAAAAGCAGGAAATGTTTAATGAGCAATAACCAGACAGTTGTGCTACCTCCACATTTGTGTTAGATAACCCAAACTCTTTTTTTTTTAGTCCAGATGTGTGGCTTGCATGTGCTTACCAGTCAAGGAATAGAATATATTCTAGAAAACTAGAATAAGCTAAGGCAAAACTCCATTTTTTTTCTCCTATTCCAAACGAATACAATGTTTCAGCCATTCTTGCAGAACTTCTTCTAAATTGTAATGGGATTATGGACATGCAGAGATATTTGAATTTCATTGCTCATCTCCTAGGATGGTAAGGGCATATAAGGGGATGTTTCAATTATCTGGGCTAAACTTACAGCCTTGAAGCTCAAAACACAAAAGGTGGCATAAGCCAGCCCTTAGAGCACTTCAGCACTAGACTCTCTGTCCCCTTATTGTTCTGGTGGTACAGAGAGCACTAAAAATGTGTTATAGTACATTAACCCATCCTTGTTTGTTACAAAAGAACTTATCCTCAAAGGATTTACCCATCACATAAAATTAACATGGGGGAACTATTAATTTGTTCAACTGTGTCATTTCAACAATACCCTAGGAAATTACTTCTCTGCAGCAAAGTCCAGTTCTATTGGAGCTCTCATTTCACAGATGAAAATTAGCACCGAGGAGGCTGCCTCTGCCTCCAGACTGATAGAGAAACAGAAAGGAGGAAAATACACCCTTGGCTGCTGTTTTCAAAGGCCTGTTTAGCTAGAGTAGGTAGCAGACAAGACAAACTTTTCCTTCAACCTGGTCTCTTTCAAATGCACAAGTCACAGAGTCTAAAACGAGATACTGACCTCCAGAAATAAAAGCACCAGGCTACCACTACTAGAAGATGATCACAAACACAGGCAAATCAGCAAGAAAGTTGGCTTTAGGTGCTTTCAGATTAAATCAAGTTCACAGATAAAGACCATTTTTTTTATCATGGTGATTATTACGGAAAAACAAGATGAGCTGAATGTGATTCTTGCCAAAGGCAATAATAATGTATGTTTTCTACAAAGCAGTATAACACTTCAAATAACAACTGACAAAGCTCCTGGTCTGCTTTGCAGAGAAAACATGCTCAAAGGGAAAACAGATACATGAGTGCAGCCTGCATGATTCAGCACCTTCCCTTTTGGGGGTTAAACTGGGAAGTCAGTTTTACATGTAGTTGCTTTTCCAGCTGTTGAAAAGCACTGTTTTGAAATATTCCTCCCTCCACCACCAAAATATTGAGCCACTCCAAATACATTTAATAATATTTCATTTTTTCTCCCACACAAATGCTTGCTGCAGAAATTGCTTATGAAAGTCATAACAACAATTCTTGTTATGAAAGTCAAAGTCAGCTCAGCACAGCCACAAGATTCCCACATCAACCAGTAGTAACCTTTACACCTTACAGAACCTAATTTCAGCCAAAGGCCACAAACCCTTAACATAAGTGTCCCTAGAGCAACACACAGCTTAACTGCTAAAGAGAGAGAAGGGCTAATAGTACAGGAAATAAGGAAAGTGGTATGACCACTCACAGGCACAGAAAGGGCAGATGGAAGTAGTCTATACATGGTAATTGTCCCTAGAGGACAAATATTACTGTATTGGTACTGATCAGGAATCATTGAGTTAATTTACCTGATTTTCTTATGCTGAATAAGAGCATTCATGAGCAAGTCTTCACCACAGATGGATGAAGAACAATATTGTAAATCTTTCAGTTAGATTTTTAGAATTGCACCAAAATTATTATTCCCTAAGAAAAGTTTTTTTTTTCAATAAAAATGATATAATATGTGGTAGCATAACAGCATCACCAAACAAATCAGACCCAGTTATCATCCAAAACCTCATCTGAAATTTCTTAAAAGTAACATATTCACAAAAGACTAGTAAACCCATGGAGACTATTGAGATTGGCTTCTGATGAGTTAAGCTGTCTGCAATGAAATGAGGATCCATAGATCTGTTTCTTGAAAAGAATGTGGCAGCCAGTTCACTTTTCTCCTCATTTCTCTTTGCTTTTAAGAACGCAAAGTTTTGCATCCAACTGCACCATCCCAAGAAGATGGAGATCAATATAGTTATCTTCATTTTTTCTACAGTTTGCCTAGCATACAATGGAAAAGGGTATTTTGCCAGACACTGACCACAAATGTGGTGCTTGTACATAATACCTAACTCATTTTATTTTTAAAAAGCCAAAATAAAATGGTAAAATAAAAATAATTTTAAAAAACAAAACAAAACAAAAACCAAACAAAAGCCAAAGCCCAGGAGATACTGTAACAGAAGTGCATGTGAATAGTTTGGGTTTGCCTTTCAGAACCTGGATGGAAATTAGAGTAGAGCCTGGTTCGTACACAGAACACCCACTTGACAAAAGAGGTTTACAACAGCCAAACAATCCGCCTAACAGCAAGAGGCATGTTGTAAAAGAGGAGTTTGTGTTATGTGACAGCCAAGCTTTTCAGCAAAACAGCTTTTAACCAAAGGCACGTGCTGGAGAGGATTCCAAAGTATCTTTTCTCTAAGAGGCTAAACAACTTTTAAAGATATTAAACCGGTTTTAATTAAAAACATTAACATGCATTTCCCAAAGTAAAATTTATTTCACTTTAGGTATATAAAAGATGAGACAAATTAAAATCACTCATCTTCCTAAATTTGTTTAATATAATTGTAAAGCAGCACTAAGATACAACTGATGCTAAAAGAAGTCCTAAGAGCTAGTTAATACCGACATGACATCCTGCCATGCTCTCCAATGGTATTAAAACAGTGGAAACAACAAGTAGTCCTTGAGGATTTGGCCAAACAGTTCTACAGTAATAGCTCCACTGAAAAGCTTCTTATTAAAATATTCTCTACCCCACATCAGATGTTAACCCTGTACTTCAGTACAGTACAGCAAAGAAGTGCAATATTTCTCTTTTCTGGGCAAATGCTATTGTAACATGTAGTTGATACCTCACATTGTCAGTGCCCCTGAGCTAACATACAAATGTCTTTTTACTACTGTTTACTCCCATTAGCCTTGAAAAGGTGGAGAGGAAATAGGCTTTTGCTTCTTTCATATTCTGAAAAAAAGCAATTTGCTAATTTTCCCTTAGAGGACAAATAAAGACATTCCGGGTAACACCACTGCACAAATATTACTGAAGGCAACAGCCAAGCATACAAAATCTTTATTGCTAGCAATTAAGTGTGATTGAGATTAACTTTGAAACTCAATACCTTGTAGAGATGGTGATAAGAAATGGCATTTTTTACATTTTATACAGGACATCTAACCATTTAAGATTATAGAGGCACCTGAACAATTCACTTTACAAAGACACATAAAAAAACATTTTTGGACCAGAGCAGCGGCTCCTGTTTAGTGAACTTTTAATATCAACTATTTTCAACTGCAAGGAGAGTTCTACAGAGAGATCAGATAAAACGCCAGTGGTATGTCTCTCTACCCTTCAGTTATGCACATCTGAAGTATCAGCTTTCACTGTTCCTCTAAATTTTACTTCCATATTAACCTTTTACATTTACACTTTTAATAATTTATTTAAGGTCAGTTGAAACTGCTCAGGTTCCACATCGGGATCATGGCATTTATGACAAAGAGATGTGGGGGACAGGCATTCTTTCCACATGTATATGAGGGAGTCTGGAAGCCTCCACAACCCAAGGAAATCAGTGTTTCTGCTCAATCCTTCATGTATTCTAGAAACAGCAGCAGACACAGTCTATCTTTTTTAATAGCAGTGAATAAAATTGCAAATGAATAGTCAGCACTGAAACAGCAGTGTTAAGTGGGCTCAGATGTCAGACAGAGATTTACAAGCAGGGCTGCAGCCACTGCACAAACTCCTAATCTAGGTATTTAGCTACTACAGAAGATTTCCATGGTGGAATGTGCAGGCAGGATAGGAGAGAGATTTAGAATATCAAGAGATTCAGACAGCTGAAATTATTCTGTAGAGCAGCAAGTTATCTTTCTTTCCCCTCCCTCTATTTCTGCCAAGAATGCATAAGCTTTGCTAACACTGGGATTATTCAGTTTAGACTACTATTTCCTTCAGGTTAATGTGGTGTAGAGCTTGCAAGCCACATCCTTTCAGGTAGGTTTCTTGCTACATTTAATTATATTTGACAGTAATATAGAAATGCAAGGGTGAAGCCTACTTTATATTTGGAGTAACAGAAGAGCAGGACATGGACAAAATCCATTTGAAGGAAATATTTTAAATTGTGATCCTAAAAATGAAAGGAAGATGTAAAGAAATGCAAAGTAAAAATGAAAAAAACCTTTTGATTCCAAGACAAGCAAATAATCCAAACAACTACCACATTAAATTTCAGTGCAACAGACATTTTCAATTAAAAAGCTCACATGGGACTGGCAGAGTAATTTGTTAGAAACTTAAGACTGGCAGTTACAACTGTGATTTCTCCTGCTGCAAAAATATTTATGAGATACAAACATTCTTCCCTCATTTATTCATAAAAACAAAACAACACAAATACCACAGATGTCCAGGCAAACCTGTTTTGGGTTTAGTTGTGTTGGGTTTTTTAAAAATTTATTTGTGTATAGATGAACATCTCTACAAAATTTGTTCTTTAAAAATTATGATATACTCAACTTTTGTAAATACTAATGTTTCAGTTAAATGAGTTTTCTCCTTAGTGATTCTAGACTGTTTTCAAAAACAGGTGCTGTGCACAATCTAAGATAATAATTTCAGAATATTCATACAAGGCTCAGTCAGGCAAGATCAGTATTGCTATAGGAAATGTTTTCTGGTTATGATTATGCTAATTTAAAATTGATCCATCAGGAAAGGAGATGTTTGCCTGCAGGGTTTGGGTTTTTAT
Source organism: Haliaeetus leucocephalus (assembly GCF_000737465.1). Lineage (NCBI taxonomy): Eukaryota > Metazoa > Chordata > Aves > Accipitriformes > Accipitridae > Haliaeetus > Haliaeetus leucocephalus. The sequence continues at coordinate 1,277,895 of NW_010972616.1, forward strand.
TTTTCCCTCTCAATAGAAATTAATATTTTTTCTTTTTCGGATAGAGAATTTGCATTGATGTCAGTGAAATTCCCTAGCAGCACCCTGCTTCTACCATGGCCAAAGCAGTCACTTAAGAGGGAGTATAAGAACAGAGTAAGTATGAGCCTATTTTCATCTCAGCTATGATCTCAGCTCTTTGAATCTGTGTCTTCCTACAGCTTAATTATGTACATTTTGAAGAAATATGGCCATTTTTTTTCCTTTTAATTTAACATCTATTGCTGTAATTTGAGGATCTCCAATTCTTCGACTGGAAGGGATAGTAACCAGCTCTTCTCTATTCATGTGCTCTCCATTCCATTCATGATTTCATCAACTTCATCAGCCTCTCAGAGTAATGAGGAGAGATACAGCCTGCAACTCCCCACCTCCTCACCAAAAAAAAGCCCAAAATATGTTGATAGGTTCTAGCAGGTTTTTTTCATTGAACAAACAGTGATTGGTCATTTTGCTATATCTGCATGCCTCATTTGACCATTATCTTATACTGCAGGACATTTTTTTCTCATTGGGAAGAACAAAACCAAAAGCTATAACAACAAAGTCAAAATTCCTCTTCAGGCAGGTACCAGCATCACAAACCAAACTGTGCAGATGAAATATGTGCAAAACCAAATATACACAGAATGGCCAAAAGGTATACTTCCTCAAAATCTTCCAACACAGAATGACTTAATCAACATGTTTCATCCCATTTTACAATTACAGCAGCAATTTGCCATCATCCGAGGTGCCCTTCTCCTCATGCATTTTCTTCTGCATCCATAATTTAAACCACAGAAGTCCAGGTTTTGAAAGGTTTCTACCACTCCAGATGTGTCCTTCTTACCTCTTCCTTACTCCGCTTTCTTTCTTTTTATTTAACCAACCCACCTCACTCCTTGTAATTATTAGAAGAAAAGACAAAAGGAGTTGAGCTTTCCTGAACTCCTCCACTTTTTCCCTCTACATGTACTTAGCTGCATGTAATTTTTTTTCTCATCAGCCATCAGAGAGAACACACAGGGAATGCCAGCCCTCTGTCTGAACGGAGAGCTAAGAAGTACTAGGGTGGCCACACACCTCAAGCACACAGTGCTGAGGAATTGTTAAAGGACATCTTTATGTACATCACAGCTTTCAGGGATATAAGAAGTCAGAGGCAGGAGAATAGACACTGTGATGAATAAAGACATCCACGTTTCCCAGGGGTTCCTTTTCAAATTGTACTTTCTGACTCAGCTGAAAAAATTCAGAATGAAGACAATGAGCTAGCTCCCTGAAAATGTTTTCTACTTCACTTTAAGACTCCTCCATTTATAAAATATAACATTATCTTCAGGTGCACTAAGGAGAAGTATGCCATGTATTTTAAGCTGCCCATACCTTTTGATCATTCTCAATCTTGGGGAAGAGGAGAGTCATGTATTTCAGATCACCTTGTATCACCACAAAAGCTTTCCTCTTTCATTATTCCACATGCCTTCCAAACCAAATCTATCAGCAGGATATGACACCACAGTCCAAGAGACATTCTTCATACAAATAGTATTCCTTAGAAAAACCTGCAAAAGCAGGCACACACAGAGAAAAATATGGGGTTGCCACAAGGTTGTATGCTTGTCCCAGTCCTATTTATGCCTGATGTGAGAAAGGTACATATATAAAAATGCTATACACTGTTTTGAGAGAATATACTGCTAAGGCGTTAGCAATAAGCATTAGCAGATGCCTTAGACTTATTGAGAACAATCTATATGTTTGCCTGGACATGCAGAGTGGTCAGGCAGAACCAGGATGTAGAAGCACCCCCTACAAGAGTACTTTGCAGCTGTTGGCCAACTGAAAGCACAAGTGGCTTCCAAGCTGGGACTACAAATTGCACCACAGCATGTTCCTCACTTTGGAAAAACATAGTTACAGTAGGAGGACACAAGAAGAACATAATGCATGCAACAGGAACTCTTACAGATAATTTCCAGTGGCTTCTGCCAGTTCCAAGAAAACAGAGTTAAAGTTATGCACTCGTATACCTAACTCTTCATTTCCTCATCAAGCATTTGCTGAACTCATTATCCTGGGAAATCACACGGTATTAACCCATAGCCTTAAACACTTTCATTTATGCAAAATTTTAGTTAAATTTGCAGTTATTAACTGTAAGTGTAAAAAAATACACTTTTTATCAAGAATCAAATATCTTTTCAGGGCAATTTTTTGCTACGTAGGGAACAAGGTGTCATGACACAAAGGGCAGAATTCCACTGGAAAAGTGGGTGCTTTATACCTGGTAGTTGTTCAAGTGAACAGTTAAGCAACATACAGTAAACTTGTTTCTTCTTTATGAAGATAAGTATTAGCATTGTTTATTTCTGCCCATTTAAGTTATTTTATACTTCCACATGCAGGAAAGCAACTTTTGGACAAAGCAGTTGAAATTCTTTGAACTATCAATGGAAAGAAGTGGTTTTTAAAAAACACTGTAGAATTTCATATATAAAAGAATTTCCATAAATCAGTGTTTTAAATCTCAGTCCTTCTGGACACTTAGAGGCAGAGAAGGCACACGGACATGGCAAAACAGAAGAAATGGCTCAAAACAAAGAACTTGTAAATTATTGACTATGAAATGCTGCTCTGTGTTTTTTCTTTACTATTGTGTATTAACCATACATTTATGTAAGAGTCACATTATATCCAAGCATGAATAAAAGTCTCTGGTGATTTCCATGGTGCCTACATGGTCCAAAATGACCATGCCTATATAGTAATTATTATTCAGTGGTAGACCCCTTTTGAGAGTAGTGTATCGCTTCACATACTGCCTTGCTCTCATTTAAAATATCTTTTCATATCAATGGTAATTTTCTCCCCTCTCATGGAATACAAATTCATTGTCATATTTTTCACATTTTTGATTGAGATAGTAATAGCATTTTAATGAAAAGACTTATCCCATGCCTGGAAATTTCACTACTTGAGAAAAGAACTGAAGCTGATCAGTGAGCATGCCATCTTGTCCTTTAACTTATTTGGGGAAGAACACTCATCATCCAGCCACAGAGGCTGAATACTGTTTTCCATAGTGAAACAAATACTTTGCCAACAAATACTTCTCTAGGTTCACTAAGAATTATATGCCCTCTGAGACTTTAATTCCTCTGATTTCTCTGTGCTAGAGATAGTTCAAGAAGCAGTTCCGAAAACAAGATTCTCTCACTTTGCACTACGTATTTCTGTTTAAATTAACTTGCTACCAGTCACATGAAGAAGAAATATGTTGTTCTCTGCATTTCCATACACATATGTCTGGGCCTGCCTCAGATTTGGAGGGTTTTAATAACTGTTTTTAATATACTTTTGGAAAAAAATATAATTAACTTACACATATAGCTCAGCTTGAGAACACACAAATGTAGATCCCAGCAGGCATTTCAGCAGGATTTAGGACTAACTAGAGAAGAAAGAGGGACATGCCTTCAATTGTTGATCTTAATTGTAGACAAAATAGAAACAACACCCTTACACACTATTTCATTTCTTACTTTTTTCTTAAAGAATGTGAGATCATGTGCTTAATATATTTCCTCATTAAGACATCACAATATCAACTCATTGGTTTCCATTTCTTAGGTACACTGAATAGGTGATAGAACTGCTCAGACTATATTGCAAATCAATGTGAGGACTCAGTCTTGAAGTCTAAGTGCCATCACAACAGATTTAGCTCCTCTGCTTATTGGTCTAAAAGGCACATGATTTAAACTTCACTTAATTTATTTTTTTTTATCCATTCCCTGCCATATGTATACTTGCAAGCAGAACATAAAATTGTGCAGAGCAATCTCTTTCTCTGTCAGTCACATACCCTATCCTACAATAATGCATTTTCCATAATGGAGTGATATAGATAGAAAAACGTGGGAAGTTATATGCTCCAACAGTATCAGTTCATAGGACATGGGAAAACAATGAATTTCCCTTTCCTGAAGGAGAGGCAAGAGTGACAGTCAAGGAAAGCTCCTCCAGCTTCCTCCTTTGAGAGATCCTCCTGTAGCTGTCATAATTCTGGTATTTCTCAGTTCTTCTAAATAGTCTTGGTGACCATATCACTCTTAAAATTATCATCAAAATGACAGCAGTAAGACAGAGACACAGCTGGTAGCATAGTATCAAATTCAAGTTACTTCCCCTATCATGAATGTCTTTATTTCAACTTATTATTTATTTATTCCCTGCTCCCCCGCAGTCCCAGCTCCCTCCCCCAGATGAGAAAGAATTCAAGTGAGAGTAAATGACCCATTTTAGTACATAGCTTCTATTTTTCATAGAACAGAACTGGAACAAAACATTAAAATATTTGTGTGCAAAGCCATAGTGTCTTTTAAGGTATCTAAGTAGGATTGGTCAAAACCTGCCTATTGGAATTTCAAAGAAAAAGAAAAATACTTTAAAGTAAAGCTTTTCAGAACATGCTTACAATTTCTTTGGATGTTTGAGTTTGGCTCAAACCAATACATTATCAGGTAAGAGTTTTCAATTTGTTTTTGCAAAAAGGTAAGAATCCAGTCTCCAGTTCTTTTTTTTTATCCAGGACACATATCTGTAATTGGCTAGCCATATTTCAGATTAGCCATTTGTCACCATTTAACCCATTTGCTGAAATATGACTGTATCAACTTTAACATAAAAATATGTAAGAATAAATATTTCTTCTTTAACAAATTAACAGAAATTTACTACTCAGAGGACAAATTACACCAAGTAAATGTGTGGAAATCTGACTGTTGTCTTTAATGGAAGAAGTTTCAGATAAACTGCATATGTTTATGCCACATGCTGTAATGCCATCTCTAACAGCTGAGGTAAGAAATATTTTTTCAGCCAGACTGTTCAATATCAGCAGCTCCCATCCTTCTACAGTGTTCTTCTGTATACACACACACACACTTCCCAGAAGGGTGCCTGCAGCCCTGTCTTCTGCGTAAGAAAGCCCTCCCAAGCTTATCTCTGATTGCAAGCACTGTGGAAGAGTGTCCCAGTTTCAGCCAGGATAGAGTTAATTGTCTTCCTAGTAGCTGGTATAGTGCTATGTTTTTGAGTTAGGTATGAGAATAATGTTGATAACACACTGATGTTTTCAGTTGTTGCTAAGTAGTGTTTAGACTAAACTCGAGGATTTTTCAGCTTCTGATGCCCAGCCAGCAAGAAGGCTGGAGGGGCACAAGAAGGTGGGAGGGGACACAGCCAGGGCAGCTGACCCAAATTGGCCAAAGGTGTATTCCATACCATGTGACGTCATGTCTAGTATATAAACTGGGGTGGGTGGGAGGGGGAGGATCGCTACTCGGGAGCTAACTGGGCGTCGGTTGGCAGGTGGTGAGCAATTGCCCTGCGCATCATTTGTATATTCCAATCCTTTTATTATTACTGTTGTCATTTTATTAGTGTTATCATTATCATTATTAGTTTCTTCTTTTCTGTTCTATTGAACCATTCTTATCTCAGCCCACGAGTTTTACTTCTTTTCCTGATTCTCTCCCCCATCCCACTGGGTGCATGAGGGGAAGTGAGTGAGCAGCTGCGTGGTGCTTAGTTGCTGGCTGGGGTTAAAACAAGACAAAGAGTTAAATCCAAAAACTCATTTTCTGTAAAATTCAACAGCTGTGATCCCTACAATAGTATTATTCACTTGGCACTTATTCACACACCATAACTATGTCCTGACAGTGGTTCTACTGTTAGGCTATGAAATCTGGGCTAGCATGCTTAGCTGTTTATGTGTTATACCTTGTAGACCCCAGTAAGAAGACCAAGAAGAAATTTTGGTCAAAGATGAAATCACAGAAAAAAGGGGAAGAAATACTATACAATGTAGTTCTTTTCCTAATGCAAATGATATAGGAAAATCTAAAGAAAGGTCACGTAAGTCAAGAAGAGAAGCTATGAGACAGACAAAAAAAGACTTATCAATTTGTATCATACTGTTCATAGAGCTTCCCTACAAAATGAACCCCAAAACCAAATAGCACTAAAAAAACAACAAAAACAAAACAAAACAAACAAATAACCCAAGAAACCACCAGAACAAAAAAAAAATTAAACTTGGATTCTATTCCAGAATAAGTAAACTGAGCTTTGACTGTTTATTTTACAGTTAGTGAAAATAAGTAAGTCCTATATTTAGGTATGGTTGATTAATGCTGTAGCAGTTAGGTAACATTTGTGGTAAAGCAAGTGTTTAATTGCAGTTAATACATGAATAGCAATATATTGCAGTGTCAGCTGAGTTAATGATTTAGACAATACTTAAGTCATGGCTCATGAGAGGGACCACAACAGACTGGAGAAATGGGCTGACAGAAACTTCACACAATTTAACAAATGGAAGTGCAAAGTCCTGCACCTTGGGAGGAATAATACCATGCATCAGTGTATGCCAGAGAATGACTGGCTGGGAACCAGCTTTGCAGAAAAGGACGTGGAGGTCCTGGTGGACACCAAGTTAAACAGAAGCCAGTAAAGTGTCCGTGTGGCGCATACGGCAAGTGGTGTCCTAGGATGCATGATAAGGAATGTTGCCAGCAATCAAGGGAGGCAATCCTTCCCCTCTACTCAGCACTGGTGAGGCCACACCTGGAGTACTGTGTCCAGTTCTGGGTACAAGAGAGATATGGACATACTGAAGAGAGTCCAATGCTGGGCCACTGAGATCATGAAGTGACTGCAGGCAAGGCTGAGGCAGCTGGGACTGCTCAGCCTAGAGAAGAAAAGGCTCATAGGGGATCTCATCAATGCATATAAATACCTGAAGGGATGCTCTTTCCCATGGGGGCCAGTGACAGGACTACAAGCAATGGGCAAAAACTGAAACAGAAGAGGCTCTGTCTGAACATCAGGAAACACTTTTTCACTGTGAGGGTGACTGAGCACTGGCACAGGTTGCCCAGAGAGGTTGTGGAATCTTGTATTGGCTTTGTATGGCAAGGTTGGGGGGGGGGGGGGGGGGGGGGGGTGGGG
>NW_010972616.1:1284945-1333765 GCF_000737465.1 Haliaeetus leucocephalus
GGGCCCCCCCCGCCACAAATCTCCATCCTTGGAGATATGCAAAAGCCATCTGGACATGGTCCAGAGTAACAGGCTCTAGGTGACCCTGCTTGAGCAGGCAGAGTTGGACAAGATGACCTCCTGAGGTACCTTCCAACTTCAACCATTTTGTGACTCTGTGATTCTGTGATAAGATAATAGTTCAGCCAATTCAAAGTGGTAACACCCATACAATAACAAAGCTATGCACTCAATTCTCTGATGATAAGGTATGCCAACCTTATCCTAATACTAGGCAGCTTAAGTATGAATGTAGCCATTCTGAATTGCAACTGAAAAATTCCAATTCCTTGATACAGTATTTATGGATCAAGATGTTTTGATGAAGCTGACCAAATATCAACATTTTCTGAAACAACTATCAAAGACTTTCAACTGAACCATGGAGGAAATACAAACAACATTCAGAGTGTTATTCATGTATTCATGTAGACCTATCTATTAGGCTACTAAGGCTCATCTCTTGTGAAGCATCTCTTGTGAAGCATGTCACTCTGCAAAAAACATTAAGAAGTGCAAGTAAACTTGGTCCACCATAGATTTATCACTGCTATACCGGTAAAGAGCAAAAAAAAATCATAAAGGTATCTAATTCTCAGCATCTAAACCAATGAAAATATTTTGAGAAACGGGCTAATAAGATAGCAGGATGAACTGATAGATGGAAATTTTTAAGATAACTTTCAAAATGCATACCTTTGCCTACTGGTACCACTGCAGGAGAAACTCTACCTTTGTTTTTCTCAATCTCTTTCAGGCACAATATAGTCTTCTTATTTTTGCTCAGGGTTGGCAGTTGGTTCCACCATTCATACTGGGTTTCTGCCCATTGGCAGCAAGGCCACCTCTGACTTTGCCGTTGGGGTTGATTTGAGAATAGCAACATTTTTTGACACCCATCTATGCTTTCACTCCCAGGACCTTTGATTAAAGCATGCTATAAAAAAAAAAGTCTCAAAAAATAAATCATATGTCTTAATTTCCGTAAATGCACAAAGCAAGTGGAGCCAAGGATAAAATGACAATTCGGCCACTATCCATGTGTTCTTTTCAGCCTTTGGCTTCTATAAATTGCCCTTGGGCCTTCCCTGGCTGAAGTAAAAATATCCTGCTTGCAGCACAAATTCTGCCTTTGTGCAGAAAATCCCCCTAGCAGCTTTCAGTGATGCCAAACACATCCCTTATTTAGACTTGGAGGGGAAGAGGAGATGACAGTTGTCTCCTGGCTTGGTGCTCCCTTTTATCTTCGTCCTCAAGCTTGGTGAAACAGCAACAGTGCCAAGCTCTTGTTTCTCCGCAGCTACAAACCTGACTGTCATGCTTAAGCTCAGGAAAATTCAATTTGATTGGCTGGGGGTTATTTTTGACCACCACCTCAGAGGTAATTACACAACAAAAAAGTTACACGGATATGCATGGATATACAAGAAGAGATATTTCCCAGTTCACACAAACAAAATTGTGCAGTGAACATCTGCAGGTTAGTTACTGTTACATGCCAAAAGATCTCAAATTCTTACAGCACTAGGCACTTTGTGAACATTTCTAATTTTTTAGGGTAAAGAGCTCACTGGGGAGAAGTACTGCATATGTACAGCCGAGTCAGGAGAGCAAAGGTGCATTTAGCCACAACCTAGTAAAACACTCAAAGCTCAAACTTCATCCAGTAGATATGTGTTTTTCTTATTATACATATTCCTCCATTCCCCCCTCCCTTTTTTTTAAGCATCATTTAGATCTGCTAACATACACTTTGACTTCATGCAGTCCATAAGACAAGAAAGGTCCTGTCAGCTGAACTGAGAGCTCAGTATTTCAGGACAGCAGACTAGAAATTACTTTTGCCACCTTTAACTGAAAAAAGACCTATTACCATAGAAGAATTTTGATATTGCAAAGAATTTATGGTACAATCCAAAGGATGTCACAAAAAGTGTGAAATTAATTAATGACCCCACTCCACTAGCACTGCAATTTAAATAAAATAAATAATTTTATTATTTTATTCTATATTTGCTCACATTTAACTGAAAATTTCCACAGGTCCAGATTCCATCCTTGCATGAAAGCTGAATTATGGTGGTCTCCAGGAAGGAACACCAGGAAAATTAAAACTAGGAGATGAATCAGCCTCATAATTAAGCAGTTTATTCAGCAGTTTCTTTAACTTAATCTGGCACTGAGAAAGCCACCATTAATTCACTAGGCTCAACATTTTCTGGGAACTGTGTAAAACTCATCAGCAGATACTCCATCGTATTTATACCAAACGGTGTAGTTAAAAGCATATAGCAGATGAAACATACCCCAACAGAAGAACAGTAGCCACAAGCTAAGATTGACTAGAATGGCCTATGATGGACTAGAATGGCCATTAGCTTATTAAATTTGCCATAGATCTCACCCGGCAGAATTTCAAATGCTGAACAAATGTAATTAGCTTAAGTTGTACATGAACTGCACTGTGTATGTACAGATATACCTTACAGCTCATCATCAGTGATCTAAAGCAATAACACTATTTAATGCATGCAGTCAGCATCATTCAAACTAAAGAAACACCCAAGCTTAGCATTAGCTTGAACCTCTACTGATATTTAGACTATATCCCACAATACTGAATGTCTGCAAGTACAAAAGCTAATGTATTTTTTAAATGCTACCTGACTTGCACATATTTTACCTAGCAGACAGAATAAGTTCTCCACATTCATAAGCAGTTGGAGGGATTTTGTTCTCTAGGTAGGAGAGCCTATATATGTGATTTTGTCACTATCACTGTTACTTGTTACTTGTTAATCAAGAAGTTTGCACACATACATGCTCCTTTCCATTTTAAAAGTACTAGAAATACCAAAGACACCTTCCCCTGCAGAGGATGTCTTAACAGTTGTGGTTTCACCCCAGCCAGCAACTAAGCACCACGCAGCTGCTCACTTACTCCCTGCCCCCGCCAGCAGTGGGACGGAGGAGAGAATTGGGGAAAAAAAAAAGTAAAACTTGTGAGTTGAGATAAGAACAATTTAACAGAACAGAAAGGAAGAAACTAATAATTATAATAATAACAATAATAAAATTACAATAATAGTAAAAGAAATTGGAATATACAAAACAAGTGATGTGCAATGCAATTGCTCACCACTCACTGACCGATGCCCAGTTAGTTCCCGAGCAGTGATCCACCCACACCATCCAACTGCCTCCAGTTTCTATACTGGTCATGATGTCACATGGTATGGAATACACCTTTGGCCAGTTTGGGTCAGGTGCCCTGGCTGTGTCCCCTCCCAACTTCTTGTGCCCCTCCAGCCTTCTTGCCGGCTGGGCATCAGAAGCTGAAAAATTCTTGACTTAGTTTAAACACTGCTCAGCAACAACTGAAAACATCAGTGTGTTATCAACATTATTCTCATAATGAACCCAACACATAGCACTATACCAGCTACTAGGAAGAAAATTAACTTTATCCCAGCCAAAACCAGGATAACAGTTTAAAGGTGTTTGTTGTAATATCATACATTTAGAGCACTGATGAGACCACTTAACTCAGTTTTGGCATCTGTACTTCAAAATAGTTATGAAAAGTTTGAAAAAATTTGAGCAAATTACAAAAATAATGTGAAGAATTAAGGAAACATTTTGCCTCGTGACAAATCCTTTCAGGAACTTAGTTTAGTAAGTGAAATCCAAATACACTGTTTAAATTCAATTATAAATGTCTGCCAAAGTTTCAACAGTAGGTAGCTCTCTAAACTGACAAACAAAGTCATAACAATATCTAATACCCATAAACAGAAGCCTGGCCACTGTGGACTGGAAATTACCAGAGAATATTCATTTTTATTTTATAAATCTAATTGATTATTATAATTTATTACCTAAATATGTAACATAGTGAATAATTTTTAAAAATAAGATTGAGGTTATCACTTTTCATTAGTGTAACCTCAAAAATTTTAATTTTTATTTTTATTTTGTTACATTTTTTTAAGTAACAAACCAAAAGGCTGTTGTAAAACAGAACAATCAAATTTGTTCTGAAAATTTTGAAATATGCTTAGAACTTGATCAAAAATTTATAGAAACTGAGTTTTTCTTGTTTCAGTTTTGATGAATCTACATTTTCTCACAAGAAAAAAAAGCACACCATATATACTGTTCAAAAATTCCCAAACACTTATAACCATGACAACTCCAAATGAGAAAACGTGGTGTTTTCTGGTGATGAGCATCTGAAAAAAAACATTCAGAAGCAAAGGTTCTGTTTTCTTTGCTGCAAACCAGGCAGAAACAAGATGAAAGCATCAGCTCAGCAAAGACTCCCCTGGCTGGGCCATATCACTGAACTCTATGGTGCCTACAATATGGAAGAAAATTCTCCATTGACAGAAACATGGGTGCATACTCAAGCATGATTTATACCAATATAACCTCATGGCTGCACTCCAGAGGAGTGCTCTATGGGAGCGTAACTGTGAGTAACTCCGAATGACAGGCTTCTGTAGTGTTTTATCCAAATGTGTTAGAAATCTGTTACAGTAGTCTGGTTTTATCTCTCACAATTGCTACAGAATTGATGGAAAAAGAAGAATAAGCACCTGATGAGAAGGAATTGCCTTGGGTGACCTATACGTTTAACAGCAAGAGGTAACTTGCTGTGCCTCCACCTGAAGAAAGCATTGTTCCATGAATTAATGGTCAGTCATTAAAGCTTTAGTCTAGCTAACCAAGCTGGAATAGCCATAAAGTTTTCAGAAAGACTTAAACACAGTCTCTAGATGTCAACCAGATATTCTGGGTATTCTACCTCAATTTCTATTTCATTCAAAAAACTCTCAACAATATCATATCTTTCTTATGACTGCTGTCCACCCTTCCTAGGAAACATAGCAGAGATCTGCCCACACATTTTACACATAGAAAGGTCTGTAATGCTTCACACAAAAGTCAATGTTAGTAGAAGCATCCTGTTTAATTTCCAAAGTAGATAGATGCAACAAACCAGATCTCAGTATCGGTCAGCCCAAGTCTTCCAAAATTACATTCCAGGTCTCCAGGAGTGATGATGTAAAATTATTATGAGATTTTTTTTTTATTTGCTCACCTTCATTGAAATCACTGGAATTCATATATTCAATATTTTCTCCATAATCAATACAACTGGAAACTGCTTTTTTTCAAGGGGAAGGTGAGAATCTCACATTCTCACATTTCCACAAGGGGGAGCTTAAAAAAAAAAAAGGGGGGGGGAGAACACCACCAAATCCCAAGAGAATTGTGACAAAAATCATGATAACTGACAATACTGCTGTATTTTCAGGAAGAATGATTACCTCCTTATTGTTTGCTGTATCATGACTACATAGTGTTAAACACATATCGCTATCCACAGAGCAGATAGATGCTGGTTTTCTTACATAAAAAGCAGAAGAAAAATTTCAAAGCTTTGAATGTTTGCATCTCTCCTGCCCTTGAGGTCATTAAAGGAACATACCCATATAAACTAAAAACAAACCAAAATTCATGTAGCTTCAGACAGAGAATTATCAGAGATATTTTCTAAGATATTCTGTTACAATGCCATAAATAATAATAAATCTTTTCACTAACACTGCATTATCACTAGCAGATGATGTAATCATTAATTCTTCCTTCCTCTCCAAATGCCTTGCATTGAAGTCATTATAATTTTTTTAAACCATAACCTCATTTTATTTTCCTTCCTGGAAGGACTGCATGGAGACTACCAGTGATCCATCTATCCCACGTGAAACAAACTACATAAAACAAACATTAGAATTATGCTATCAAGCTTCAAGAGTCAGAGATGTTCCAAAGCTAAGCCTCCTACAATCTTAATTATGCTTCCTAATATACACATATTCATATATAAAAGATCACACTACAGTCGTTAGCTTTATGCATTTAACTTGCGCTTTCGTAAAATCCATCATGTATGACCACACATGGTCTCATACACATTAAGTAACAGGAGCCCACAGACTGCACTTCTATAAACAGGATGTGCTATTTATACAGAAGATGCTATGTAAACTGTGGTTTCACTTTCTGGAACTTCAAAGCACTACAAAAAAAGCTGACAAAGATATATGTACATTCAATTTCTCCATCTCTGTGCCCAGCTCCAACTAGAATCACCAGTTCTATTATAAAACTTCCTATTTTGAATTTACAGCCCAGCCCAGCCCAGCATAGGTATATATTGTCAATGACAGCAAAACTGCCACACCAGGCATCTTGCCAGCACTTAACTTTACTCTGACCTGTGCAGATAAAAATGTGTTAACATACCTTTGATACTATCCCTGTTGATTAGGTGCAAATTTGTGTGGGTACGCTTACAACTGAAGTGTAACTATAACATAATAACAAGGAAATAACATAATTTATAAGGCAGCAGCTATAAAACTGCATGAAGATTTAAGAAAAGGTAATTTTTTAAATTACTTTTCTGGTTTAAGTGTCAAATTCCTGTATGTTAGTCATAAAACCTAGGATCCGTGGTGCTTGGGTAGAATTAAAAACCCTTAATGGCTTGGGTTGACAATTACTTCACCATCACTCAATCTGCTCATTTCACAGGTCTCCTCCACCTCTGCCAGTATTGTCGCATAAAATTGCCACACACCAACACTGCAGGCAGAGCAAGCAAGAAGCCCTAAGGTAATCGATTTCAGTAAGAGATCAAGTTCTGCTCCCTGTGTAGCTGTGTAGGAAAAGAACATAGTTTGCTTTTTTTCTTTAGCCTTTAATTCCTGTAAATGTCCCTGATTTTTTTAAAAAACCTTATGTGGAACAAACCATAAATGACCAATGCATTACTTAAAATAAATGGACCTCCACAGCTTTGGTGTGATTGCTTGTTCCTTTGTTTGTGTGAGCAATGTATAAGTTGATCTGTGAGTTCAAGTTTTGGGGAGCCCTTCCTTTGCTGGTTGCTCTGGAGGGTGAGGTGGGGAGGCTGACTACAGACCAGCTGAAGCTTCTAGGAATGCTTTTAAGAGTTTCTAACACATCTTGGAAGCTTGCAAGGGCACTACACACCGCTGAAGACTGACTACAACCATCATCTATTCTCAAGAAACAAATGCACCTATACATATGCACATGTATTTTGCTTTTACTTTACTCTTAACTAAAAATGCTGCTACCACCACTGCAGAGATGCTATGGATGTCAAACACACGGACAGATTCAAAGAATTGTTAATCATATTCATAAGATAATTTGCCAGTAAGGGACAGGCAGAACCATAGACACAAAGTGCTAGAAGACTTATAGTGAAAAATATCATTGTATATTTGCATTGCATGCCTCAGACATCTTGGCACTCATTATTGCATAATGTCAGAGATCAAAACTCTGGGGTTTATGGATTGTTGTTTTCACCAGTCTTTAGATTCTTATGTCCTACTGAGATGGGACCCTGACTGAAAGTCTACTCTCACTCAAATCATCAAGGATTTTGCCATAAATATTCACAGGATCAGGACATCACACAAACTAATCAGCCAAAAACAACACACAAAAAGAGGAAAAATTAAAATCTCAAATGTGTTGTTGCAGAATATATACACAATTTACAATTTTTTGTTAAGATAATTCAGTTTTAAGGGTGATTCATAACTGATGAAGTCATTGGCTGCTCTTTCTCTCAGCACAAATTCTTCTGAGTTGTAATGGTTTTTTTTCTTTCATGGTTATTTCCAAGTTTGAGAATGACTACATCAAGATGGTGACCTTCTCATACGGTCAGGATTCTGTTGTGCTTTCCACTATACATACACACAGTAGAGGTCAGAAAGCCAAACTCTTTTTTAAGTACCAACCTGATTTTACAGATGGATAAATGGCAGAACAAAGGGAAAGACAAAGAAGCCTAAGCTGCATGGAAAGTCTCTGTTAGAGATAAGAATGGACTCTCATTTCCATTTTAATCCCAGGATTTTAAACAATAAAACCACTCTCTCCACCTATATATTTTCCTTTATTATCAGCTCATGTATTTTAGTAGGTTTTTATATTCCCCTGAAATTGTACTTTACCTCAAACTATATGATTTTTTTTTCTTCCAAAACAGATAATTTGAAAAATGTGTGGCTGATGACCATATACATGAGGAACTCTAGAATACTTTTGGTATTTTAAAAGTACACAACACTGAATTTCTTCAAGTGGCAGTGAAAATGGCATCACAAAGTTTTTACCTCAAGGACCACATCAAATTTACCAGCTTTACAGTTGGGAAGGTCATTATTCTAACTGTCACTACTATTTTTGAAAATCAAGATGCTTGTTAATATGCTCTATTCCATCATGTTACTTTTATAATTCCACTGTCCTAACCACGAAAGGTGAGATACCTCAACAGCTTAGAAGACTACCACAACATTTCTATTTAGGCTATCTAGCTTTGAAAACTTAAGTGTCATACCCTGGACACACAAATATTACAAAAAGCCAACTTTCTAACACTTCTCACTGAAGCTGTATGCTTTCAATTCATTCTAGACATATTTTGAATTGGCGTGGGGTGAAGGGGTGCAGGACTGAAAGGAAGAACAGCTGTAACAATAATCCTAGATATTGGGGTATTTCTCACTGTTTAAATATTTCAGCTACTTGGACAAAAAATGTATTAAAATAAGATTAAAATAAAATAGTAATTAAAAGTACCCCAAACTTAACAAACATATTCCAGAATGAGGATGTTGAAAAAACAAAATCAACACAATGGGATCTACAATTTGACCTCAGAAATGACATAAGTTCATCTTACTAATGGTTGCTAAATTAAGGAAAATGCAAAGCAAGGCTCTAAGATCAAAAGATCCTATTGCTGGTGTTCTCAAAAAGCCTGCTTCTCAAGAACCTGAATGCTTCTTTCTGCTTTTATACCCTCCTGGCCCGCAAGCATGAAAGCCCACAGCTTAGCAGGCTAACCATAGCCATTAATACAACCACTTTGTTCATTAACATCTGCTGCAATTAAACCTCAACATGTTATCAGCCAACAGGTGTTTTTAATCTACCAGTTATACAGACAAAGTGACACCTATCCATGTAACACCACCAGCCTGGGACTACCCTCCATGCTTTGCATGATGACATGTGAAATGCCGGGATGGTATACACATAAAATAAGCAAAGTGGGACTTCAACCATGTCATGGCATTGCATGTAGTGAAACAAGGAGAATTACGGTTGAATTAGTCAAAGATACTATCAATTTATTGGCAGATGCTGTCACACATTATTTACCATCGCATCAACACAGCATAAAAGGATTAGCCTAACTCTGCATTAGCACTTGAAAATGACGGCTTACTTTTTTCATCTTTTGTGCACTCCCCATAAATGTTATTTTTAGATGGTATTGGTATTTACATTGGGATTTGACAGCAAGCCTCTACCTTGGTGGTAGTTATTCAAAAATAAAACCAAGATGTTTAAATTGTGATGGACTGCAAAGCTGAAATACATCAAGACAGAAATATTTTACATTTGTAGGATATATTTTTGCTAATGTTCTCCTGAAAACTTTGCAAAACCAAAGGCCCACACTCTGTACTTAGCCTACGAAAGTCTCTGGTCCTGAGGTAAGACCCAGCACTGACTGTGTCTGGCCACAGTCTCATCAATCCAGAAACCAGGTCACTCAAAACTTAGAATTGTTGATGCATTCTTAACCTGTGACCTTTTGAGAATTCACTAAGATGCAGTCTTTAGTCAGGCTATGTGCTTATCTGCAGGATAACCTGCCTCATTCACTACACTGACAAACAACCCCAGAAGTAACTTTGTCTGTAACTAGCCTTTATACCTATATGACCAAATGAGAACACCACAGTGGGCTAAGAAGATTTGTGGGCATTACCAGGGGAGCTATATCTCTAAAAAATCAAGATTCAGACCTGCTAATATCCCCGATCACTAACTTTGCTCAAACTTTCAATAAATTTAAAGCAAAATGTGGACCTTATATAGAAAGTCACTGTCAGCATGATTTAAAACAATCTGCCTTACTCTCATACTGTTGTCGATAAGGCTATCACAAAAATGGTGGAGCAACTTTAGGAGGTGGATTGCTATTGATAAACATACAGGAGCATATAAATTCTCTCCTCACAGAAAAGCGCTGAATATGATTAGAATAACTCTGGACAATAACAAAAAACTGTTAAAATGTAGTCTTTCTAGACAACTGCCTTGTGCTATAAAAAGAAGAGGACCTTACAGAGGCAAGATATTAACGTGAAAGGCACTGCTTGGGAAAAAGAGAGGAGACAAGAACCCATTGATTCACAGAGAAGTTCAAACCCTCAGGGCTTATTTGTTTTCAGTAAGGAACTAGGTTTTCCTACTCAATGAATCTGGTGGAGACCCAATTCTGAGTATCAAAACAGTGGAGCTAATACTGAAATGCATTCCAGCATGTAAGTTACTGAGTCTGGTTTTAATTGCCACATGTGCTATCCATTATCACATAGCTGCTCATACTCTTGTCTTCACTCTAGAATCAGTTTTCTCAAAACCAGTAACTATTTACAAGTGGAATAGATCTAAAAGAATATTAAAACTTTTCAGAATTAGATATAGAATTTTTAAATTCAGCTTTCAATATCTTTGCTTGAAGAGGGAAGAGTTCTATGTTTTATACTTAACCTTTTGAGAAGTATGTTTGGATGACTTAACTAAACCAGGAAGCTAGACTATGGTCAACTACTTTCTGAAAGATAAGTAGAGCATAACAGGTATATATGAACTCATAAAATTACTTCTTCAGAGCTCCTAAGCTCAGTGTTACTCTTCACAGGGGAATTTCAGGGTGGCAGACACCTTCTGGCTTCTCTGTCCATCTGACTTCAAAAATTTTAACATGGATTGCCATGATGAAAGCCCCATAAGATTTCCCTACCTTAAAGAGGGAATATGGAGTGTCTAAATATGTTTTGCTTTGTGTTGCAAGGGTGAGCTACATCAGCAGACTTGAAAAATGCTTCACATCTGTGCATAGCCTATTTGTTCATACTATCATTCTCCCTCATCAACATCTCAGTTATGGCTGGATTATAATTCAGCGTTTCTGGAGGTAACTGAAAAGCTGACCACAGGGGATGTAGATTGGAGGTCAGTGTAGTTAGTTCCTTGAAAATAAAAGTTTTAATAGGGGTCTGGTGGCAGATCTGATGGGACTCATTCAAATGTTATATCACATTGTGACCTTTCTTTGATGTCTCATGGCATATCTGAGAGATGTATTTCAGCACTGACATTCAGAATATTTCAGATTAATCTTGCCTTTCATGATAGGATTACAGGGCAGAAGAAGGGTCTTCTGTAAGACCCAGCTTTGCAAAAAAAAGTGAAAAAGAGGTAAGTGAATCCCCTTGAGGCTACAGGGGGCTGTTAGGATGAAATTCTGCACCTCCTGAGCAGCACCAGTGTCAGCCTCACTAGACACTGCAGTGGTAGCACAGGTAAAACTGAAAGTAGAAAAATTTTTACATCAATTTGATTTCTCTTTGCTCAGAGCTTCCTTTTTTAATTAAGTCTTAGCTTCATTTGTCCAGTCACGGGACTGAGAAAATAAACTCAAACTTGTAAATTAGTGAAAAAGTGAAAAGAAGCCAGAGATAGTCATCCAAAAGTCTCAAAGTATTAATATCACAGAAGCTTACAGGGAGCTAATAGAAAAATCCCCATCAAACAAAAGAAAACAAGTTTTACTTAAAATATTTTCTTGTAGTTTAAAGGCTTAAACAAACAGAAATATTTACAGGTTTAATTTACATAACAGACAGACAAAGCCTGTTGCAGTACAGTAAGCAAATACAGAATTTCTTACAAGTAGAAAGGGACCTGTAGCACACTTCATGTGGTGGTGTAGTTGTGCATTGCAGGCAGAGTGTTTTTACTGAGTCCCCCTAGTGATCAAGACCCTGCAATCTGGGTAGCGTCCTCTAATGGTAGGTTCACAGTTCAGAAACCCACCTACTCTAGTGTTTACTGTGAAGCACCTACTTCTTGTTGCCAAATTTTACCATCCATTTAGTTTGTCCTCCTGTATCACTGATTCCTACAATTTTGCCAATAACAGAGTTACCAGGAGACTACTTTA
Organism: Haliaeetus leucocephalus; assembly: GCF_000737465.1. Taxonomy (NCBI): domain Eukaryota; kingdom Metazoa; phylum Chordata; class Aves; order Accipitriformes; family Accipitridae; genus Haliaeetus; species Haliaeetus leucocephalus. Next base: position 1,297,127 of record NW_010972616.1, read on the forward strand.
GCCTAGCCTTTCCTGGGCACTTACAGTCTGACCTTTCTACCCCCCCGTCACCCATTCCCAACAGTACGAGGAGAAGGTTCCTGCAGCATTGGGTGGTGAACCCAGTGGCACTGGGTAGGGGCCAGGTCCTACTCAAGAGAGATATTTTCAAAGGTCAGGCAGGTCTGCAGACAGAGGTGCAACTTCTTCAGCCTTTTAGTAGTTTCAAGGTAAGACCCATTCCTAAAAAGCGGATACCAGACTGCTTCTGACATGGTTACAACACCATATCTGCATCTTATTTCAAAGACTAGAGATTACAAGACCTCTGGTTTCAATGAGGTTGGGCATCCATGCTTTCATCCTGGGTTAGGTTGCTCCTCTCAGCATAGCACTGTCTGAATCCACCCCTCTACAGCCTGCTTCAGCTGTTGTTCCTTCTGGCCCTGCTTGTCTTACTGCAGGACTGCTTGTTTCTCAGGTAAATGCTTCCTCAAAACTTCTGTTGAGAGGTGCTGCTGTGGTAGGCAAATAGCCACCTCTGAAGCTTTATACAGCCACCTTACTGAAGCACTTGATAATTTCAGGCCTCCAATATTTACCTGAGGGAAAAATTCTGGAATATGAACATGAAGTCACTGCCTAGTAAAGCAAAAACGGTAGGGGAAAAAAGCTATTAACCTTTTCTACACTCGTCAGACTTGAAGGTTTTTTCTTTAAAAAAGGTCAAGCATAAAGTGTCACCTGAGCACTACCACAGTATATATAATGATAGATCATAAATATATTATTTTATCGCAATAAGTTATAATAAGGATAACGCCAGGTGTTTTATTAGCTTTTCTTAAACAGTTATGATCAGAAAATAAAAAAGGTATTTTCAGATGGCAATTTGTTCCCAAACTATTAGGGCTGTTCAAGCACAAGTATGCTTCAGTTCAAAGGAAACTCCATGAAATTATTACATGTGAATTTGGATGCTTTAAATGGGCACGCTAAGACATGTGCAGGAGAGGCAATTAACTGCAAAGGGTATTTCTTTTACTCTCATCTCTGCTTATATAATTTCAAAGTAACACTAGTAGTAGTGCACAGAAGGTAGATAATTTAATATAAGATAGTAAATTTATATTTACAAGGCTGCTTTACTGGAGATTGAAAATATAAAAAAATTACAGTATTGGTTTGTATATTTATGTAATATAAATTAATCACTTTTTCTTACTTATTTTATATGTATAAATATAAGAATATACTGTAGACATTATAGGGCCTTATTTATATTTGGATACAGGAGCCATTAAAGGATGCAGAAACAAGAGGTCATTTCTAAAATGGGTTCAGCTGGAAGGAAAAAATGGTCTCAAATTGAGTTTAACAGATTATGAATTAGGGGACTTCATCTCAGTTCTTGAATTAATACATTTTCCTCTGCATCACTGGGATCTCTCTGCAGATGAGGAATCACTAAACAGCAGCTGGTCAGAGGTAATGGAAGTATTAAACATTCTGCTGAGCAGGCTAAAATAAGTCCATAATAATGTTGGGACAGGATCCCTTATGTACAGTCATGGCATTTTTTTTTAAATGCTAGTGCTAGAACTAGCATTTCCCCATATCCCTTTTTTAATGACAGCCTGTGTTATAAATTACTCTGAAGCTAAATCTTAAATAACTCATTTAGATTCTTAGTATCCTCTTTCTAAAAGCAAATTTTAAGCTAATCTTAAAAATTCCAAAAAAGGAATAAATATCCATTTGCAATAATCTGTTGAGATATTATTTTCCTTACCTACTTTTACATTAATCTTCTCAAAAATAGCTGAAATCTCATTGTATATAATTTCAAATTTATGTTCAGCTAACTAGAAGGACACAATAAATGCAAACATTTTGGATGCACTGATTTAGAAACTGGAGAATCCATTTCTTACTACCAGATGACTATCAGTTACTATTTGGCTGAAAAGTGTAATTCAATTTAAAACGCCCTGTTGTTATTACTTATTGAGAACTAGCTGTACACAGTAAATTATGGAGCTGATCAGAACTGTGCTCTACATCTAAAACTAAATGCTTCATCAAAGATTGACTGTATTTGTTGCAGCTAGTGAAATGAACCACTTTTTAATATGTCCTACACGATTTTTTAATTTTGAGTGTAATCCAGTAATTGAGGAATATACCACCAGGACATCTATAAATAACAGTTCTCTGGCACCATACCTATTACGGTCTACTCAGTTTTACTCTTTTCCTCCATAATTTTTATCCATCTTGCTAAAATATGTACAGATTGGTTTTAAGCTGGAACATGAAAGTAAAGCTTTCAAATGGTACAAAAACGATGTAATGTCAAACACAATATAGTCCTACTACTTCCTGGTCTAGTGAGTATAACCAGGGAAGAAGTGGTACAGGTAGGGCTTTCACATGTTTTAATAATCCCCAAATTCCTTACTAGGTCTCTGGAGCAAATGGCAGCCAGCCAGCTTCACAGCAGCTTGCTGTGACTTATACTGCAAACTCCACTGGTACAGAACAGGTTCAGAACCGACAAAATCAAGGTGATTGTTTGAGTGCCCACCAGCTCCCTTCATCCAGGAGCAAAGATGCAGACCAATCCGCAATGTATTCTGTTACCAAATGAGAACTAACTTATTTAAAACTCTAGCACGTGTGATTCTCTTGGTGATAGAGAAAGCTGAAAGCTTACTCTTGAAGCATGGGAATATCATATCTTAATTAACCAAGAGGGCATGTGATACAGTTTAAAATTGTAAGAGAATGGGGAAAAGAGTAAGAAACAGAACCTGTTTTTTTGTTTGTCATCAAATTATATTTTCTGTTTGCCATAGGTTTCCTTTTTTAGTCCTATTTCACAATGGATCAATGCTATTTTAAGCTGTGAATATTGCCCCTTTAGTAGCACCTAACGACTAGATCTTGGCACTAACGTTACCCGCCACAACACTGACAAAGAATAAATCACAAAGCTACCAAAACAAAGGTTTGTTTTTTTTTTTAAATCTGAAAATGTACAACTCTCATTTTAAAAATAATAGTTAATATTACTCAGCTTTTTAAAGAAAAATCTTTGCTGGATCCTTTGTTTCATACTACATTTCCTAATTTCTGTATTAGTCATTCTTTGCAATTTTCATAATCCACATGGGTAATCAAGGAAAGTCCCTGAAGCTGATACTTCAGTCACAGTCTTTTTCAAGTCTTGTGAAGGGAATTAGTCAATGGAATTTATCAGATGTAGCATGTAACCTGTCACTGTCACCACTTACAAAAAAAAAACCCAAACACAAAACAGCTAATTTATGGAGTTTGTAATGCTTCCACAAACTATCTGACTTTGTTCCAAACTATCTCATTCTGGAGAGTTTTCTGCATATGTTATCAAAGTAAAGGCCTGAAAGAATGCTGAATTCATAGGATGCATGCTCTGTCCTACAGCATTTGACAGATAGCACATCCCACTGATCTGTGTCCCAAGAGGAAGGTGGACAAAGGCAGTGAGAGAGGACATACCGCCAAACAATCCTGTCCCATGTGACTATTGAAGAACTTGCTCTCAGTACTGCCTTCCCAGTCCCCAAGTACTCTTCCTTCTACTTATTCCATTCCTATAAATTATTTTGCAAAATATAAGGATCCTCATCTACAGAACAGGGAGACAGGAATCAAACTCGTTTTTTACCATGGTTGGTGGCAGTTTTATCCAGAAACATTTAAGTCTGCGAAGCCTAGAATGTTTCTGAACCACAACCTTAATACTGGGTTCACTCTATAGCTGGAGACAGATCTTGATGAAAATTAAAAGGTGCATAAAAAAAAAAAAAAAAGGAAAGGACAACACATACTTCAAAACAACAAGATGTACATGCATCAAAACAACAAGGCATCAACCTGGGACTTGTGCTGTCCACTGCCCTAAATTAACTACAGCATCTTTCCTTTTGAATAAGTACCAGAGTTTGACAAGCTCACAGTGAGGTATAGAGCTTAAGAACTGAAGCAGAGTATTCAGGTCACACAGAATAGAGATCAGACTTCTATAAGATGCAGCCAGTTAAGATAAATTAATTAAGAGCTTGCTTTTGGCAGGATAGTATCTTTTAAATTTGTATTCCTGTTTCAATGTCTATTTGAGTTTGAGTTATACTCTAATCTGATTGGGACAAACCCAGTGCCACACCATACCCTTTAATACTCACTAGGAACTAAAAACACTTGTGGAATGCAGCAGTGTGCTAGGAACTTCTCTATCAATAGCTCAAAGTTAAGCAAACTGCCTGTGTAAATGGAAGTCATTTTCCTTTGCATCTGAAAGGCAAAGAAGTTTAATTAAGAATGCAGTTATCTCTGGTGAATAGGAAATACTTTTAATTTTATGGTGCAGCATTCCTGACTCTAGTAGATTATGTTAGAAATAACAAAACAGTCACACCTTATCATTGCCATTAAGCAATGCCACACTTTGCCACACTATTTTTGGTTAGCTACTGAACTGAATGGGACAAGGTGGGTGTAATATGAGGAAAAGTTAAGGAAATGCTGGATTGAGGACTTTGGCATGATTCAATGGAATACCTGATGAGTTTCTAAAGAAAAAATAAAAAAGTGAGATTAGCCTGAAAAAAATATTTGCACTATATAAACATTTCAGAGTCTTATCCATATAGCTTTAAAGTCCTTAACCTAACATAAAAGTTGTTTTGTAAAATGCTCACTTACACCTATGCTCCCAGATCGCATTGATTCTTAGTAATAAATTTTCACCTCTGAAAATAAAATTTTTATATTTTGCAAATTTTTAATTTTTTCCAAAGTTTTTGTCTTATCCATGTATCCCAAGCCTATTCTGGCTTATCCAATTGTTTGTGTGGAGTATTAATTGCAGTTTGCAACGTAGGTTGTTACAGAACTTACCCTGGAGGTCAAATTCTATTTAGGTCTTCAAAACAGTCAGGCTTCTTCAGACCTTGGATTAAAACTCTGAGCAAAAAGCATTTATATTGCTATTTTTGTGATTTCACTGTGTACATGTTTAAAAAGTTCTACATAAAAAAGTAAAAGATCTGTGCTTAATTTAACTTTTGCTTCCATTTTCAACTATAAGACACACATGCAGTGAAAGCAACTGGAACCCCTGTCAAAATATTGCAACAAATGGTTAATTACCTCAGGTAAGAAAACACAGTATGTATTATTACCACTCTGTGTTAAAAGATCACTGCATTCTTAACTTTCTGACTCCTGCTTGTACTGGCTTGTCTCTCTTTTGCCAATGGAGATTACATGCTCTGTTCATTTGAAGTGTAACACACAGTACACCTTACATGCCAGAGAAGGCTAAAGCATGTGAATTGTTTTTCCACTATCAGTGATAAGCACTATTTGTGCTTCATATAGTAAGAAATTTCAATCAAGTACCAGATTAAACAAAGAGTAACACAACAAGTCAGTCTATATATAAGACTGACAAGTCAGTCTTTATAGGTCCAGTTTTTGCACTTGCAGTGGATTACACAGATGCTCCATTCACATTTTACCTAATAGCTAATTGCTAGCAGAAACCTGAGGGCACAATTCTGATTTGAATCATGAATTTTCTTAACTTGTACTAACAGTCCTTTGCTTTTGTTTTCTTTTGCCCCCCCCAAAAAAAAAACTTTTTTAGATAACCTTATTTTAAGTTCCTCACACCCATTATTGCATTTTAGTTGTCTTTTATGAAAGCCATTTTATGTACAGAACTTATTGTAAGCAGAATACAACTATTTCACGGATAACTTGTTGCAGTGCATGCTTTGTACTATCATCTAATGTGAACCATACATTTTCAATCCCATGTCAATGATTAAACCAAGTCCTTTTTCGCTGCAATTTTTCCCATGATGCTAAGCTTCCTGTTGTCAGTTGTGTTACCTCCCTGAAAGAATATTTATCCAATTAGGCAAACAAATGGAGAAGCTGCTACATTGCTAGCCTAGACTCACAACAGTATATCAGTGGGCCCCCAAATGTAATTTCAAAGTGTTTCTCCCACCTATAGACAGCTTTGAAATTAATTTTCTGGAGTGATATAGTTACATTGCATGGATTTGCTCACCATATGGGCAATCACGCTTCTTGATGAAAAAATGGCATATGTTAGCTATGTAATCAAAAAGTAGCTGTATGGATCCCAAAGGATAAGGAAACTTTAGCATTTAATTGACTGAACCATACATTCATCACCGTAAGAGATATTTGTCCTGCCAGTTTGAGGTTGCTTCTCCACATAAAGCCAAAACACAGTCCCCAGCAATAGCCAGGCCCTTCAGAGAAGAGATTTAACAGACCTTCCCTACTCTCGGGAAACCAGTAACAAAACTCAGGGAACTACACTTTCACTCACATCAGGTAACAGTTAACTGGCTCCTGGGTGTCTCACTGAAGAAATGGCGTTTCAGTCAGTAACACTGGACTACCCAGTAGCTGAAGTTGCTGCAATTTATTGTGTCCTGCAAAGCACTGGAAAAGCCTGATAATTATTTAAACTGCCTGTGACCTGTCTTTGCCAAGCTTCCCTTGTCCTGTAATTCCTGCCAGAGTTAGCTGACTTGCTAATGAGGAGAAAAATATGTTCATACATCTGTCATACCTATTCCCACATTTAAAGGCTCCCGATTACCTTTTGGTGCTTCCCACCAGGTTTGAAATCTCTTAGACATGGTCTGCGCACCATGTTTTTATGAACTGCTACTGTCCTTGGAATTTCTTTCCCTCTGGTATAATTAAGCTCCTGCCATGGTCAGTAATCTCGGCACACACAAGCTCAGTCATATACTCTGTTGTCCAAAATAGCTCAGCCCACGGAATGTGGTTTCTATCAGAGTAAAATGCAATTTTATAGCTATAAATATCCATGCTCTTGTTAGAGTAGGCAACAAACTACTTCTGCTATTACTAACCTGAGTGTAAGCAAGACTTTCCGAAAACAAGAATAATCTTCTCCTCTTGAGGCTGAAAAATTAATATCACCATTAACACAGATATCCATCTGTGTAAATGGACTACTGACATGGTCAGTCTCCTGATGATAATCTCAAAACTGATTCCTTCTGTATGGAGAGTGGTCTTCTCAGAGGGTGGAGAGGGGAAAGAAAAGAAAGAGGTCCATACTTCATTTGAATATAACTTAAAAAAAAAAATTTTTGAAATATCATGATTGTCTTGACCCAGTTCTGCTTACCCACTGTTCAAGCCATAGCAAGTGGATTTTAAGAAAAATGCAGCCTTTCACTGTTGCTCAAAGCAAAGTAGCCAAAAGACTAGGCTCTTCAGACAGACCTTTAAAAATTACTAATTCTGACAATATAATTTTAACAGGTAAAAACACGATCTTAAATAAGTGTTAGTGAGAACTGATTATTATAGTAGTTTTTTTCTCTTTTACTGACTGGATCTGATTCGAGACTTCAAAGGCAGTGAGAGTTAAGAATCTTTCACTTCTAAGGAATTAAGACAACAGGTAAAGTGTATTCATGATTATAGCTCATGCCAACCGTTATTTCAAAAATTTCAGAATCTTTCTTTTTTTCTATCAGGGAAAAAAAAAAAACAAACCATGATCATTTGAAATTTAAGCGCAGCAAGTTCAGACAAACCACACAGGACTCAGTACTCAGATTCAGATTCCAGTGACTTTTGCAAAGCAGCTCAGTGCCCTCTCCATCAGGCTGTGGCCTCCCAGGCTGTCACTGGGCCACAGATTTAGAGTGGTTAATCACCGAGATACCAGAAGTTAACCTACATGTGCCGAATTAGGAAGGCAGTCCTCCTAAGCTTACTGTATACTGAATAGAGAAACACTGGCACTTTGAGGAAAAAAAAAAAAAATAATCACATCTTCTAGAAGGTGCAAAAACCTGCCTGCTTTTGACAGAACAGGGAGCCTAAAATATTTTTCCCGTTTGAGAATTAAGCAGAGTGAATGACCCTTCCATCCCAGCTTCCTTCTTCAACAAAGAGGAGCCATATCATAAGACTTTGTAATAATAATTACCAGTGACAACTTACAAATGAAGTGCAGCAGAAACAGACTCAAACTCCTCACTGCGCAGGCATCTTTCTCATCTTTCTGGCTACTCTGTAATGGGTGCTCTTCTTTTTCTTTTTCGTACTGTGAAACAAGAAAACCATCCTGCATGTGCAAAACCCTCAGAAGAGAAGTCTTGGTAAATTGAAATTGTTAAATTTCTACAAAATGTTTTGACAAACATCAGGCAACAGTTGAAAATATGTTAGATAAGAACCTCTGACTAACTCGTTTTTAGGAAGAACATGTAAACAAAGATGTATTTTGTTTAACTGGTAAGGTCTTACATACAAAGTAATCACATCCCTTTATAATCAAGTTAGGCATTTATATCAACCTTTTAGTAAGAGTAAAAGATCCATTTGAATAAAGAAAACCTATCACACACAATGAAGGCTGAAATTCACCCTAGCCTTAAACAGCACATGATGTTAATGATAGCTTTAAGAAGATGTTTTTTACTGTGAAATGAGGAAAATAGTATCTGTGTTTATGTTATATACCACGAGACATAAGACAGCATTGATTAAAATAATGACTTCAGTTCCTTTTGAAATGGATTTTCTTTCTAAAAACGCATGTGCACACACACTCCTCAGGACTTAAATTAATCAGTACTTGATCTGAAGATCTCAGAATGGTAACCAGGGGTATTGATAAATAAGCAAATCAAAGTGACGTCTTACTTTATGTATTCATAATAAATAGAAGAAGAGTAAATGTAAGATATGAATCATGAAGAAACCTCTCTCTATGCCCTCTTGCCCAGCACCACATTCAGAGTCTCTAGTTTTCCTATTATCTAGGCTCTAACTAAATTTTCAACATTTTACAGGTAAGCAATGAAAGCGTAGTGTACATTACGCATATATAAATGCAGAGACAAGCAGTATATTCTTCTGTAAACTGAAAATACCCTTTCACTGAGGACTGGGAGTGGTAACACCCTTTTATTGACGTCAGTAAAAAGGGAAAGTTGAATCATTAACAGACGTTAAAAATCAATTTGGCTACTTCTGGCAGGTGAAGTCAGATATTTTATTGTAAAAATGATGAATCTTTTGGCTCTTTCTTTCAATAAATTGATTTTATGAAATAAGGAGTGATAAGGGAGTTTTATGAAGTATAAACAGTATATATTATAAATAATAACACATGGCCCTAGAGCAAATGCTCTTGTGATCGATCACAGCAGCAGAATCCCTTGAGTGGCTTACAGCATAGTCACACTGGGATCATCTATTGTACAATCCATATGTTAACTAGATAACTGCCTAGTGTGGAAAATTTATAAAGTTAAGGCTAATGAAACCAGTTTTGTTTGCCAGATTTATTTCTCACTGCAGAGATGATGTAAATGGATAGCAGCACATGGCAAGTCTTCAAGGGAGCAAACCCTACCTAATTCAGAGATACAACTCTCTAAAAGCAAAGAATAGTTTTGATTTCACCTTCAGAATGTAATCAGAAGAAATAAAATACAAGCCAGAAAGCGCTCACACTTTGCTTGCACCTGCCAGTTCATAGTTATATCAGCACAGTTCCCAGAGGTGAACACTGCCACATTTCAGAGCAGAGGGAGACATTGATTAACACCAGACAATACCAATTCAAAACCACACAAATAAGTGAACAGCCTCAACAAGAGTTACTGGCCCAGTGTCCCAAAACAGTTTGTGCAGCCCATGTAATTCAAACAATGATGCAAAAGCACAATGCCAGATGCCCATATGGAAATGTCAATAAAAAACAAACTTACAAGACCCTCCCAACTATCATAGCAGCCATTTCTATGCAAACCTGTTATGGGAGCAACCTGGTTCCAACTCCCTGTGGCTGAGTCAGCACTTTGTTTTCACTTTTCAACAGTGAGTTTATGGATCTTGACTCTGCTGACATTTGTTTCAGAGAGGAAAAGGAAAACTGGTCCATAAAGTTCCCAAAGGCTGAAAAGCAAAACCAGGAATGCTTGTGAGAAAATTGAAAGCAGATTGCTGGGTGGACTCAACTGCCAGGGATCTTGGAGCTGGTAGGCCCCCCTCTTACCAGGTGTTACTACAGAAATGACTCTAAACATAGCTTGCTACTAGCTCGCTAGTAGCTCACAGGTAATCAGGCCTGATGAAACAGGGAGAAACTGGCAGCTTGGTATGCTAGTACACAAAATAACAGCATGACCACCTTGTTAACCTTCCTCAAGCATGATAAATAAGACTGTCTGCCTATCACCACGCAAGAAGAAATTGTTCATCCAAATGGTTAGAGATGTCCAGACATACCTTACCCAGCAAGCATCACCTGTTTCCATACACAAAATAGCAAAATAAGATACTCTCAGACAGTCTATGCTGCATTAATGGACAAATCGTGAATTTTGCATGGAGGAAAAGACACTCTTTTCTTTTTTCATATTTTAGCACTTTACTATTTTCTTTTATAATCTTTCTAGTTGTGCTGGTGCCAAATATGTTATGAGGTAATGTTTGCCCCAGACAAATCTTCAATTCCAGTCATCTGTCAAAGCAAAAAGTCAAATAGCGGTGCTGCTTCCACACCTGGTCCTTGAACAAATCCATTGTACTGTATCTTTATGACAACCTACGAATTAATTATCATTTGCTTGCATTGGAAAAGTAATGGAGGAGATCTCACTGAAAAGCCTTCCATTCATCTTTGTCAAGAGACAGACTTGAACACAAACCTGATATTTTTAATAGCTCTTCTTCACCACACAAATCTGATGATATTAAAATAGCTCTTCTTCACCATTTTATCTAAAACAAAGGCATTCCTCATTAAGTTATCTTATGGTTCACTGAACTCTCCACAAATACATGGAAAGAATTTACATGTGGTCAGTTGACAACACCACCCCTCTCTCACCACTCCTTATGTTCAGCTGGATAGTGACTTCCAACTGATATCTGGCAGTTTTTAACCATTATTCCTTCCTTCTGCCAACTCCAGTCACATCTCCACTATCTATTTGCTGTCGTGGTTTAACCCCAGCCAGCAACTAAGCACCACGCAGCCGCTCACTCACTCCCCCCCCCATCCAGTGGGATGGGGGAGAAAATCTGGAAAAGAAGTAAAACTCCTGGGTTGAGATAAGAACGGTTTAATAGAACAGAAAAGAAGAAACTAATAATGATAATGATAACACTAATAAAATGACAACAGTAGTAATAAAAGGATTGGAATGTACAAATGATGCGCAGGGCAATTGCTCACCACCTGCCAACCGACACCCAGCTAGTCCCCGAGCAGCGATTCCCTGCGCACCCCTTCCCAGTTCCTAAACTAGATGGGACGTCACATGGTATGGAATACACTGTTGGCCAGTTTGGGTCAGGTGCCCTGGCTGGGCATGAGAAGCTGAAAAATCCTTGACTATAGTCTAAACACTACTGAGCAACAACTGAAAACATCAGCGTTATCAACATTCTTCACATACTGAACTCAAAACATAGCACTGTACCAGCTACTAGGAAGATAGTTAACTCTATCCCAGCTGAAACCAGGACATTGCATTGGACAAATAATTCTACTTTCCTTCTATTTTGTATTTAGAATCATAGAATAGTTTGGGTTGGAAGGGACCTTTAAAGGTCATCTAGCCCAGCCCCCTGGATTGACCAGGGATATCTTCAACTAGACCAGGTTGCTCAGAGCCCCGTCCAACCTGACCTTGAATGTTTCCAGGGATGGGCCATCTACAACTTCTCTGGGCAACCTGTTCCAGTGTTTCATCATCTTCATCATAAAAAATTTCTTCCTTATATCTAGTCTGAATCTACCCTCTTTTAGCTTAAAACCATTACCCCTTGTCCTATCACTACAGGCCCTACTAAAAAGTCTTTCTTATAAGCTCCCGTTAAGTATTGAAAGGCTGGAATAAGGTCTACCTGGAACCTTCTCTTCTCTGGGCTGAACAACCCCAACTCTCTCAGCCTTTCCTCACAGGAAAGGTTGTCCATCCCTCGGATGATTTTTGTGGCTCTCCTCTGGACCCGGTCCAACAGGTCCATGTGCTGAGGACTCCAGAAATGGACAAAGTACTCCAGGTGGGGTCTCACCAGAGCAGAGTAGAGGGGAAGAATCATCTCCCTGAACCTGCTGGCCACGCTTCTTTTGATGCAGCCCAGGATACGGCTGGCATTCTGGGCTGTGAGCACACATTGCTGGCTCACGTCCAGCTTTTCACCCACCAGTACCAAGTCCTTCTCTGCAGGGCTGCTCTCAATCCCTTCAACCCCCAGACAGCATTTAGTTCACATGAGGATCAGGAGGGCCCTTTGAAGTCTTCCAAAGAAGCAATCCAGAGCACGTGTAGAACAAATTCAGGAAAATCTAGTATTAAAAGAACTATCCTATCCACCATTTTTGCAGCCTCATCATTTTGGGAATATAGGATATATGAAAATTAAATAGCCTTGATATACCTTTTTATAGATTGTCTCTGTAACATCCCAAAGAAGAAAATACCAGAATCACATATTGTTACTGCCAGACCGATTAAAAGCTCTGCTTACCAGTTTTCAAATAAACCTGCATTTCCTTAATCCCATAAGTCTTCCAAAAAAAGTGACTGCTGGCCACCATATTATTAACTAGTATTAAAATGAGTACTTATACAGTGTTAGACAACTTTGACACTTTGAAATCATGACTTACTTTAACATTTTTAAATGGTCAGTTAATTACATCATTTTTTCCCCCAGCTAGAAGCAGGAAAACAAAAGTTGTATCTAAAATTTATTAAGAAATATGCTTATTTCCTGTTATAACCAAGATTTATTTTCCATATCCTTCAGTATCATGCTATTTGTGATAGAAATAAAATGGTTTGTTCTAAGTTTGCATACCACATATATAAATTTATATAAAAAAGATTCTTAAGACTCACTCTGTGCTTATCTGAATTTTTATATGTATATACATATAAGTATAAATTTACATATAGAGATATACATATGCACATTCCTTTAAAGTGTGTTGTTATGAAGGGTGTGCAGTTTGACTTATTTATTTTACTTGAAAAAGGCATCTGTGCTAAATTCTGAACCAGTAAGGTCACAAGACATGCAGTACATGCTGCTCAGGACCTGAACGTGCCCACCATACCATACATGGTGATTTTGGCATGTTGGCTCAGTCAACTGTTAGAAAAGCAAAGGCTTTGGGTTCTTGCTCCCAGCTAACATTCCAATAAATAGAAAACCTTTTCAGAAAAAATTAAATAAAGCATTCTCAAAGCGTTAAGGAAAAACTAACAAATCCAAATAATAAATTCTTATAGTGGTTATACTCACTGCAGGTCTAATCTAGCCTACTACTGTTCAAATCATTCAGTGCTCTTCAATTTCTTGCAGCACAGTGTCAGGAAAAACAGAAAAATATTCTGCAGCACTGGATTCAAAAGTCTCAATTTCCTTGAATGAAGTGATGATCTTACTAAATATTGTTATCTCCTAGATTATTTGATCTAAACAGTGTTCCTATACAATACAGGATGGTTCCCAAGCAGAAGTAACATGTGCAAACCTGCTTTTCTGCTTTCCCACCTACTTAAAATGGCATCACATACCTTACAGAGTCAAAATATGCATCTTTGGCTAATTGCCCACATTCTGGAATGTGTGCTTCATTAGTTCTATCGAATTTATCCCTTTGTGGTTATATTTATCTCCTGCTGATACAGACCATCATACAAATGGCACTACAGAATTCCTTATAAGCTCACATACTTAATGTATGGGCAATCAACATGTGGCTTATGAACAACCCTCTTGCAGTGCTACCAGCTAATTCACATGAGCAGCTGAAGACCTCTCCTAACATGGGGGCTAATATATAATTCAAATTCCCAGATAGGGTGGAAGGAGCTGCAAAGAAACCGCAGGATCCAGCAGGCTCCCAGTCCCAGCAATTGTCCCCAGGACAGGGTCCCTGAGGAGCCACACACTCCCTTGCCTCTGATCTCTGCTCACCAAGGTGTCTGGGATCTGTTTGTGGCTCATAGTTACATGAAGAGTTTATCATAGAACCCCTAGTTAGTGAGGCTGCCACTTCCATCTCCCAGTTCAAACAGCCTTACTGCACAACAAAATACATCTCTTGTACCATGCAAAATGTTGTGCCTTCTGTAAGGGGTAGATAGTATTGGTTTTGCACAACAATGCTATTACTATGTAATTAAAAATAAATAATTTTGAGTCAATATATACCTAACTTTTAAATTTCAACACAAGTCACTGTCTAGCTACAGATTCTTTGGGTAAAATTCTACAGTGTAGATAAAGCAGAAGGTGAGATTAAGATAATAAAACAGTGTGGTTCCTAATTACAGAGTCCCATTTTCATTATATGTAGCAATTGTCTACAAAAGCATGTTAAGATCTGTCTGGTATTAATATAATTTTCATTTATTTTGCCTCAGACATGCAAAAAAAAGCACACAAAAATACCCACTGGTCACATAGTATCATTTTGCTTATAAGGTTTTGCCTCTCTTGTTTTGTGTCCCTCTAGATTTTCTGTGTTTGTGGCTCACTTACATGCCATTCTACTGTATCTACTCTGCTCTACTATCACATTTGCTCATCACTGCTCCTTTCATATACAGACATATATCTATGTTTCCTTCGCTATTGCTTGCGTGCTGGTGACTTTGATCCACAACACACTTCTTTTTCCTCTTCTAGTGACAGGACTTCAAAGATAGACAAGCCACTACCTCCTAATATTTAGGTCTCCAGGGCAGGACACTCAAAAAAAAAAAATCAAAACAACCTCCTCTAAACTTTTCTGTGAAAATGTGCCAGTGCACGTGCTGGATTTGGGGTGAGAGTGGGGATGGTAATAGGAAAAACAATCAGCAGAGAAAATAATGCCAGCATTACAGAGTTTGAGTTTTTAATTCAACAGTGCCTATGCATTATTGCATTAAAATGGCGCTGCATTCATACCTAGATAAATCAAGGATAAATGTGGTTCTTAGTTCTTCAGTACCAATTAATTAATTCCAGGTTATGATTATTAATCCAGTTGTCTTTAGATAATTTGTATTTTCTAGCTTCTAACATAGTAAGAAAACATGGAAATCCTTGAACAGTACTATCACAGTTCCTGATGAAGAGAACAAAAATATGTTTTCAAACATAAATGCATGCACTGGCAATTTGCTTTGATTAGAAAACAAAAGTTTAATGGAAGACTTGAAAAGGATTAATTTTCTGATTTTGTCATGTTTTTTTCCATTAAACAAAATACAGCTACAGAGAACACAGATTTAATTATCCAAACCATCCTAAAGAAAATGAAAAAGACTGATTAACAGGATTCATCACGCTGTGAAATTTTATTACCATACTAATCAAGACAGGCAGTTTGGAGAGCCCATGACAATGCATAATACAAAAGCTGATAATGAATTATTTACAAAAAGCAATTACCTGACAGAGAGAAGAGACCTAATTGGCAGTACTTCTTTTTTGCAAAGTTATGAGAACAGGGCTAGATGGAATCACGTGGTTCACTAATTTCACATAAGAAGCCAGCTTCAGAAAGCTCCATAGCATGTTTACCACACACATACAACCAACCACCCCTGGGAATGATGGTTAGACACATCTCTTTTTTACAAAGTACCTAAGGTCACAAATCGGTGCACTTCACAAGGAAGGGAAAAATTGAACACATCATTGGCACCCCTACAACAAAGAATTTGTTAAATGAAACTTCCCAGATGATCTTGAGAAAAGCGTAGGGATGCTGACCTAAAAATCTGGCAAGTGGATTAAGAGTGAGCAAAATGACACAACCAAGCACTAGGGAAGTTTCTCAAGTAAACAGCAACACTTGCACATGCAGCTCAACATCCTTCAAGCCATGGCAAACATCCAGAGCTTCAGAGGAATGTGGGTGGGGGAAGAGGGGGAGGGTGAAACAAATAATCTGCATCAGGAGAGGATGTAAATAATTCTTCCAAGATTCTGGAGATAACTAGCATGTCATCCTGTTATTCAAGATTAAGAAGGAACAAAGTCCTGTTTCTATGATCACTGGTTTTGTGTAATTAGTATAATTAAATCTTTGTATTAAACTTTACTTTCAACAAGACATGGTATGTTATTGTGGGGAAAACTGTTTATTTTTGCTGGAAGACTTGAAGAGGTAGGAGAGGAAGAAGAGAGATAAATGTGAGAAAAGCTGTGTGTCCATACAGAATGCAATGGTTATAGCAATTTCGTGAAAATAAGCTACTGCCAACATTAAACCAATCACTTCTCTTTCTTTCTTTCTTATCTCTTTCTTTCTTTTTCTTTCTTTCTTTCTTCCCTCCTTCCCTCCTTCCTTTCCTTCTTTCTTACTTAAATTTAATGGATGAACTGTTAGCCAAGAGAAGTCCAACTCTAAAGAACAAATAAATGATTAGTTAAAGGCTTCTTAAAAAAGGAAATACCTACCCCAAAAGATTAACGAATGTGAGGAGTTAACTGTTTAATTGTTTCTGTCCATACTTTCCTCTAAACCATTTACCAATGTGCAATGTATTATTGCATATAACTATTCAAAACATTTCCAGTGAGATTCCTGTGCCTGCTAGTGAATGTTGCTAGAGGAATTCATTAAGTGAAAATCCAGGGTCATCCTCTATTCTGTTTTCTTAACATCCTGTGAACCATCTCTTTTCTCATTTTTAGAATTTTCTCTTTCTTGGAAATGAAACAGCGTTTTTCCAAACTACTCTGGTCTGAACATATCTTTGCTAGATGCCTGGTTTTACAAGCTTTTATAATTGGTAGTAGTATAACAAAAATCATGGCGTAATGTGAAGAAGACACCATATTTAAGGAAACTGTTTCAAGCAGTACCTACACACTCTAATCAGGAAATGGCACAGAATAACTTCTGTTTTCTTTGCTTTCTTTGTTCTCATAGTGCTCAAACACGAAAGAACAATGCTGTTTTGGTTTTGTTAAGTAGTTTACCACTGCAGTTGAGAATAATAAACACATACTATCTGTGTTCATTTAATCCTTTGAATTATGTAAACAAGCTTTCCAAGGGTAAATCTATTCTTTCTGACCAACTACTTAAAAATAGTAACTGTATGGTTAATCGTTATAACCTGAGAAGTCAAGCTACTTGTTGCTACTAAAGACAAACACAAACTCAAATTTCATATTGTTTGACTACATTGTACTTAATTATTTAATAATACTTTCAAATTAATTCTGCCTAAAAATTCATACTTCCTTCTTGTGTAACTCAATCACTTTTATTCTGGCATCCAATAACCCACAGCAAACACTGTAAGTCTTCAGCTTTCAATGCCCTGCAGTGATTTCCTACTGTCAGATTGTGTTAAAGACGGAAGACATGTTCCTTCAGCTCAACTATTAGAAAGTTAAAGAAGATGTTCTACGTGTTCTTAACCTCAGTAAGATCAGTGACATGCTCATCTAAACCAATCAGACACAACCGGAAAGGACCAGTTCCAAACGCTACTGTTCGAGGCTCCGTAGATGGTTTGCTCCCCTCTATTTAAAAAAAAGAAAACCAAAAAACAACCCTGACATGAACACATCTCTTGCTGCAGTCCTCAGTGACATGAAACCAGCAGAAGTGATTTGAAGCTATAATCCCAGTAATCTCATTCTCTCCCCATTGCTATAGGGGAGAATCCTTAGAATTTCTGAACCTACTGATCTGTGATTCAAGTCATACTGCAAAGGGCAAGGCTCACCTCTGAAACACTGAAAAAAGCTCTAGTTAGGTTCCTAGCTTCAAAAGAGTTCTTCAGATCTCTCTTGCTAACTCTTTCATAACTTTGAAAATTTAGAATCAAGTGAAGAAGCTGCTGTTTAACATGAACCAAAAAAACATTTTCAAAATTTGACAATTCTAGAATCCACCCTTTTAGACTAAAGGCACAGAAAACCAGGTCTTACCAATGATATGGAAAGTATACCCAAGTTGCCACATGACCATATATGCCTAGTCATTCTAGCACACACTGAAAGTGATCTAAAATTTCTTAACTTTTAAAATCCAGTATAAATTATTTGCCCTTCTCAGAGTTACAAGTATACATTCCAAGCTTTTAAGAAACTAGGAATCTTTGGATCCCTAGGCTTTAGATTTTGGATTAAGTGGGAAAACTTCTATCAGGTTGAATTAAGTCCCATGTTGTCTTCATATCATAGAACCACCTACATCTTTCTAACTCAGGCCATTTTACAAATCCAGTCTTTCATCTGGACATTTTGAAATATTTAGAAAAAGTAAACAGAGAAGCTTTATAAACCAAACTAAATGAACAGTATGAAGTGCTTCCAAAGTACTCCTAAAAAGTTAAAAAAAAAAAAAAATCCTCCTACTTTGTTAAAATAGGATGTAGTAGAAAAAAGTAATTGCTGTAAACATTATTTTGGCCTTAGGATATTTGACATTTTGTGCTTTTTATGCAATCAAGAATCTATTCTATATCTGAGTTCATAATAGATGCCACTGTTCAGACAAACACTGCCTACTGCAAGAATTGTACATGTGCCAAAAACTCATGTTCAAAAAATGAAGTAGAGCTGTCAAGTTCAATATCCCCACTGCCAATTTTGCTTACTATAAGGTTTCTGTATTACAAAGACAACCAGCTAGACACATACACCAATATGCAGAAGTGTAGATGGAATTTTTCATGAAGGTGGTGTCTCCAGAGAAAAAGATGTATTGTCAGTTCTTTGGCTTCTGTCTCCTGTATTTCAGCTATGCTACAAAATGTTGACAAAAGCATTAAAGCACAGCATTAAAAAAGTGGAAGTTTCTTCCTAATTCTTTTTTACAAATTGCTTTCCAGACCATGATTTTACCCAGTATTACAGACAAATTTATCAGCAGCTGTAATCCTGGAAAAAGCTGGATATCTTGACTAAAGCAGGGATAGTGATGGAAAGAGATCTGAGAAGGAGTTTGCAGGATATGTGCTCATAACTTATTCTTTACACAATGCAGACTTTGGGGAGGAGACATGTAATCTTGTTATTACAAGTAAGAAAAATGCTCCCAGCAGATCCTAAGCTGAATTTCAGAGCTGACGTGCAAAAATCTAACTTTAACTATTTTAAACACCATTTTCAGGTGTTAATCCTGTAATCCAAAAACATTCAGCTGGCAAGAATGCAGCTAGCAAAGGTTCTGCCATTAAAGCTTGTGGTTTTCACAGTTGTTATTTAAATTGCAATGTTTTCTGAAGAACTTTGCGAAGAACTATGTTGTGTTGTGCTGTCCACTGCCTAAAGAACATACAAATCCCTGCTTTGAAACCAACCAAAAAAATAAAGGGCACAAGAAAATATAAATTCTCATCTCTGTTTTACAACTGGGAAAGTTGTATAAAGAGTGTAAAATATAAGGTACTTAAGAGACATTAGGAATTCAAGACCTCAGCTTGATCCTGTGGCAGGATCTATGAACAAAATATCATGCTCTGAATGTAGAGTTGTATGAGGGCAGAAAGAAAAGTCTGGAGGTGAAAGGTTTTTGCGATGCTCCAGTTCACAGCCCAAAGGAAAACACTAGTAAGATGCAGGTCCAACATCCTCCTTGCATTCTCACATTTCTCCATTCACCAGTGTTTAAGGGGTATGCAAAAGACAAGCAGCAATCTTTCTTCCTGTCTTGCTATCGAAAGGGTTTCTCCCTCCTGACACAGAACTGGGCAATATACAGAATGATGTCTTGTTCATCAGACAGACAGATAAACATTTGAATTTGAGGATAAAATCTTAAATGTGATATCAGAGTTTAAGTTTATGAAAACAAAAAAAATAATTCTGCCTCTTTTCTTTGAGATGTAAATACATGTACTGTATTCCTTTTCACTTACATTATTTTCTTCTTTGAGGTTAACACTAATCCATTTCTTCTTTTCAAGTACAGTCAACTTGTTTTGTTGCTTGTATTCTTTTCTAAATAGTCCATCTCAACCCTGTCTCCTTGTTGCAGGATACAGCACTCAAAGAAGTGAACCTTCACCTCCTATCCCACTGGCCTAAAAACAACACAGTGAGATTTTTCTGCAAGTGACCCTCTCTCTTCTCAACCCCCCAAAAATCAAAGAACCAGTTCAAATGGAAGATTCAGCTTTTCCCTACTACACATGATACATAACGGTGTGCCTCACCCCATTCTCATTATCAAACACCGGCACACACGCAAAACATTGAACTCTGGCTCTTCAAGAACAACTTTACATAGACAATTAACTAATATAACTATACAATACAAGTGACATTTTCCCTTAAACTGGAAACTTACAAACCTGTTTGTTTCTGGTGTAGCATCCAGTAGGTCTATTCTGTAATTTGACTGTGCAAGAGCTATACCAAATTTTTTTTAGTCCATTTTTATTACATATTTGTCCTACTGTTATTCAAAATATTTTACCTATACTTCAGCAACATTGCTAGTAAGTATAATAATTTAAAAACTTGGTGCTGTCTTTGTGGTTAACTCTTAAATTTTGTTTAAAAATAACTAGGCACCTCTGTGCTCTAGGACAACCTTTTTTCTAGGACGAAAAATAAGAAATTAATTTCATCAGTTCCCTCACATTTGATTAGAGGAAAAAACACCCAAATTACATCAACAGTTTGGGATTCCTGCCTCCCCAGTAATTGCCTGCATAAGCATCCTTTCATTACATCTTCTTTATTAAGGGAGAAATAATGGCTGAGAAACTACACCATCTGAAGGAAGCAGCTTTGTTTGAAACACTGGCAGTACCATACTCCCAGGTCTCTCCAACTCTTCATCTCTATAACACTCCTCAATCACTGACATTTCTGTGATAAAATAATCTTTCAAATGCCAGTGTGCCCTTCAAAAATGTCTTTTATTTCTAATAATAAGAATTTAAAAAGAAAGGACATTTCATTTTCAATACACTTCACAAATTTGTTCCTTCTCCTAACCCTCTTTTTCCTCAGGTAGGTGACATATAATCACCATAAGACAAGCGCAGTCCTAAGATGGCTTAGCCAAAGGCCAAGGAGGCTTTGTGGTGTAGCTGGCAGTGAATTCAAGCCTCTATCATCTGTCATTTAATGGGTAAATACCAGGTCTTTATCTCTTCCTCTCTATATTAGACTGCAGATTGCATTCAGCATTTAAATTTCATATAAATGTCATTCCTTCCTTCTCAGATCACACATTGTCAATTTTTTTGATAGAACTACTGGGGTTTTTTGATAGTTTTGATAGAACTACTGTTTTATTTTAGTGGACTCTTTCCTGGGGTAATCGCGAACCAGTCAGAGGCATGTAAATTTATACTAATAAATTACTTACCTTATAGAACAGGGCATATAGACTTCAAAGCAAAGTGGTAACCTATGGTGGATTAACATCCTTTGAATAAACACTGGTCTTGACTGCAATGAAGACGAAATCAGCAATAAATATACCTACTATAAAATACATTTGTAACAGGTAATAGATGCTATCACAAATAGATATGCTATCTGTAAAACTTTGAGTCCCGAAGACTGAATTAGAATCCACTATGTATAGAAACACAAACATGCCTTGTAAAGAACAGATGGAAAGAAGTAGCATATATTGAAATGCACTTTTATACATTCTATACTCCTATACACTTACACACCCAAACAGTTCAGAGAACAAACCTGTAACAGGACAACCTACAGGAGACATAGCTTTATAAGTAATCTATTTATGCATACCTAATCTATCCACAGCTGATTTCAATTTACATCTTATCGTATCTGACTTGGCAAAACCTATGGACGCTTAATCATGAAGCAAACTAGTTTCATAAGGCTCTCATGTTACACCATTACCTATCTTCAGAAAGTAACTTAAAAAAGAAAAGCAGATATCCTGTACAAACCAAATGGTAGATGAAAGGAACATGTCAAATCATTAGAAGTCAGTTCAGAAACTCAAAGATCTCAACTACAGTTCTCTCAGCTTCTTTAAAAACGTCTTGAAACAAAATGACAAAAAACAACTTATAGCAAAATCTATATATACTGCACTATTGCATTCACACAGGTGAAATAAGGAAAATGTTTCTCTCTTCTACTTTTGCAGTATCACTGATGATGAACCGCTTGCAGTGATATTTTCAGAAATACTTTTCATGTCTGATGTGCAGAATTGAGCTGCAGTAAGATGTGTCAGCAGTAGCATGCTTCTCTTAGTGGCTGATTCTACTTGTTTCAACATATATTGCTTTCGTTCTAACAAAAAAAATTCATTTAAACAACACACTGAATTAATCACGCTAGACTCTTACAGCACACATAAAATCAGCTTTCTAATTCTCCCTGTTCTCGAGCCATTCTGAAACACAAATCCTAGACCCAGTGATATCTGGTGAGTTCTATCTGCTCCTAAACCCCACACCAATACCTTCCATCCAGTGCAGCCCCCATCCCCTTGTCTCCACTTCATCTTGAAAAAGCCTATGAATCAGATTAGCTTAGTTACCACCATTTTCCCTAATCCTAATTGCAGCTTGAGCTCTGGCATGACCAGAGACCTGGGCAACAGAGCAGTAAAGAAAAAGGCAATGTGGTCTCAAACCAGCCCTTGCCTGAACTCTCAACTGTAGAGATCAACTGATTAAATCAGCTCTTCCTGCCCCACTTCCCAAACTAGATACCCAGCCTAGACGTAGCCTTGGCAAGGCAGTCTAGGTCAGCTCATTAGTTGCATTCAGTTTCTTCTCACTTGGACCTTTGTTTTCAAATCCGGTCCTTCAAAACTGACTTAGTTAACTACGTGGAGTTAACTAGAGTTCTTGGGCAATTTTCAGTATTATTTAGCTTATAATTTCAAAGACACATTTTTATTCCACACTTTACAGAAGAAAAACTACAACAAATTAAAGCAGTGATTCATGACAAAGCCTCTATTGGCAATAATTGCTCACTTAGTATTGTGATGCAGTTTCCTCGGCAGCCAGGAACTCTTACACATCTGTTCAGTTTTCAAGAATTGCAATTGCTCAACCACAGGCCACAAATGTTGTACAAACTTCCATATGGAGCTTTACCATTTTACCTTTCATTTTACCTATGGGCCCTTAAAAAACAAAAAGAAAACAAAACAAAACAAAACAAACACGAGTCTTTGAATAAAATTTTGATAATTTTTCTTTGGTTTAGCATTTGTTTCTCTCTCAAATTGAAGGTTTCAAATCTGTGTCCTCCAGAGGTTAATTTTTTCTTTCTGTAAAGACAACAACTGTAAGGACCCCTGAAAAACCCACTTGTTTTTCTTGTGCTCACAGCATACAGCAATTCATCAGCTATATTTATAGATTGCTGCATGTACACGATATTTAACAGTGTTAAATGCATGTATGTGGCCCAGAGCATCTGATTCTGCATGTTCAAAATCCATTCATCCATATGAATGATTCTTTTGCTTTTGGATATTTAATTCTAAATTGTTTGATTATTTTTCAAGTCCCAAAAACAATCTGATTTTCACAGGTGTATTTTAAAGTAGTGTGAGTATGACTGCCAGTCAACACCACTCTTACAACACAAAATACACATAAAAACTTGAACAAAGTTACATTTGACAGGATGCAATGCTAAGTTATATTAAATGATCTTCTCTCCCTCAAAATCTAGGCTATATCACCATAAAAGGTAAAGAAAATCATGTAACTGTGTGGAGGACTTTCAAAATAGTAAATTTGGGGGTTTATAGCTGGGTAAAATTTACTGACTGAAAACATAATTGCCTTCCTGTATCACAATCTGAAAAAAAGCATTCAAACATCTGATTCTAAGAACAGGCTTCCTCCAGCCTGGAGAAAAAATTTAAAGTAATATCTTTGCTTACCTGCTTTGCTGTTTCCTGTTTTTCATGAATATTTGAAAATCCTGGATATTTTTACCATTTAAATGTACAATTGTCCCTTTTTCTCAACTGCAGGAAACTGATTTCCATCCAGGAACCTATGGATATTCGGAAAATATCTATTCATGCACATATAAGCCTGATGCAATAAATAGTATTTATATACTCATATACATTTTGCCAAATACTTAAAATTTTTCAACTCAAACTTTTTCAATGTATTTTAGATACTTGAAAATCTGTTTAGCAAAATTATCCATAAGCAAAAATTGTAATAGCACCTACCTGGTACTCTATACGAGTCAGTTATACTAGAGTTATCAAACAAGTGAAAAACGGCCACTCCTCCTCTCCCTACAATGGAAGGAGCTAGGTCACTTTTCCAAGCTGATGAAGTCAAGACTCACCAGGGGATACAAGCCCACAGCAGTCAACTTGGTGTCATCCACAAACTTGCTGAGGGTGCACTCAATCCCACTAGGTCCCCGACAAAGAGGCTAAATAACACTGGTCCCAATACCAGCCCCTGAGGCATGCCACTTGTCACTGGTCTCCACGCAGACATTGAGCCATTGACCGCAACTCTTTGAGTGCAACCATCCAGCCAATTCCTTATCCACCAAGTGGTCCACCTGTCAAATCCATGTTTCTCCATTTTAGAGACAAAAATGTTGTGAGGGACAGTATCAAATGCTTTGCACAAGTCCAAGTAGATGACATCAGTCACTCTTCCCTTATCCATCAATGCTGTAACCCCATCAGAGAAGGCCATGACTGCAAAACTTACAAGAGGAATGAAACAAACCTCAACTTTCAGCTGCATGATCACAAGGACACCTTAATAACAGAGTATTAAATATAAGTATTTTGAAAATTATATTTCTGCAAAATTGCTTCCCCACTTGTAATAGATCCCTATTTTATTCTGTGGGATGGATTAAAGCCTTGCAGAGAGTAAAAGATAACAAAATAAATGCAAAAATATACCTTTCCATCCTCTCTTCCTTAACTGAAATTCATCCACTGAATGTTGGATGCAATTTGACCACAGGAACACAAAAAGCATCCTAAGGTTGGTTTCATAATATGCAAAAATATCTTGACTCCCACATTAATCCCCAGAGCTCTTTTCCAAAAAAAAACAAAAAACAACCCAAATCCAAAACAAAAAAAAAAAAACCAACAAACAAACAAAAATACAACAGTAGCTATGCCAGTAAGTAGCTATGCCAGTAAGTCGCTATTTTGTACTTGTACTTTTATTAACCACTGCAGTCAGATAACCATATCTGCTGCAATCTTAAAATGGTCATTACATGATGAAATATTTTGGATCATATGGAATGCTGACTAACAATCTACAAATCTATGGCTTTTTTTCTAAGTAGGTTGATGAACTATCGCATTTTATCATATTATGTGCCCACAGTGACCCTGTGATGTGTCAGCTTTCTTCTGTAGCTATGGTCACTATTTCAGAACATGTTCTATTATAGTTAAAATCCTGCAAGGATATTACAGGAGCCTGACAAGGCTCTAAATACACTCTTATAAAAAGCGTGGGGAGCAGCTACATACTTAGCTTTCTTCCATGTTTTCATGATCCAAGCTCTCAGGTTCACAAAGCCAGAATCTGTTCTGCACAGAAGTAAACCCAGACCAGCACTGAAACTCTGCATGGAACTATCTAAGTCAAACTGATATTTCATATGAAAACAGACACTTTGGCTTTGTATAGATAGGAGAGAGGTAAGCTTTCAAAAATACATCACATCAGCAGTAAAATCCAACATAGGCAGCAGTTAATTTCAAACCACTAGCATAAAGTACATATAAGGGGTTTAGCACATTTTTAAAAATACAGCTGTTTGCCTCCTAGTATTGACATAGTCTCAATACAGTGTCAAATTAGATCAAGGATAGAATCAGCTACAGAGGAATATTCCCTTTAAAACAAAACTAGCCCATCCTTTACTGCACAGGTTCTTTCCTTCATCATTCTCATATAAACGTTTCAAATTATTTTAATGAACTCTTGGGCTTTCCTCTATATTTTCACCTTGTTGGAGGTCTGATGTTACATAAATGGCATAACTTATAGCTGTAATATTTTTCTTGGTAGTAAACCAGTTTGAAAGGGACCCAGTAAATACTCATTTTAACTGCACTCCAACATCCAGAATTCTTTATGTGTGATCTGACATGAAAACATGCAGCCTCCAAGACCAAGAAAAGCGTTGTTCCACAACCCAGAATGTTTCAGGGATCCTGTTAAAATATCAGTTCTCATTCCTTTTCATCAGCAACCAATTAATAGCAGTATGCCAGTGCTAGACATATGGCAAGACTCTGGAATTACCGTTATTCATTACAGGTGAAGGTAATTTTGATGCTATATAAGCCTCTCTTCATTTTCCCCAGACTACTGCTTTACAATTGCCATACTGAATACAACTTGTTCTAGGTAAAAATTTCTTCTGAAAGTTGAGGTTTAAGTTTAAGGAAATTAAAATTAAAAGCACTGCCACAAAAAAAAAAGAACCCTGTTACAATTTTTTGAAAAATATCCCAGATTCAATGCAAAAATTTAATTTACATCAACATGTTCAAATACTGCTCCATCATCTAAATTTCAGGAGGGAGAGAAATAAGGACATGGTGCAAGCTAATTTTAGTATTTTAAACCTGAGCGGAAATCCATGTTCCTCTCTTAGAGAAATTTGAGATATCAGAAATGTTCTTGCTACACTTTAAGAAGAAAAAAGAAAAGAAGAAAAAAAAAAATCACAAGCAGACCCCTACACCCCAAGAAATCTTAAAAATATGGAGAGAAAACAAATAGGCAAACACCACCTACCCCTGCCAAAACCTTCTGAACAGCTTGCAGGTTTCACTAGTTAAACTAATTTCAGAATGGTCCACTTCGACGAGGTATGAAGTTTCAGATAATTACAGAAAAAAAAAAAAATTAGGCCTGACAAAGTCAATTTTTTTTTACTTTAATATAATTCAAATAAAGCTTTTAGAAAAAATAAGAATAGTTTCTAGAATTTCTAAAAGGTCTAGAAGTAAGCTTTTCCTAAGAAGAATTTTCTTCTGATGACTAGACATTTCTTTAAAAAATGTTCAGTTATAGCTTTAAAATCCTTTCCCAAAATGTCTTTTAGCAGCATGTCTAATAATTTTGTGCAGTTCATATTCACATACGCATCTAGTAAGGTCATTTTCCCACTGGGTGCAATCGCTTTTATATTATCTACCTGAAATGTTAAGCACATCACTTTTCAGATTGCTATCCCCTGACTGCTGCAGGTCAGTCAGTCAAGGAAAGTGCAGAAACTACCGCCTGTCAGATGAATTCTGTTGTATTTCTCCCTCTGAACAGCAACCAAGCTGTTCCTGCTTCCTTGCCCTATGTGTCTTTTCTAGCAGGTAAAAACATTCTTCACTGTGTGGCTGTTCAGTGTGTAGTAAATTCCTCAGTTGTCATAATAAGAAGATTAAGTTAGGCTTCCAAATTGTATTAAAAGTTAATGGCAGTCAAGTAACCCCTACACTCAACCTCCTTGAAAAAGCCAGCCACCAGATAATAAATCCTTTCTACACTACAACCTCACTGTGATTAACCCAGGCCAGATATGTTTAAAATTTGCCACTGAAGACGCATACATTCTACAACCACGCTGCTTCAAACTGTTTTAAATCAGGAAAATTGAGTAAATAAAACAATGCAAAGATAAAGCCATTTCCTGGTCTTTGGTTCAGACCCCAAAAATACATAGTCACATAGTCCTCGTTTCAGTATGCTCATTTACTTTTAAATGCAAAACATCTTAACAATGCTATGACACTGTCGCCAAAAGTATCAGAGACTGAATACAGAAGGGAGAGGAAAGAAACATTTTTCTAATAAAAATATTAATACAGCACAAGCTTTTAGGTTAAAAGAAAAACAGAGCTCTTTCCTGTCTGCGTGCAACGTGTATTTGTTCTGTATCTTAGTTTCGCTTACTACAAATTAAGCACAGTTTATGTAGGGCATAATTCATATTCAAATTCACCCATTAAAAGATCTTCTCTCTACCCTCTGTAATTGAATGCTAAGGTAATGAGGGCAAGTAGCTTTCAAATGTAGAAGGGATCTTTTTATAATGACTTCTACCTTTGCCCCACATATGCATATACAGGTGTATAGGTGCTAGACTGTAATAACAGCTTATTCTTGTAAGGGACTACAGGATAAGTGTACATTTTCTTAGTAAATGAAAATGCTTAAGCGTTTATCAACTATGCAACATGAAAATATGGAATTTAAAAAGCAAAGAGAGAGCTTGCTTAGTCATAAAATGAACTTCAGTAGGAACCTAAATACCAACATAAATAAATATTCCAATGAAAGCCAAAGGTTCTGACCTATCTAGCAACTGCTCTTTAATCCTCTGAAATACTCCTTCATAAAGACTAAGCAAAGGTTGGTTAGCATGTCATAGAATTTAACCCTAAACAGGACAATTTCTACAAAATCATGTTTGTAGACAGGTCATTAAATATAATGCTGACTCATACCTGAAAAGCATCTCTTAAAAAAAAGGAAAAAAGGTTATATTCAAAGTTTGAAGATCACTCACCTCCAGAATGAACACCACCTTCAATTAATCATTGCAGTACAGCACAGAAACTTGTAGGTACTTCATTTAAACTCCAAGTGGATTTCAAGAGTTTACCTCTTGACAGCAGTCTTCCACTAAACAGTATTTGAAAAGCCACTGCACAAATTGCAGGTGAAGCATTATGCTTCAGTGACAGTGCTCATAATAAGCCTTTGGATGCAATATCCGGTGCCATTATTTGTGAGTTAAAGGTTAGAAGTAAAAGGCAATGGGGGAGAACATACCAAACGTAGAGGTCTTGTTGCCTTTCTAAGGACTGTTCAGACACAGCCTCCAAATCTGCAAACACCTAAGTTGATTCATATGACTGATTTCCTAGGTTCACTGGGATCACTTACAACTGAAGTTACAAACACACAGCATACGCACATTTTAGCAGAAGCACAGCTGTAGCAAGAGGATTCAGAAAGCCAGGGAGAAGTAAGGGGGGAAGACAAAAAATATTTGGAAATTAATTTGTCTTTTACATTGGCACACCTTTATTTCTTTGAGAGATTTTGCAAAGGTAGCTTTTTCTCATTGAAACACACAGATGTTTAAAATGTCAGATATCAAAAAGAGAATTTTCTAACTAAACTTCAGAGAAAAATTAAACTGTTTTCACTTCAAAATGGTCCCATGCACCACTCTCTGCACGTCTACCATAGGACATTGCCATGAAATTACTGACACTGCCTATTACAATTAAGCAGTTATTCTTTCCTTGAAAAAAGTTTTACAAATGCACCATTTTTCCAAATATTAGTTAAGCAAAATGATCACTGAGACATTCAGCTCCGATCTTTTCTGCCTTCTTAATTCTCCAGCCAACTGAAAAATTTCAAACACTTAAATATCAAATTTTCTGAAATTGAAAAGAAAGCTTGAAATGTCATTCATCTGTTAAAAAAATCTTCCCTTCTTCATTTCCCCTTCCCTACCACGACATAGCTCAGACAAGCCCACGGCAAAAAGGAAGGGGTGTTTTCCAGTGAAGCAGTTGGTCAGTCATTTCTTTGGGAGTTACCATAAGTCAGGAGGAACCTAGGTCCGCTCTATTTTCTCTAAAAACCACTGAGACAAAGAAAAGAAAAGAAAAAAGAAAAGAAAACATGCAGCCGCACAGGACTAGTTTTTGGCTATTATCTTACATAGTAGTGTCACTCTTATACATGAAGTCTTTCCCTCATATCAACTCTTCATAGAATCAAAAAACATGCACACCCCAAAGATAAACTGGTTTCTGCAGACCACCTGAGCTACACGGAGAGTCGCAGTATTATTACAACTATGTCAAAATCCACAGACAGGTTTCTCCTTTCAATGCAATACATATGCCTGTTTAATCTGTCAAAACAAAACTAAATGAAACAATTACTGGCAGTTTTGTATAAATCCACTCTTCCATTATTAAATGCCTCATTGAAAGAACTGACATATATAGGGTCAGTTTAAAAAAATATATTTGTACAGATGAAAATTCTGGAAACACTTGGTTGAGTCAAAAGTAACAGTATCAAACAACACTCCACAAGCCATATCTGGGACTGATGTAATGCAGTCATTATTTATGGCACCTAGCCACATAGGACTATGAACAAACTGAAGCATGGATGCAAGAATAGGCTTTGTTTAATTCCTCTGATGGATATTACTGGCTAAGATGGGACAATTCTGCTACATCACCCACTCCATTCCCACACCAGTCCCGAACTGGTGTGTAAGCAGCACATATAATACTGCTCTTGTCCACTCAGTAGAACAACATGCTTAAAGAACCAGGCTTTCTGTTATCCAGCAGAACTCATTGTTGTAATCTCATTTCCTCTGTATGTTCATTCCAAATTATGCAATTTCTTTTTTTCTCTCCTTTCTTTTTTTCTCCTATTTGTAGAAAATATAACTGCGTGTCAAACAACATCAGTGATCTATTCATCCCATAATTTATTCCAAGGTACCTACTGCAGCTCCATTTAATGTATTTCCCAAAGGCCTTGAATTGTCTTTTTTCTTTCCATTTCTCCCCCTCTTGGTAAGTTTCCTTGCAAATACATGTTCAACAATTATGCTGACTGCACATTTCTCTCAAAAGGCATACAAAAGACATACCCTTAAGACTGAGAAGGGTCTAAAGAGTTTAATTAAATTTAATAGGGGCGTGACTCAGATGCACATGGCATTATTCACCAAGTCTTGTAAATAACATGTTACACTGCTATTACATTGCTTACTAAAACAGAAATGGCTTGTTTGCAGCTGAGACACAACTGCATTTTTAGGGTGCAAAGGGCCTTAAGGTCCACAATGGTAACATTGAGCTGTTATGGGAAGATTTAAAATACAGGAACAGAAGCATACAGGGAATACTGTGATGGCTAAATCCAGCTAATGACTTGCTAGTCTACTCACCATGTATCATCCCATTAGCAGATTTCATCATGTTTGATCATCTTTTTGATCACAGGCAAGGCAAACTGTATTACAGTTTGTAGGAAAAAAAAAATTCAGAAGACACTGGAGAGTAAAATTATTGAAGTATGGATTGCAGTGAAAGAGGACTAAAAGCACACCAGGTCTTTCTTCTTTTTTTTTTTCCATGTTAAGTGACCTCAAAATCTAAGGAAAAGATTCAATTTCTAACCAAGATTTTCAAAACCACTAGTACAAAACACATACTTATCCAAGAGCCACACAAAATTCCTTAATCCTTGGGACACCTAGCAGCAATGATTTACATCCTCTGATGTTTCCATAAAGCTGTAGCAGTGCCCCACTTCAGGCACCCCATATGAACTTCTACACCAAGAACAGAGATGCATTTTAATGCACAGGTTACATTTTTGTTAAGAGAAGTAATTTACAGGGACATGAGACTGGAACATGATACTAGTAATCTAATCTAGATTATCAAAAATTGTACCTCCACTGTTTGAAGGATATGTTCAGCAATCAATCCTGCCATCACTCATTAATGATAAGATAACAGAGTATTCCATATCTGTACCTAACTGTACATTTGGTTGCATTATCAACCCAATTATTACTGGAAATACTCACAAACAGGGCAATATTTTTAACTCTGTGACATTTGGCATATAGCTGTAAAAGAGGAATGAGGTAAAATTTTAAATCAGATAGATGTCATGAAAGTATAGTTTGATTCCCTCTTTTCTCTTGAGGTTAAGGAGGAAAAAGCTATTACAGAAGAGTTGTGTATTGGGGTCACACAAGAGAGCAACAACTAATATTGTCAGATATAATATAACTTGTCAGAAGCTGTACAATCAGGCCAGTGCTAAAATATTCCCATTCCCTGTGTTTATCTCTTGACCTGTTGTAGCTCTTGTTTCATCCGCATTTGGATGTCACAAATCCTTCATCCACCCCACCTTTGCACAGTATGTCCAGATGAAAACATGACTGTAGGATCCAAATGTAATATCAGTTTGTGAATAATCTGACTTTGCCCAGTGCAACAAGAGAACACGAAGTACAGCTCCTTCACTGACATATGCACATATTCACATATTCACATATGGGCTGTGAAAATGTGTGAAAATGCTGACGGCCTAAATCTTTAGTGAGCTGCAGGCTATGAATCCTCAGAAACCTGTAACTTAAGCAAATTTAGTCTCACTTTCACAATTTTAGCAACAGACATCTCCAGTGCAAAGCCTTCCTCTTGCTAAATTTTCAACCCTTCTTCACAAAGAAACTAAGAGGACTTAAGGCTTTCATGAAAGAAAGGTCATTAGAACTGCTTTAAGTTACATTTTTCCCCATCCACCTGAATTCTCAGAAATGGCTCTACAATTTTGCATGAAACTTTCCTAAAAACATTTGGTTAAAATCAGGTGCCCACCACAGGAAAAACCTAGCCCAAAGTCTTCTCTTCACCAAATTTGTACGTAAACAGCACCTCTGCAGAAAAGGATGGGGCAGGGGCAGGGGCAGGGCTGGTAGACAAAAAGTTGATCATGAGCCAGCAGTGTTGCCTTGTGGTAAAGAAGGCAAATAGTATCCTGGGCTACAGTAGACATAGTACTGCCAGGAGGTCTAGGGAGCTGATCCTTCCGCTCTACTCAGCACTGATGAAGCCACACCTGGAGTCCTGTGTCCAGTTCTGGGCTCCCAAGTATAAAAGAGAGATGGACATACCATAGAGAGTCCAATAAAGGGCCACAAAGATGATGAGGGGACTGGATCTTCTCTCTTATGAGGAAAGGCTGAGAAGGACTGTTCAGCCTGGAGAAAAGCAGGCTCAGGGCGATCTTACAATGTACAGAAACACCTGAAGTGAGAGTGCAGAGAAGATGGAGCCAGGCTCTTTTCAGTGGTGCCCAGCGACAGGACAAGAGGCAAAGGCTGTAGACTGACACACGGGAGGTTCCCTCTGAACATCAGGAAACACTCTTTTACTGTGAGGGTGACTGAGCACTGGCACAGGTTGCCCAGAGAAACGGTGGAGTCTCCATCCGTGAAGATATTCAAAAGCCCATCTGGACATAGTCCTGGGCCACTGGCTCTGGGTGACCCTGACTGAGCAGGGGGATTGGACAAGATGATCTCCAGAGGTCCCTGACAACCTGAACCAGTCTGTGATCCTGTGTTTCTAATTAGAAGGGGAGAGGGAGTCTTACTATTTGAAACAATGGGAACTTCAATGTTACGACAGATGATGATGTAAAAAGAATATACCTTCCTGTGTCTTCATGCCTTCAGCTGACAATATAAACAAGAATCCATTTTATGTACTACAAAGCTCAGAAGACAGCTCCAGTCATTAAAGTAACAGAAGTTTATTTAAGCCTTCCACAACAAGGTGAATTTCTTTGAGTCTGCTCAACTTTAACATTACCAGCCATAATTATGTTCCTTGATGTAATTTTGGCCATAATACTACCAATATCCACAAGAAACACGCTACGAAATTATTTTGATGTGTACAAACTGCTTTCAAGATGAGTCTCTATGGAACAAGCAGGGGCATGGTGATATTTCAGTGCTGGCTTGACTAGTTGAACTATAAAAATTTACTATTTATATTCTAATATTTTGTCCTCATCTCATTTTTTTTCTACAGTCTCATCTAAGCTGCTTCTAGACTTAAGTATTTTGACCTTCTAACTGTAACATGGCCTGTTTTTCAGAAGTAGGGATTGTGAGTGTATTCCTGTTTTCAGTAGCTTTGACCGGCCTCGTTTCTGACTTTATTCAATAGAAGAGAAAGTTATAGTCTTCTCTGGACAGCGGAACAAAATTCGGTGGATTTTTACTTGGTGAGTATTTTGTTGGAGAAAAGATAAAGGTAGACGCTTAATATAATTTACTATTATGTCACTACATGCAAGTATTTTAGAAGGATGCCTTCTTCTCCATAAGAACTATTTCTTAACACACAAAATACACCCACTTCACTCCCTCCCACCTTATAATACATGTCATGGATATAAAAAAGGGAACATTGTAACAACCACACTATTTAAATATAAAAACAAACATGAGGCACAAAAAGTCTAGGAGTACAATGAAAATTCAATTTACCAATGGTTTACATTTCCCTACACCCCTTCCAGACCGAAACCTGCTCATATCCAGTCAGCCCGTAAAACACATTTGAAAATGCCTGCACTTATCCATGAAGCTCACACATGAGGTCTTCAGCAGAGCTAAAAGCTGAGCCTACTACAATAACTATTGAGTCACAATGAAATTTAAAAAGCCAATTTAGGGGGTTTTTTGTTGGGGTATCTACTGTAATCTCTTCCACATTTTTAAAATTTGCCACAGCAAGTATATAAAAAAAAAAACCACTGTGAGAAGAATCACTCTAAAGAAGAGAAGTTCCACTAAAACTCAATATCTATTGGTTTATAGACCTAAAGGAGGACAAAACTATAAAAAATTGTGATAGCCATTCTTTGTCAAAACTATGCAAAAAGAAGAGGAAGTTGAAATTCCACAGGAACACCGAACTGAGGATGCAGTAGGAACACATGTCATCCCCAGCACACTAGTACTTAATTCTAAAATACAGCTTGAAAATAGAGTTTGGACCTATAATTATTAATAGATCCTATTAACTACTAATTAAAAGACCCAATTTGGCCTAGTTCCTGAAGGACAGGTAAAATAATAATAACAACACCCAATCTGAAGATTCAGTTTACTTCTCCTTCCAAAAAAATACAAAGGGTTTTGTATGCTCCTTTTTATCATAATATGGTATGGCAATATCATCCACATCCTAAATTCATGGTCATACTTACTACATGAGAACAATCATTTTGGATCTTAATTTAATCTAGAATTTAGATTAATACAATGCAGCATCACAGAATTACAGTCATTTTTAATATCTTCTTTGTGATGCATGCACATACCTGTGACTGCTTAGTAAAGCATAACTTTAATCCCCACTTATTCCACTATCTCGCATTACAAATGCTAGAAAAACAACAGCAGGCTTCCTGGGCTGATTATGTTCTTGGCCCTAGGAAATGCTGTCCCTGAGGACAACTGATTTTATTCACAATATCACTGTGTAAATTTGAGACTAGAGGCAGGAGGCAGCGCCAAACTGCTGTTTCAAGAGTAACAATATCTCAGTAACTGTAAAATGAAATTCATGTAACTAACTACCCAAAGGAAACTAAACTGCCTGTCTGTTCCAGCTCCCAGGCCACTGCACTGCATCTCACTCACTCCACACTTTTTCAAAGTAAGCCTGAATATTCTGTATTTGCATGTAAAAAAGAAGTAAGGAGCTATTTTAATTCCCCACAAAGAGGAGCTGCTTGCAAGAAAGAGGGCAAGCAGGTGCACAGGGACAGGATAAGCAGGGACAGAGCTGAGTGCCAGGGGAGATCAGCTCAATCTCCGTTTTGGGAACAGAGTTGGTGGCAGGGTTAAAAGATGTGCCAGATGAGGTTTCCATTGCAGGACCACTGCTATTACGGCTCTAGTGGCCTTTCTCAGAAACAGATACCAGATTCCATTATACTTTGGCCTCTATGGGACAATCTGTGCATTCCTGAGGCACATCAGTGCTACCAATGCACCCTGTAGCCTTTCATCAGCAACTTTTCCAGTGACACAGTCATGATCCAGTCCTGACCACAAGCCTGCAGCTGTAGGTTGGCATCACACCTCATCGTCCACAACCCCCCACTGTGCTTTTGAATCATCTCCTCCTCATGGGATCCAGTGGTAGTAAAACAGAAGGCAAAGTAATCTAACATAAAAGTTTCTCTATCAAAATTAAGAACTTTACTCAGATCACTAGGCTAACCTGCTCATGGATGTACAGTTACCACTGAGGTTCAAGGGAGGAGAAAATACATGGTCAGGAGCACTGGAGGAGACCCGAAATGTCCCATTCAGCAGCAGCCTGAAGTTACACGGAGAATAATGTTTCTAAGTTTACTTCAAGTGACCCTGTACTTTTTTTTAAGTTGGGCTTTTTTTGCTTGAGAGGGTTAAGTTAAGCTAATGCCCTAAACACAAAACGATCGTCATCTTTACTGCAAATGTGCTATTACTTATTTAAAACTCAGTTTCAAAATTTAAGAACAAAAACAAATGGGAATGATTTAGGAGAGCCATGTTCACACTTGCTTTTCTTTAGGGCACATACAAAGCTGAAAGTGAGTTCATTTATTGTCTCCAGAGGGCTGGCTGGGGCATCATCAGAGAGACTATTTTTCTTTTTTCTATTTCTTTTTTCTTCTTTCTTTCTTTCTTTTTCTTGCCTTTGCTAGAGTCTGAAATAAAAGCTGGGCAATGGCAAATCGATGACTAAGCAAAGCAAACTACCTGTAGAGCATGTTCGAGGATGTAAATTACACTCAAGGGAAACGCAGTGACACGGCCCAGCTCCGCGCTCTGCTTTCAAAACGACACATCCGTCCGAGAAACGCAGGCGGGGGACTCCCAAAGTTGCTCTGCATCTTGGAGAGTATATTTTCCCCCACCGAAGGAGTCTGAGAACCTCAGCACCACAACCACCCCCCC
>NW_010972616.1:1333775-1334059 GCF_000737465.1 Haliaeetus leucocephalus
CAACACCCGGCACAGCTCGGCAGTATCGTAACTTTTGTAATAACGACTCTCCCATCCTCCCTTCCAGAGAGCTGTAAAACCAGCCTGGCGCAGACTCCCGCCGACGTCCGCTCGGCAAACACAGCTGCAGGCAGAGCCTCCCGCCAGCCCCCCGTGCAGGGCAGGGGCTGCGGGCAGCCGCGGCAGCTACCTGTCAGCTGAGGAGCCCCGCCGCCGGCCGGGGCAGCGCTCCCCCAGCCCGGCGACGGGAGCATCCCGGCGCCCGCAGGTGCGGAGCGCGCCGC
>NW_010972616.1:1334371-1369683 GCF_000737465.1 Haliaeetus leucocephalus
AGGATGGGGCAGGCGGGGAGGGAGGGCTGAAGCAGGAGCAGGGCACGTTGGCAAGGGTGGGAGGCGGTGGCCAGCGCAAGGCAGGCAGGCGTAGCCAGTCGTGCAGGCGCAGGGTGTGCAGGTCCAGGGATGGGCCCCCTCCCGCCCTGCTGCGCTGGTCTGCTTCCTTGGATGTGCTTGCCTAGGAAGGCTTCGGGCGTTTTTAGGACACATAAGCTGAAATGCTGCTGTGCTGTAACGCTTGCTGCTCCCGTCTGTCTGGAGGTAAAGGCTGCAGGTGCTTGGCCTGGGGAGCAAAGCCCCTTCATACAGCTCTCTTAGCTGCCTTCAAGCCTTCACTTAAACGTGTTGGCTAGTATCTGCAACTCCAGCATCTGCTAATAGAACAGTCAAAGTGCAAGCTGTGGCAATCAGATGAGAACATCAACCTGGCCAAATTTGTGTTGGCCGCTTGTGAAAGGTTCGTGGCAGCTCCTATAAGTCTCTTGCAAAACCACAAGAAAATGTATTGTTATTACACACATTTCTAAAGCTCCCACCGTGAGCCTATTCGAATGCTCCCATAGCGTCTGGGCACATGTGTTTACATACTTGGATTATCCCTGGAAAATGCACACCTCATTGAAGAGCCAAATAAATCATATGGGAATCCTAAATAAAACTATATGTTGATGAAGCAGTGTGTGCATGGACTAAGGACTGCCACATTTCTCTTCATCTTTTATGCGTTATGTCAGCCATTGTTGAGAAAGTCTTTGCCCTGTGCGGAGAAGGCATGTTGGGTTTAAGGCTCAGATCTGCACATGAAATCATAACAGCTCTTCTACATTGAGATTTACAATGTATTTCATCTGATAACTCTCTACAACCTATTATTTATACAACAAACAGAAGTGCCATGGTTAACATTTTCGAAATGCTCTTTCAAGTACAGCTACGTAAAGCACAGTAGCTTGAATTAAAAAGTGCTTGCTTACTCAAGTACACCCAGGAATAATCTATGAATATGCATGACAGATGAACTTCTGGAATTTTTGTTTCGTTCTAAAGACATTTGGTTGGGCAAAGATGTAAACATTCTGTGGTTCTTGGTTCTATTAGCATGTAATTATAGAGGTTAAGGCTCCTGTATGCATGGAGTAGTGTGGTCTAAAATATGTCATAAATGCTGCATAATCCAAGAAATGCAATTTGGCTGAAGAAAACATGACATCCAATTTGTCAGGAATGAGCTGTTTAAAAGTTTCATGTTGCAAACTCTGCTTATCTTTTAAGAAATAAGGAGGACGTTTCCTGGCATTTACAACATGAAGGGCCTGAGGGTTCAGTGTAAAACCAAGCTATATTTTAATTGTCAGGAAATGTTTTATTGACAATCGTTACTATTTACATTATGAATTCTGTGTTATTAGCATATAAAATGTAAGATTCCTCTATTCTCACACCGACTTTCTAGCTGCAGGTGATTTTACACTCCTTTGATATTGAAAGTGTAGTATTGTTGTCTAACAGTGATATAACAAAAAAAAAAGTTATTTTTCTTGCAGTTGTGTCTAGAAGAACAGTAGAGTTATGCATTAATGATTCTGAGAAAAAAAAGCTTTCTGAAAGTGTCTTCCCAATTAAATGGACATGAAGACATTTGACAATGCTATTTTTAACCAGAGAAGAACTTAACAGAACTTACAGAAGTATGCATCTTATTCTTTTGTGAGACTCACAACAATATTGCCAGGCACAAGATATCAAAGCTATACTGTCTTCAGCCCAAGGATCTGAGAAGACTTAGGAAGATTTAAGATCTTTTAAGATCTAAGAAAAGATCAAGGCTTTATGTGTAGGGAGTGAATGTATGTAAGGAGATTTCCTAAGGAATGACTCTCCTTGTTCAGAAAAAGAGACATGTTAACAACTTTGCAGTAGTTTTTAGCATTAGCCAGAAGAAAGCAAATAATATGCTTAGCAAGAATATGCTTTTCTCCACATTTAGAATGCAGGCAGGGTACGCTCTTAGAAAATCTAACCTTTTCTTAATCTTTTCCTCCCAGCAACATTGCCTTGGTATTACAAGATAGGATTGTTCTGTATGTCTGTTTCCTATATAACTTCGTTATATCCTGCAGAAAAGGCAATGCATTTTTAAACACAGACTTGCAGCTCTAAATTCAGGTAGAGCCTCCAAGCAGGCATAATATATGGTAGGTCAATGTTAAATCAAAT
The DNA here is from genome assembly GCF_000737465.1 of Haliaeetus leucocephalus. Taxonomy (NCBI): domain Eukaryota; kingdom Metazoa; phylum Chordata; class Aves; order Accipitriformes; family Accipitridae; genus Haliaeetus; species Haliaeetus leucocephalus. The sequence goes on from NW_010972616.1 coordinate 1,336,592, forward strand.
ATCTGAGGCTTTAGGCATTTTCCTACATCATTCTCAGAATTACACAGCATGTTTGGGCGAAATGCCCCCCTCTGCACTACAATAGTGATGTCCCATTGCTCTCAGTATTTCTGCAGGATTAATTCCAGGGGCCCAGGTTTTCCAGCAGCTCAGAAGCTACAATGGGAGATGCATTTCCATTTAGATATTCACAGTTCCCACTTAGGTGCTTGCATAAATAGAACTTGCATCAGTGAGCAGGAGTTTGTGCTGTAAATACACAATCCTTTTGTAAATGTAGAAAGTTGTTGTGATACGTTGGTCCTGCTTAGATGGTTGGGGGATTCTGAATGTGGGAGCCCTCAGGTGTCTCACAGGGTAGGTAGGCCCTTCATTCTTGTATATCACCTGCTGCTCAGTGTAGGCAGTGAAGAGCCCCAGTACTTTTGAAAGAATATACAATATGTGTACAATATGTTTCCTTTCTTTCCTCCACTGCTTGCCAGTGATACAATGATTTTCAGCTTGTTTGGCAGTTTCCATTCCATAGGTAGAGTTCGCTCAGGTACAGGGTGGATGAAGTACATTGTATAAGTATCTTCAGATTCCTTTTCTTCTGCATTTTTAACTACACATTATTCAAAACCAGTTAGAAGTACCAAACATGATGTTTCTTTATAGTTAATATCTGGCATGACTTTGACTTGAACCTTAGAAGTTAAATAAATGATAACCAGTGGTGGAAGTGTTTTATGCAGAAAACAGCAATGTTTGAAATACTAAATTTGTTAGTGAGCTAAAGTTTTTATTCTTGAAAAGTTAATAATTTTCCTTAGAGCATGCAGTTTTGATAGTGTAGTTCCACCCCAGATGGTGAAACTGAAAGGGATTCAACCTCTAGAAATATGCCTTACTACCAGTGCTAAAAACAGTGAAGCAGGATATCTACAACTCCTCTCCTCTCCTCTCCATTTTTCCTTTGCCATTTTCCATTTCCTAAACCAAAAAAATCTAGCATTTTGCTGGCTATATGCTTGCACCAATCAGATTTCATCTGTTGGCATCCGAGCAATCACTTTTTAACTTTAGCTGCTCTACTTCTCTGTGATCTTTCTCTACTGTCATCTGTCTTTGGAGACACTCAGCCAGCAAACATCTGATTATTCCAGAGATGGTCTTTCAGAGTCTTCAGAATCAGGCCCCTTCAGAATTGTTTCAGAGTAACAGAATATAGTGAATTAGTGAAAAAGTCACAGAAATTCAGGAATCACCACAGAAAAAGAACAAATAATTCATACACAAATTTAAATATTAAAACTACTTTTTATGCAAAGCAACATTATATCTGTACAGTGGTAGAAACTTATCAATGGGGTTATCTTTCTATATTCAAAGTTTATTGGAAGCAGTTCAGAGATAGAGAAGCCAGACTGAACTAACTAATTGGATGAAATGTTTACGTGTTTGGAACACTTAATCTCTTCATTTTGGCTTGTTCAAAACTCAGAATGTGACAGCATTTGTTTTTCTTAACTTATAAAAAATGACATCACAAACTCTTAAGAAGTTAAACAATACAGCACAATTTCAGGATTATTTTTTTTTTCGTGTGTGTGTTTTGAATACTTGCGTGTTTCATGGAAGAAAACCTGTTATTTATATAAGAGCTCCCAGCAGAGACTGCATCTAAAACACTTAACATTCCAAAGTATAATAACACATATAAACTCTGTTGGGTGAGGCTTTCTGGGTGAGGCTTAACTAGCTATACAAGATCTAGGATTAATAACAATAAAAAGTTGTTGAAATTGTCATAGAGTGTTTAAAGACCTTCCCAAAGCACTTACCATCTGCTGTTCCCCAAGGATAAAATACTAAGATACGTAACATTTGTGGAAGAGGCAGACTGATGCAGAAGTTTTTCCTGATTCCCTTAGCACCTCACCTGTAGCTTAAAAGTCTCTGTACTTAGGATGTAATCAGGAAACAGTCACATATAATGTAATGAATTTAGTTTTGGACTACATTTAGTAGGACTATGATTTTTCAAGAATGTACGGGGTTTTTAAGATATTTCCTTTATCCAAATAAGGAAGCCCCAGAAGTGGAAGTCAACAATGCTGCCAAAATATGTGGTCATGTCTACAGTAAGAAGTGCATCAGTGCAGGGCGGTTCTGGGACAGCCTCCTCTAGCAGTTCTCCATCGTGATTTAGGGAAAAGGGATGACAATAGCAAAAAAAAAAAATGCAACTTTCTTGGCTTGTGAATGCAGTTAGTGATGTCAAACAGTGTATAAACCCAAACTGGTGGACAGAATCCAGCAGGTCTCAAAGTTACTTGCTAGTATCCTTTTACACAGGGCAAGGTAGATCCATCCCACGAAAAGCGCTGCAACATCGCAGGGAAGGAAGCCTCTCCCAGATCTATTTAAAATCTGTTATCTGTTAGGATGAATCCTGTTCTTCATCCTGTACCTGCAATCCTTGGTCTCTTCTCAAGTGCTAGAGGAAGAGACAGGTGGTAGCTAAACTCTGTCCCCTCCTTCCTCTTCCTCAACTCTTTTCAAGTGGTTTAATCACTCAGAAAAGGGGATGGGAGCAGAATACAGTCATCAGCATTTGAATATGCTGTGTAAGGAGCTGTGGAGAAAGAGATTCACCTTTTTGTTGACCTGTAAATGACCATTTGCGGTGTAGACTTCAGTATTTCAGCATGGTGTATTTACCCCCTCATGGAAGATGAAGTGGCATAGGAAATGCTCTGTTGATATATAGGAGCTGTCAGACAGTTACATGTTCCATCCCCAGAAACCATTCTCTGCTTCAGCAAAATGGCAATCTCTGACATGGCTTAAGTATTTGTTTGTATATTTTGGTGCTTTTTTTTTCTCATTAAAACATCATGCTAGCATAGAATCAGGGCATTTTTTTGTTACTTTTGTGTACTTACAGCATACCTGGAAAACTCTTTCCTGAGGTTTGGTATTTATTCCAAAACAAGTAATGGCAATTCCTACATTCTGTCATAGTGCTTTAGGAATATGACTTTTGGAGTTTATTAAGTATTTCTTATTTGTCTTATCTGATAATAAAAATAAGCAGTCTTATTTACCTCCTAAGGAACTTTTCATTAGTATGAGCTTTTGCTCATGATGCTCTCATCCTTAGTGATATTAATTGTAATTAAAATAAAAATAGGCTTTCTCCCTCTAAATTAGATTGTCATCCACAGACCTCTTCTGAAGTACCAAACATAACAATGGCTTCTATTAACCTGTTTCTTTGGCCCTGTTTTGGAGCAAAATCCAGTCTTTTGGGACATACAATCTAATGGAAAGATTTATAACAGCAGGGAATGAAAATGCAAGAAGTAAACATCCAAGCCCTTTGACTTCCAAACATTTGATTAAAAAAAATAAATCCATAAGTGATTTCATACAATTGTTTCATTTGCACTGTTCAGATGCTAGTAAATTGCCATCAGATTATCTTTCCAAAGCACTATGTTACTGAAATTTTAGGTCAGTATCTATTGTTTTACTTGAATCTAAACTTGATCCCTTGCTCCTGCATCACTTCAAACACTTAACTCTCCAGGGCAAAAATATTTCTGAGCTAATGTCATTCAGTGTTTGGTACAGAGCACCAAATGTCATAGTCAAGAAGTTGACTGGACAACATTGTCACTGCACTTTTCGGCATGAAACACTACTTATTTTACATAAGATGATGAACTGAAGATTGGAGCCACATGCCACTTTTACTGTGTCAGCCTGAAAGCTAGCAACCTGAAGCAATTCTGTATTTAAAGATCTGTTCCAAGACTTCATTTTTACAGACTGAAAAGCAAAAGGCACCATTTTGATAACATATGCTGACTTACTGTATAAGACAGGCCATAGGACTTCCTGAACTAATGTGAACTATGGCCTTATCAATTTTATCCTCTGACAAACTTAGGTAGATTTGATTCCCTGAGTCTTTTCTTAATCATTCATTTGGCTGTTCTCAGAGCCTTCTCTAGTTTAGCATCCTGCATGAGTTATGGATGTAAGAAAACGATCAGCAATACTTTCATCTGTGCTAGGTACGCTGGTAATATCAGCTGTTCACCACTAGCTAGTTTTCATTTTTTACACATCCAATGGTTGAATAAAACCTTTTGGCCACTGTATCACTGGCTCATAGTATCAACTGTAACCTACAAATCTTTTCCAGAGTGTCTGTTTCCTAGGTAGAGTCTTCTGTCCTATAATATTAGTTGTGTTTCTTTGGAGACACAGGTAGGAACACATTTGATTTAACAAAATACACATAGTCCACTTCACAAAAAGTCCAAATCATTCTCTATTACTCAGAGCCTATTATTATATAAATCAAGTCAGTGTAATTCCCAGCATTTGGGGGTTATCTGCATGTTTTTATTGAATGGTCAAGTTCCTTCCTGACATGTTGACTTCGGGTGCATAGAGTAGCAGCTGTTTTGGAAGCTTTGTTCCTCTTTTCATTCCTTCCTTCTCCGCTGAAGATGGATCAACTTTCCACAAAAGCAGAACTATTTACTTTATTCCTTGTCAGCTCTTTATAGCCATAATCTGGCTTCATTTGCTTACAGCACAGGAAGATTTTTTCAAGAGGATAACTTAATCTTTTTCCTCTTGCATCCTCCAAAAATTGCAGAAGTTATTTGTAAGCTCTAAGGTATTCTGTGCTCCGTTGTTTTTTGAAAGAGTTATTGAAAACCGAAATGTTTTAATGACATAAGCCATCCAGTTGCAGCATTTTTATTTTTTTTTTATTTTATTCCAACTTGTTCTCTCCCAGTAGTGAATTCACTTTCATATATCAGTCTGAGGTATAGGGGAGCAGACCACCCACAATTCCTCAAGTTAAAAGGCCACATAAACAATCCACTTTTTTGAAAATTGGGCCCATGAGAACTACTCATGAGCCCAAATATTCTCTCCTGCCAGAACAATTTGACCAATTTTTGCAGAGTTACATTTGATCAGCAGTTGGGTGAAAGCAGAATTAGGCCGAAAATCTTTGATGAGCCTAGGCTGTCTGTGTGAAAGGGAGGCAACTGTTGCATGGAAAAATTGCCAGCATAGAATATCTTCTTTTAACCTAACATATACAGTTTATGCATAGTGAAAACATTTACATTCACCACTGGCATGCACACATAACCAAACTACTTTTCTCCTTCCTAGTAATGATGAGAGAACAGCCCATGTGCTCATGAAGACAAAAGCAACCTGAAAAGTTTAGGCAGTCTTATCTTCTCCTTTAGCATCAAGAAACGTCACATGTCAGTGTTAAAGTGCAACTGTAAAATAAAATAGAAATCCTGTTCATGTTCTGCACAAAACAGAAACAGTAGCCAACAATAATGCACATTATATCCTGACAGTTTGAAGCAGAACATTATGAAATTTGGCAGGTGCACACTGGACTTGCTGGACCCATACGTGGAAAAAACTGTTCTCTCCTTTTTAGAGTAACAGCAGTAACTCCGCACCAGTGATCTGGAGATGATTCAGTGAAGAACAAGCTCTGAACCAGGCATTTGGTCAGCAGCTTAGCCATAAAGCAAATTTATCTCCCTTTCTACTGACTGATACTCATTTATCTGAAATTTTGTTTCATGAACAAGTAATTGAAGTGTCAATAGTTTAAAAGCTCACCTTTCTTTGCATTTAGGACAGCTGTTTCTTTTGGATTGCAGTCTCCTTGCCTATCTAGCCTAAAGCAAGGGTCCTCCTACCTAGAGAGAGTCAGCAAATACTAGTCAGATGGCATTTGAACAGAATATTGCTGCTGTTACATTAGCTTCTGTACAACATTGACATAAATGAGGACAGGAAAGCCAGCAACTGGTAGAACTGAATAGAGATGTGTTTCAGATGGAAAACAAAGAAGTAAGACAAATGTTAACAGGTTAATCCCATGGCCCTTGAAGCCTATTGATAAGCTGTGGATCAGATGCAGTCTTCTGAAATACCATTTCAGAAGTCAGAAAAGTTCAGTCCTACTAGTGGGGAAGTAATTGGTGCCTGACAAGAAAGCCAGTGATACCCTCTTATCTGAGATATAAAAAGTCATGCCCAGCTGTGTTAAGTCCTAGCTTGTGTTCAATTTTTTGTGTATACCTGTGTAAATCTCTTACCACGTTTCATTCCATTTTAACACAGGCTAAAACTCATTATAAAACTCCAGGTGATGTTTTTATTTAAAGACTTTTATTCAACTTGTTGATACTCAGAGAGCAAGTCTACAGCTCCATATCACTAAGAATTTTCCTCTTCACCTTCTCTCACAAAGTTTTCAAAGTGGAACCCTTACAAGATGAAAAAATTAACTTTTTGAAAATTGAAAGATGATCATGTTACAGCCACAAGATGTCACTGAGGCTAAAAAATCACTATCAGGCAAAGTGGGCTAGACATACTGCAAGGAAAATAACTAGTTCTAAAACATGGTGTACAGAAAGTATCAGGGACAGGTTACATTGTCAGTCTCCAGCTATCTGATGACAACTAGGCACAAACATCCACTGTCCTGGCACACAGTTGACTAAATTCTAGCATGCATGGCACAGCCGATGTCTGTCCAACACTGACAGGCACAACCTCATCCAAGCAGGCTACTGATTTCCCCTAATATGGCAGCTCCTGCATAAATAGTTAAAAACAAGGAGCCGGCAAGATGAGCTCAGCAGTAGCTTTTCCTAGGGCTCCACAGGTTTATATTCCAGTAACGCTGGAGACTAACTCCTGCCCTAGAGAAAGTATACAGTGGACCAGGCTTCCTCCTCCTCTGCTACAGGAGTCCCATCAGTCAGGATAAGGTCTCACAGTATGAAGGAAGGTGAGAACTCACCTTCTAGTTCTACTTATGCCTTTTTTGAAATAGAGTAGAAGATGCCTATGCACAGCATCTAAACAGTTGGCACTGATTTTAACACTCTGCAGCCTGCTCCATAACTCACCAGGGACACCCTAAGGGATCAATAGCTGCTCTCCAGTCTGAAGAGCCTGCTGCTCTCATGGGCAGTACAGAACTAGACTGCTAGCTGCATGTATAAATGCTTCACAAACTTTTTTCCTTTCTTTATCAGGGGAAAAAAAAAAAAAAAAGAAAAAAAAAAAAAGAAAAGAAAAGATATTTTTAGAATATAAGTTCCTTTTAAGACTTCCACTTTACAAACTATACTCTGCCCTAACAATCATTTCCAGGCACTTCAATTACATACTACCTTGAATTTTGCCTTTTGCCTTAGAATTTCTCAAGATATCTTTGATGTTATGCAAATAGGAGCATCAACAGTTATTCCAAAATTGCTCTGCAGCTGATTTTTGTTCATCCATGTGTAACAAAGAGGAGAAGAAAAGTGAAGGGCAGAACATGAGGAATACACAATCCAATATAGCTTTTGGCTAATACATGCTATCAAACTGGATAAGATGAAGAGCTACTAGTAGTCAAATCTGATTACTGATTTATGATCTTGTACTAATGTCTAACTAAATTTTACATCTTTTAATAAAACCCTTCAAGCTTTGGAAAATGCAGTGCATCAAAAGTTTATGAGAAGTTAAACATTTGGTTAAAAAAAAAAAAAAAAAGGGAAAGAACCTCCAGTGTTTATGGTAAATATATCTTGGTTACCTTGGCGCAAATCACAGCTGACTACAGACTAAAATCATGCTTCCAAGAACTCCCAGATTTTAGTGATTTGCGTTCAGTTTTAGTGGACCTGAACATAGGTGCTAGCGTCTGTTGCATTCTTTATCAAAATATAAACCCAAGTCACCCAGTTTAGGGAAGATGTGGCTTTAGATCTGCATTTTGCAGGTTCTATCCTTTTTTCCAGCTTGCAGTTAAAAAATGAGAGAAAGAATAACTAACTTAAAAAGTCTTCACACATCACTAATAAAATAAAATAAAATTGCTGCCAGTTTTCAGAGCTCTATTTTGAGCTGTTTTGAGCCTAAAAGGATTCACATTACAGAAGCTGTCTCTGCCACTGTTTAAGAGTCTCTGCAAAAAATGCCAAGCAATCAGTACACTAAGCACCAGTAGTGTACTCCTCTTTCATTCCCTTCCAGGCCAAGGTGAAAATATGTTGTGGGGCACCATGGTACCATCTATTCTCGATCTGCAGATTGTGATATAGCACATTCCATAAACACAGACATCTGAACACCATTTAAAATAGCTGTTCATATCATAAAAGCATAGGTCTGGTTTATGCCAACTACGTTCCCTGCTGAAAAAAATATGAAGAACAATACTGTAAAGAACACTCAAATGAAGAAAGATTCTCACTTTCACTGAAGTAAATACTCAAAGATCTGACACTGCAGAAAATCAGATTCCAAAATGCAAATCCCTGATTTTGTTACATAAAAATCTTTACTTAATGATCTGTATATATGTTTTGAATACTGCTTCACAGAAAAATTAAAAACTGTCCTAAAATCTATTCAAAATTTCAAATAAAAAAAATTATTTGATTAGTCTTTACAATAATTAAAACCTATCACCTTCCTTTGAGGTAGTATCTATGCAGCTATCTATTCCTTTATCATGCCTGTCTGGAGGACAGAAGCACAGGTAGAGTTAGGCTGCATCATAGTGCCATTACCAGTTTCTTAAAGGAGAGTTTTAATCAGTTCTTCACTAGACATTGGAGAAGTGTCATCATCCTTGCATTCTACATGACATTCATTCTTTTAAGTAATAACAGAAAGTGTTAGCAAACATTAAAAAGCTGTTACATACTATAATGCTGATTTCTACATATGAGGTTTTTTGTTGTTTTTTTCTTTGTTTATATAGCAGTAAACTGCTTTCTGATAAGAACCATAAAGTAAAGCATGGATACTGCTAGTATTCAGTTTTACTTAAGAAATACCTTCTGCTGGAAGAAGAAAGTAGCCTTTTACCTCTTGATTAAGATCATTTGTTCATAGTACCAGTCTCTTTCTTGTGGACATTTGCCCACTTGGAACAAGATTTACACCAGGAAACCACATCATAACAGCACTAAGGTTAATGTGAGTAACTGAAGGCACATGAACATTTCAACCTTAACCACAATTATAAATTAACTCCTTTGCCTTTACAAATAAACCGTGGACTTCCAAAATGCCCACGTCAGACTTCCTTTGTGAAGCAAGAGTGAACATGGACCTTATACAGGGAAAATAGGAACTCTGCCTTTTTTAAGCAGAAATTAAAAAATCACGCACATTCAATAACTACACATACACCCCCACACACACCCCAGTTCAAACTTTTGGATGACAAGTAGAGATGTTATTTATTAAATTTAGGGTGCTTTCAGACAGTGGACCAATAGCACAAGGAATAATTTGGTCTTTTTTACTTTCCTCTGCTCTTAGTGACATCACTTCCAACCTACAATGCTGCCATCTAACTGCTGCTATCTAACAAGAATTGCCAAAGAGGATCAATGAGAGTTGCATTTGGAAAGCAAGCTCTTTCTAGAGCTGGAATTGGCCAATGCTTTGCAGTTACCTAACCACAAATATGCCACATAGAAAACTGCAACTCCATGTACAAAGATATATGTAAAAGCCATGGACAAATTATTGACACATGTAATGGATCTGCAAAAGTTACCCTGTAAAACTCTGTGCATCAGCACAAGATATAAATCTTTGCATGTGAATGTATTGGTAGGTAATGAAAGTGGACACTGAACCTTATTTGCAAAATTCTGTTAGCTTTGAAAATTAAAATTGTTTCACAGAAAATTTACCTCAGGGAATTTAAATGTATCCACAAAAGCTAACATATGCTTAAAACAAGCATTTCACACTTCACTACAATGGAACTACTATCCACCTTAAGTGAATTCCATATTTTATTGGGGGGTTGATGAGAGCAGAGTTTGCTTGGAGGGTTAATATAAATAGATAAGGAGTCTCTGTGACTTGTTTGTGCAGCATTCCGCACTTTCCTAAAAAAGGCTACGAATATTGCAAAAGGTGCATAAATTCTTCCTGAACTGATCCCTTCAGGGCTAAATCAAAATTAGCATTCAGACTGAGTGAATAAAGACAGACATGTTTAATTATATTGCCAAGCAATATTAACTTCAAAATATATTAAAAGCCTACAGCCCATCAGTCTAAAAGAAAACAATTTGAAAGCCTCAATTGCCTTTTTCTCATTGGGTTTTATCAATTATGGCTAACTTATTTGCCTGAAATTGTATCTTTACATGTAAGGGAACAAAAAGAGTGTTATGTGTTTGGGCTGTATTGGGTATTACATATTCACCAATATTAATTTGATATCCCTAGGAATTTGCACTTGTTACAGAAAAAAATCTTAAGAAGATTTTTCCAATAGTAAAGAATGGGAAGAAAGGGAAAAAATGCAGTCAATCCTGTTTATTCCTAAAGTGTTTTCCAGACACAACTCAAACGCAGAACACAAGATTTCAAACTTTCACAGCAATAGTTGGTTTCAGTTAATTTTCATTCGATGCTAGGCTTGTGGGGGAAGAAAAAAGACTATAGATGTAATAGTTAAATGTTAAATTTTTTTGTCATTTATTATTCAACAGTTTCACTCCAGAAAAGTATAGAAATACTTCACCACTGATATAATACCAGGAACCTAAACTATTCTAATACACTACTCTGTCTTCAGACTCTACTTCTGAAACATCAGAAGACCATGTTTGAATCTGTCCAGCATGGAATACATTAGCAATTCACAGCTGCACAGTAGGTAATTTTTTAAACAGTTTGGGACAGTTTTAAGAAAATAGTGTCTACTATTACAAAAAAGTTTAATATGAACCATCTCTCTTTGATAGTCTTAGAAGAGACTAAGTAAGAACAGAAGCTAAGATGTGCTGTTTTCAGGATGCTGGTGCATGTAGATCGGGTTAGCTGTATGGTTGTAGGCACTGCTTCTACCCATTCCTCTGTGGATGTGGTTATCTTCCAGTGCTGTTGAAATGGCATCTGCCATGAACAGTATTCAGTATTCCCAATTTTAGTCTGGCTGTTCATATTATGATGAGGAAAATAACTTGACCCAATAAATTCATAACCTTTCTTCAAAAATAAGCAGAAAAAGAGCAGGTAATAAGATAAGCATTTGTTAATAGTGATTTGGCAATAATCAGATGCTGTAAAAAAAAGTGTGAAAAATATATTCATATGGACCAAAACCAAAATATTGTTTTAGACACTGTTCTTCCATTAGTAATTTTCAACATGCTTTTCAAACCAAAGTATAAAGATCTCCGGTTCACAGGTTGGGAAAGAAATGCACACAGAGATACGGTAATTTGCTTATAAGGTGGAAACTGTCACAAATAACAGGGTTAGGGGAGATAAACACCAGCCAGTGTAAAATGGAGTGCTGCTACTTGTAAGATCAGATCCTGTCTGTTGCAAAGCTTTCATTCTAGTAACTCTACAATAGTTTTACCTCTGGAGGGCCTGGATTCTATTTTTAAAAGTTTGGAACAGTGGTTTTAGAATATAGTAAACTAGTTAAAATTCTTATTTTGTTTTGTTTTCAGCAAGTCAGATCTAATTATTAAAAAAAAATTACTTTTATGCCACATTATGTTTCAGCTGCGATATGCATTCTTCCAAAGTATACATACATTTTCTCAGAAAAATAATTCTTCTATAATGTGTAGTCAAGTGGGACTGGAACTACCTTCATCTAAGGCACACCTCTGTGTATGATACAGAAAACCAGAACCTAGTCAAAATGAAGACCTGTGATACATAATGATCATTCAGATATGAATTATCCCTCTCCCTTATAGTGTCATTGGTAGTAAGTAATCCATAGAGGTCAGAATGAAGTATTAACTTCATTGCCTAAATAGGTGACTGCCTGCTACACTCATACTGAAGGCTGCTATGTGTTATGGGCAAGCTTACAGCCATTTTATGAACTCTATGACAAGAAAGATGTTCTTGTTATAAGAGGCTCTGTATGAGATTTTTCTATTATATATATGGCATTTACCCTACCTTAGATGGGATTATAGATGCACGTATATTAAACTACTTGAATGGAGAAAAGCAGGTTTTGTTGTTTGCTTTTTCTAGTAAGCAGTGAACATTTTCATGTCTAGCTTTTGGGCCAAAGAATGTACATTTTGTGGGCAGTAAGTAGTGTTCCCTTAATGCCTTGAAAAAGACCCACCACAGATTTAAAGATATATATATATCATTTTACAGTTTTCTATGAGAATTTTTGAATAACCACCTCTTTTCCTGGATTTTAAAGTCCCGAGGTAGGACCGTTTCTCCACAGTCTATCTTACAAGCAAGTGTTGTATTACAGATAAAAATTTCAGGCAGAATTTCAGTGCTGAGGCTCTGATTATGCTGAAAATATTCTTACCAATTCCAATAATTTGTTCCAAGCTAAGTGGGTGTTCAATTTTGATGGGATGAAAACTACAGCAAAACTAGAACAAACCACTTTTAGTTCATTTATAGTAGTTACAGCAGAAGGGACATAAAGGATAACCCATGCAGTTCAGGGCTTAAATACACTTACGCTGAACCTTGCAGTGCTGCTTTTTGTATTGTACCGGTAGGATTAAGCAAAGTCTAAAGTCCCTGAAGTTTAAAGAAAAAAATCTCATGGAATAGACTACTTCTTTCTCTTGTTCACAAAACATTCTTATTTTGATTTCCCAACCACCACAATCATATTTGTTGGAAGCAATGAGGAGTGGCTTGCTTCGAAGTTAAATTTAGGAAGGGACAAGGAAGATGATAGACTACAGGTAGCAGAGACCTTTACAGGTATGGATAATTTGGGATCTCAAAATACTTGTTTGATATAAAAGACATTATATGTCATTCAGCCTAAGAACTCTCCCTGTGTATTCAACACCAGCTTTAAGCTTAAACTGTGTGTTGCACGATCTCTCAAACTAACATTTATCAAATAGGTTATTAGTATTTACAGTTTTATATGCAGTTGCCTTAATGCCCATTATGTATTTATTCTCTCAGGACAGATGTAGTTCTGGGTTCTGGCTAGTGATTGAAGAGCACTCAATACATTTGCATCTAAACCAAGGAATAAGGCTCCTAGATCCACATACATACTGGATCCATTTCCCAGCTGCTGCTAAGACCAGCATGTGTATTATCCCCCTCCTTGCCTTCATTTCCCTTAGAAAGAAGGCTGCAGAGGCAAGCGGAGACAGGCTGTTTTGCACTTTCAGAGACTCAGGGGAACAGAACTGTGGAGCACACCACGCACTCAGTCCCCTATATGAAAACAGTACATGTTAACAGTGAAATTGAAAAAAACATAACTGTGCTAAAAACCTTCCTTTTTGGTCAGGCTTTCCTTTTGGTCAGTGCTTTTTGATTTTAATTTTTTTTTTCTCTTTATGATCAGTCAAAAATGAGGTGGTATTATGCGATGTTTAAAAAAAAAAATCCCCAACAAACCAAACTTGCTTCAGTTTGAAGTATGAATTCTAAACCCCTAACTTTAAGCTTTGGATTCAGGCTTCATGGTTTCAGGAGTAGATGAAAGTGCACTGAATGAATACATTGTCCTGGATCAGGGTCTCAATACTTTTAATTTTCTGTTGTAGCGTCCCCTCATCCTGAGCCTTTCTAAACAGCTCTGAATTACTCTCCCTACTAAAAGCTTCAGAGCCTTTTTGGCAACAAAATTATTAAGCATACAGGAGAGGTAGGCACAAACCTACCTGCACTGAGGCATCCTAAAGGGGAATGCTATCTTTTTAAAGGAAAAATAAAAAAGGAAGAGACAGAGAGAAAGAAAGAAGGAGAGAAGGGGAGAGAGGAAGGAAGGCAGGAGGGAAGGAAGGAAGGAAAGGACCTGGAGGTGTTAGTCAACAGCTGCCTGAATATGAGCTGGCAGCGTGTCCAGGTGGCCAAGGAGGCCAACAGCATCCTGGCTTGTATCAGAAATAGTGTGGCCAGCAGGACTTGGGAAGTGATTTTTCCCCTGTACTTGGCACTGGTGAGGCCGCACCTCGAGTACTGTGTTCAGTTTTGGGCCCCTCACTACAGGAAAGACATTGAGGTGCTGGAGCATGTCCAGAGAAGAGCAATGAAGCTGGTGAAGGGTCTAGAGCACAAGTCTTACGAGGAGCGGCTGAGGGCACTGGGGTTGTTTAGTCTGGAGAAAAGGAGGCTGAGGGGAGACCTTATCACTCTCTACAACTGCCTGGAAGGAGGTTGTAGTGAGGTGGGCGTCGGTCTCTTCTCCCAAGTAGCAAGTGATAGGATGAGAAGAAATGGCCTCAAGCTATGCCAGGGGAGGTTTAGATTGGATATGAGGAAAAATGTCTTCACTGAAAGGGTTGTCAAGCATTGGAACAGGCTGCCCAGGGAAGAGGTTGAGTCACCATCCCTGGAGGTATTAAAAAGCTGTGTAGATGTGGCACTTAGGGACATGGTTTAGTGGTGGACTTGGCAGTGTTAGGTTTACTTTAGGTTGGACTTGATGATGTTAAAGGTCTTTTCCAACCTAAATGATTCTATGATTCTAAGGAAGGAAGGAAGGAAGAGGGAGAGAGGGAGGGAGAGAGGGAGGGAAGGAGAGAGGAACAGAGAATGGGATGAAAAGAAAAAAATCTTCTGCTATGTTTTCAGTGGTTTGGAAATCAGCTTTACAATAGCAGAAAAAGGGACAGAAGTGCCCTCCAAGATTGTAATGGCTGGTGTTGCAGGCTGTTTTAAAAGCATGTGCTGTACAGTAAAGAGCATTCAAACCCCACCAGTAAAAAGAAAAGGCCACCATATTTAAACATTTGATGTGCATGTGGAGTATTCAGAAGCCTCACAGAGGAGATGAAGAATAACAAAGCAAAGCTTTTAAATTAAAAGCAACTTGCTTTAAGAGCATATCCTGAGCACTAGCTGCAGAAAGTGCCCTTATACCTTGCTTGTGTATGCAATTTCAGAGAAATGTTGACAGTGAAAAGTCACCATCTGCCAGAAAAAATGACTGTGAAGTGGTTGACAGCCTCAGCTGTAGCCATTTCCCATTTACTTAGCATTATAAACATATCAAAAGATTTCAACTATTTCCTGTGCTTCATGGTATGGCCTCCCACACCCGAACTACTTTACATCATCCTGCTAGAATGTCCTATGGGGAATATCCACTATTCAACAAGGAACAGTTTTACTTAAGCGCAACTGCATGGGGCTTTTTTAGGAAGTGCCTCCCAGCATTCGTTTTGCATTCAGTTGTTCTTTAAAGCTGCTTTGCTTCATTTCTTCCCCATTTATAATCTGATTTTCAAATATACAGAAACACCTGCTGCTCTTGTTGTAAGTAGCTTGGCTAGCCTAACATCTCTGATAATCAACTAATTAATTCACCACTGTTTCACTGCTGTTACTTTTTGAATCTCTCTCATTAGTTTGGTACAGAGTTAAAGCACAATGTTGATTTCCTGGAAGACACAGTTTACTACAGGGATATCATTGTGGTAGCACACAAGCTAAGTTGGGGGTTTGAAGGCAGGCAAGGCTGGGGTTTGAATGTGCCAGGTCCTATAGCACTTTAAGGTCTGTTTGGAGACTGATTTTAGAATAGCAGATGGCACAGTGTAGGACTTGTCCCATTGTTTATGTTCCTCCTCACAGATAGTCCTTAGTTCATCTGTAATTAATAAACAGCTGCAGTCTCCATTCTCCAGCATTTTAGGGAAGCTGAGAAACCAGAGAGCCATGTGAAAAGGTTGCAATATTTAGTAAAATAGATTCTCCATATGTTAAAAAGTAGTTTGATGCCTTAATCTCCCAGAATCAGAAAACATGGGCAACATGTGCCTTCAAAGTAAATACTGCTGTTAGCATGAATGCATGAAGTAAAATCATCACATTTAAATAGATGTTATATTTAACTGTGAGGTTAACAAAAGCAGCCATGAGAATTCTAGCAGGGAATATAAAAATTTAATAAATGAGAAAAATCAGATTGACTATAATCAAAATGAAACATCCATAGGTCCAAAATTTCATTCATGCACGCTTGGATAGTGAAACAATAGAATCAAAAAATCTGAGAGAAAATTCCACATGGGTCTATGAGGTTTTCACAGTTTGTGTTAACTTTCATATAATATATATGGGTTTTGTTAGCTTTTATTAGCTTACAGACTAATTCTGAAAGAGTGACTAACTTACATATGATTGCTCTCCCTATTCCTGATAGTATCTCAAATGAAAAAAAAGAAGATGGAAATGTATATTGGAATATTCGTTTGGATGCCATTGTTTGGAAAATGAATGTACCAGTTTCCCTATTCCTCCTACAATAGCTATATAGCATAATTTTTAGCAAAAGTTTCCTCTCTCAAACTGTAACAGTAATAATGGTTTCTATTTTCTCAGAATTTCAGAAAGCCCTTGTTTATTCCTGGACTGCTCATATAGTAAGCACTACAGAAACCACTTAGAAAACAACCCAAAAGGTGGACAACAGGTGAGTCGAGTGTACACAGCCAGTCACAACACATCATGGGTATTTTACCCCCACCTCCCTGTGCCTGTTGGACACTGGGATGTAAGGAAAAGGAAAAGTTTTCCATCCCCCTCTGAAGGCTTGAACCATACCTCTGCGCAGGGAGGTCAGAGCCGTATGTCCCCCTGCTCCCAGACACGGAGCAGCGGTTTCTGCTGGCGGGGGCCATGCACATCAGGCGGGGGCCCTGCAGTATTCCCTCCGCCCTGTCAGGGATTTCAGCTGTTTGTGCTGGAGCATTGCTAATCCTCAGGGACTGTGGTTATTGCTGATCTGCAGAGTGTGTGAGCACAGAGGCAATATCCTTGTATGCTCCCTCTCTGGCACAATTGTGTGGGTTGCAACCCAGCCCAAAGTGATTTTACTTCTTTCTATTTCCCCATTCTTAATAGCAGCATGCTATCAGAAATATTTTTTTTTGTTAGACAGAATCCACTCCCCCGCCACTGTGACCACAATAACATCATTTGTTGTTAGGAGGACAGGAGGGACGAAGAAAGGGTGAGAAAGAGAGAGGGGACACCTGCATGCTTGATGTTGAAGAAAAGCCTGTTTGTGCTCAACACATTGGAGAAATTGTTCAAGAACAGTTCATCTATGTGAAAAACATAACTGCTACTTGGCTGCCAAATTCAGTAAGGCCTAGCATGATCAGTTATGTAAGTATCAATCCTAAAACTTGAAGCTGCCTGAAGGCAGTTTCAGCCTCTACACCTCATTTTTTCTAAGGCTGTAGAACATTTGAGAGAGATGTTACTTGCTTGTTCGGGTCAACTCCTCTCCTTTTTTTCTGCTTGTTCCAAACATAAAAAAAACAAATGAAAAGAGAAATTATTAAAAAAAAAAAAAGTGAGGATATCTGTGTGTCTGGCAAGTTCCACAAAATCAACACCTAATTCAGGGAGCTGGGATATGGACACCACATAGCATAAAGGGACCTGACAGTACTCAAACAGTTAAAGGAAAATCGTGGTTTTTCAAACATTTTATGGCACCTTTAGATAAGCACAGTAACCAGCATGTTTTCATACTGTACTAGCATTGGCTAATGGCCATTTCTTGACACCATCATACCCACATGTTTTCAGAAAGCCCTGTGACTGGCTACCTGTGTCCTTTGGGCCAGGAAAAGCTCAGATATAAAAATATATATATGTGTATCTAATATATACATATATAGAAATAGATATAAAAAGGAGAGTAAAATATGTATATATATATATTTATATATACATAGATACAGTATTATATATCTGAAAATTATATATGTGCATTTATAAAAATATAGAAATTAAATCTATATAATCCATGAAAGCATAGGTATAAAATGGATAAAGCATTATTTAATAAGAGCTAATTGGATGACTAATTAATGTTTAAATGTGAATAGAAAACAATTAAACAGAAGTTGGGGCCAGGTTGGGGTCCCCCACTTCACCAGGCTACAGAACAAGCCCAACATGTTGAAGGAAGATGACTTTAAGAGGGCTGAGGGGTGCCAAAACGGTGGGGGAACATGCCCAAGGGCTATGGACCTGTCCTAGGAGGCCCACCAAGGGGCCTGTGATGCAGACCCTGCTGTGTGCAAAGAAGAGACTGATCCTGTGAGCCGGACCAAGAGGCCTCCACACATGCACTCAGCCCAGCAGGATGGCCACACAGGGAAACTGGGGCAGGCTTGGGGCTTTGCTTAGTGCTGCAAGACACAGGCAACACTGTCTGAAAAAGTGGAAAACCAGAGCAAAATGCCAACTTCAGAAGAACATGCACGTGGGGGTAATAAGGAGAAGACCCAAAGCGGATCCCAAAAAAGACCAGGTGAACCAGAAGAACTGGCCGATGGGCCCATGAACTGCAAACTGGATTTCAAGGTCAGCATCACACAAAGAGGATGGGTAGTGATGAGAAGCTCCCTTTTTCTGTGGTTGTGGGGCATCTCACAGCTAGCTACCTGTAACACCATTACGGGGTGCAGGTTGGTGCTATGTGAGTCTCCATATCCTTAGGTTGAAGCTGCAAATAAGAGGTGGATGATTGAGCATGCCATCAAGACTGTCCTGTTAGAACATCCTGATAACTGCAAAAGCAGCAAGACCCAGACTTTGGGACACAGACTGCAGCCCCATGCTCTTGGAGAACATCAGCAGGATGCTACTGATAAAAGGGCAGGCAGTGGTGCTATGACAGAGGCTGAAGAAGTCAAGAAGATGGTCGTACAAGTGCTAGCTGTTCTTATAAGGCTGTGGCTATTGTTCACAGGACATCAAAGCAAAACACAGTGTTATGAACAAGGCCATTAATTAGTACAGCTAAGCCAGTTTTTGGGGGTGCAGCAATATACAATAAGAAAGGTTTTAGCACTCACAAACCATAATTATTTACTTTCATGCACAGAGGAGCAGCAAGCAGTTTGGTGGTGATAAAAGGGCTGGTGGGGCTGCTAGTTCTGGGGTCTTGGGTTACAGGCCAGCAAAACAGAAAAAAAAATGTCAGAATGAAGACTGCTAATCAGGAAAGCCAAACAGATTTTGCATCACTGCAAGTGTCTTGTTGGCAAGGGGGAACAGCCAGAGCCCTTAGGTGCAAACTGCTTTTCTGAACATGCGGGCCAGTGAACAAGTCTCCCAATAGGGTAGAAGATGACCCCCTGGAAAAGACTTACCAGTTATTGCAGCAGAGGTGGAGGAGGCAGCACTCCTCCCCATGGCTGCCATGGAGCATGCTAGGCAGTGGGACTGGCCAGTGCAGAGGTTCAGAGCTGGGTGATATGTAGGAGAATACAGATTTGTTACTTTAGGTCCAGTATCCTTGCTTGAAGTTTATGAAACATTTGATCAGGGTATAGAGCAAATTTTTGATCATTTATGCCAGCTGTTTGAAGCTGGTGATTATGCTCAGCTCCATCTTGAAGCTGTCAGCTTGCATGACTTCTTATATTCTCCCTCTATTCATTTAAACAATGTGAAAGCAACAGAATTTTTAGATTGGGTTGGTACTCTCCTGCAGTGTAAGAGAGAGCTATGTTTTCATCAAATTTTAATTCTAGCTGTCATTATTGTGAAAGCCATAGGGTGCAGGGTTTGCAGAACCCTGCACTCTATCCCCTAATCCAAAATTATAGACAAAAAGCAGAACTATTTAATTGCTCTAAGTAACAGTGACAATAATCTTTGTTTTGCTGTGAGTCTTGCAGCACTCACAGCCAAGAAGGACTTGACAGATGTAGAACTGTTAAGCAGAGCAAAAGAGCTACATGACAAAGTGTGGTTGTCTGTGCATGGAGAGGTCATGTTGAGTGACATAGCCTTGCATGAGAATCTGCTACATGTTGATTTACGTATAATCCTCCTATCTGAAGGGTTAACAGATTGGGGAATTTTTAAGCCAAACAACAGTCTTAAATACCCCAGGACCTGTTTCTTTCTTTTATGTGATGAACATTATTATGGTGTTAAGGAGGTCAGGAAGATATTTGGGGTGAGAAACTTTTGTAAGCTTTGTCATACATTGTATAACCATGGCCATAGCTCTTATTATTACTGCCAGCTCTGCTTGTCTCGTGACTGCGCATTTACCTAGGGGAAAAGTATAAGGTACCCCAGCTGCAACCCCTTGTGCAGTTCTGGGGAATGCTTACAGAGAGACACAAAACTCTGGCTATTAAAAAAAAATAATTGATTGTTTGGCTGTGATTTTTTGTGAAAAGTGTGATGTCTATGTAGAGAAACAGCAAGAACGTAAAAGCTGGAAGTGCTGAATGTGCTATACACAGGTCTGTAATGTAAACCAGCACCAATGTTTCATGCCCATGATCAAAAATCCAGAAGAAGGTTAAAACTGTATTGTCTATCGCATAGAATGTATGCAGGAGACTACTACAACTGCCCAAACTACATTTTTGCCATGGAGTTATCACTGGATGCCCCTTGGGATGAAGAAGAAGAAGCAGAAAGGAAAACTGAAGGAGAATGGGAGTTTAAAGGGGACACGTCTCATGGACTTCATTCAGTTGTTTATGGACACAAAATATTGGGACTACTCTTTCCTAGCACATTATGCTGAAGGCTATGATGGCTACTTCATTGTTAGTCAGCTTCTAAATGAAAAAATGCATGTGCAATTAATCACCCAAGGTGGTAAACTCATATGCATAGAAGTACCCAGCCTGAGTATACATTTCATAGACTCTTTAAATTTTTTACCTGTGAAAGTAAGCAGCCTTCCCCAAGTTTTGAGTATCAAGATCTGCAAAAGTTATTTATTTCCCCCATTTTTTCCAGCACTGCTGAAAATCAAAATTACTTGGGCACTCTTCCACCACAGGAATATTATGGGGTGGACAGCATGATGCTTGAATAGAAAAATCAGGTTTTGGCATGGCAGAAAACTAATCAGGAGACTTTTGACTTGCAAAATTAACAGAGTTACTATTGCCAACAAGATGTAAAAATGTTGAGGGAGGCCTGCAGATCATACTAGAATGAGATTATAGCGATGACCCATCACAGGTTCTGAGAAAAAGGACAGTGAAAGGTGAAGGTTTATTGCTGTAGAGATCCCCAGCATTACACTGGCCTCTACTTGCATGTCCGTGTACTGGTTTATGTTCCTTAAACTTAGCACTGTTACACTCTCCTCCTTCCAGACAGCTATCATCGGAGGAAAAAGAAATATTCAAGCTTTTCTATTCAATGGCTTATATATGTGGCCAAAAATGAAAACAATAAAATCTGTCATGTGTTACAAGATGATGAATATCAAGTAGGATCCTACTTCCTAGACAGCCATGCAGTTATTGATAGGGTGCCAACAGCTTTTTAATTTAATGGGTGCTTTTTCCATGGCTGTATTGAATGCTACCATGAAAATCACTGGAACCCCCTGGCAGGGCCTAGCTTTGGATATGTATATTAAACAACACAACAAAAGATGGACCACCTGAAGACAGCAGGTCTTAACATCAGATCTAAACAGGTGCATGAGTGGGTTACTCTGACAAAATCAGACATGGAATTTGCAGACAAAATGGTTCACGCTGTTGGTCCCCAGAGATGTGGCAGGACAAATGCTATTTGTGAGTATTACAAACCAGCCACTAACAGAAAAATACATTCGTATGATTTTGCTAGCCTCTATCCTTTCATCAACAAAACAAAACATTACCCTCTTGGACACCCTGGAGTTATTTTTGAGAGTTTTTACACCCTGACAGCCTACTTTGGGTTGTTCAAAGTATAGGTCTACGCACCTCATGAGCTCCTTCTCCCTGTGCTTCGCATGAGGGTAAATGGCAAGCTACTGTTTCCCTTGTGCCACACTTCTGCAGAAAGCTGCCAGGCCCTCTGCATCCAGAGCAATGAAAAAGGAGACCTTGTGGGTTCCTGGTATTCCCTGGAACCGAACAAGGCTCTGGAGAAGGGTTACAGGGTCTGAAATTTATGAGGTTTGACATTTTGAACAGGGATTAGGAGTCTTTTCCCAGATTATACAAAACTTCACCTCTGCCAGAAGCAGGAAGATTCAGGCTACCCAGCCTGGTACACAGATGATGACAAAAAAGCTGACATGTTGAAGATTACAGGTAGAAAGATGTCATTTTGTGGCCTGAACATATTAAGAAAAACCTTGTCAAATGCCAAATTACAAAATTGCTTTTAAACTCCCCATGGCGAAAATTGAAACAGAGATCCAACCTACCCAACACTGCCACTGTAAGAGAACCAGATGAGTTGTAGGGTTACCTCTCTGGCTTACGATGTGCCCTCCTGTGATTGTATCGACAAGGATGCGGCCACTGTCTCATGGAAGCATGCTAAATGATTTGTGGCCCTGGAGTGTAACACTAACATTTTCATAGTGTGCTTCACCATGGCATACCCAGGCCTTGAGCTTTACAATCTTTTACATGCCCTGCAAGACCATTGCCTTTATCATGATACAGACTCTGTGATATTTGTGAGTCATCCAGGGGACTGGATGCCGCTGTTTGGGGACTATTTAGATGAGCTGACAGGCAGTTTGCTGCCAGATGAGCACATTATGGAGTTTGCGTCATCAGGCCCCAAATCCTATGGCTACTTGCAGTATGGAGGCAAGTGTTTAAAGGTTAAAGGTATCGCTTTAAATGCAACAGAGAAAATACCAATTTTGAGGCACTGAGGGGTCTCGTGTTGGACTGTATCATAGATCTAGCTAGTGATGACCTTAAGAGTGTGATAGAGCAGTGCTCTATCATCAGGAGTGAGGAGAAGTGGGCAATAGAAACCAGGACCCTTCAGAAAATACAGAAGGTAGTCTATGACAAAGAGTACTGACCAAAATTTTAAAAGCCTCCCGTACAGCTTTTGATTATGGGCATGTGCTGGAAGCACCCCTCTTCTGCTATTCTGACATGGCCTAGCAACTGTGGGAAAGTTTATTTTGTAAAAGGTCTTTTGGAGAATGCCAACCACTACCTCTCTGTTATGCCTGAGAATAATATGTGGTCTGACTGTTGTTGGCAGAAACTGTTCTGTAAATATTCTTTTATCAAATTTGTGGAGGACTCATCTGAAAGTCGTAGTCATAGCCATTTATTTCCTTCAAATAAAGTAAATATGGTTGTGATCAATGATTTGATGAACTCTGCTTGCGAGAGCAACAAAACTGATAAAGCTTTTACTAAGTATGTGCAAAAAGAGCTGCACAGTCACTCTCAACACAAAATATATGGTGTTATTAGAGAATGCCAGAGACAACCTCCAGGTTGTGTCCCTAGCCAGGCAGATGTATCCTGCAAGGCCCTGTCCTTTTTAGGACCATTAAAAGATGTTCCTAAGTACCACATTGGTATCTAGTTGCTGATTTAAATGCTTCTACCCCAGAGGCTTTCAGGCTAAGAACTGGTCTTTTCCAGCCAGAGTGGCTCTTTACACACTGAAACTAAAAAACACTGGTGTTCAACACTAAAGAGAGAGGATCTGGACGGACATACTGCATAACTATCAGTGCAGACTCAGAAACACAATGTCTCAATGTCTGTCCCTCCTGGAGCTGTTGATTAGTCCCCCCCCCTAGCAGAGGAAAGCAATATTCTGCTCTGCTTCTGATGGCCTGATAAAGACCATTTCTGAAATTGCCCAGGATACGTTGAAGGGGAGCATTGCATTAACACTCCAAGAGATACACATGCTGAAAAAGGGTTGCAGATTCAGTAAAAGTCTGAGTAGTAAAAGCGTGTCCAGGGAACACTCCTGTTCCCTGCAAGGATACCATAGGCATGTCTCCATTCAAGTCTACACATCACAACAGTGCCTACTGAAAAGACAGCACTGGATAAAGCATTTCCACCCTGATCCAAATTGGAGTAAAACCTACAGTCTATCAAACCTCAAACTGAAATCAGAAAGGAAGCTTTAGTTTGGTAGGATGGGTGTGTTCTGTATAGGTTAAATGGATGCAAAGTGCTTTGTAGCAAAGCATCCTTTCAATATATTGCCATTTTGGCATTATTGCATCGTTTTGGTATATAAGGTAGATAGAAAGCACTATGGACTTACAATTTGTCTTTCTTCCCCACACTCCCTAGAAACAAAAGTTTTTTCATAAACCTGCTGAAAGCCAGCAAAGCACTTTTTCCTATAATCAATCGATCAATAAATACTAGTCATATCAAAGTGGCATAAGCATACAATTAGTCAGGATAAGGATCAGACCAGATCAACTGGGATGCTATCTCTGCAGGGCACTTCCGCCTGTTTCTACTGGTATCGGTGGCAAGATTTCTCTTAATTTCTTAAATGCAGTGATCCCACCCAAAGTGCAGAGAAACAGACAGAAGAGTAAAGCCCATTCAGATCCAAAACCTGGAGTTAAAGATATTCTAATATGCTTGTAAAAATTGTGTTCTGCCTCTGCCTGCATAATGCACTGAATCACACTTGGCTCTTTCCCTTTGGGGTTGCAAGCAATGTTCTGCCTGGGCCTACTCAACCAAATTCTTATGGATGTTGTGAATAGATGGGGGTCAGAGTCCAGCAGGTTTATGCTGGCTTAATTTTTATTTCTGACTAAATCTCATCAGATTTTGTTTACCTGATGACAGCAACTTTCATTCCTGGCTGAAAAGTTCTCCACTGCAATTGCTAGTAAGTCTTGATAATTCCCTCAAGCCTTGCAAAGGAGCTAGCAAGAAGAACAAGTAAATTGTGAATTGCTGCTAGGCATGTGAAACTTGGAGGTCTGAAAGTGCGAGGTTAGATGATCTCCCAGGATACATCTTAAGCCCACATTTGAGCCTATTATTTTTTGGAATGAAGCTGGTGAAAGCAGAGGGAAGTGAGAGTGAAGAGAGATTTAGCTGTTTAAACCAAGTGTAGGTAGTAAGGGAGAAGGACCACAAAAAAACCCAAAGGGATTTTAGTAGCATGCATGCAGTTAGAATTCTGGTTCCTGGTTTTTATGCCCTTAGCTGTGTCAAGCATAGTCATTAAAAAATCAAAGATTTAGTTCAATGCAATTCTTCTTGGCAGTACCTGATTTGAAAAAAAATCATACAGCCTCGTGAGACACAGCTAGGACAAAGACTGCTATGAGGGTCAACACCACACATTGGCGGTTAAAGAAAGCATGCCACAGTTTGCTTTTTCTTATTCAGGGTTTCATCATAGTGGGGGAAAAAAAAGAAAGAAAAAAAGAAAGGAAAAAAAAAGAAAAAAAAAGAAACCTTCCTGGAGAGCCAAGTACTCACACAGACCTCTGCTTCATGGGGATTAATGATCCCCATTCAAAACTGTGCTACATTCAGAGTAGCAGAGAAGGCTATATCCTTTGTTGGCATGAAAGGGTGGGTCTCCTTTGACTTCAGCAGAGTTTGGCTTATTTATGCTAGCAGAGAATTTGGCCCTGAAATTATTAGTTGCATTATAAGTACCTTTCTCTGCCAGAGCAGGATTATTCCCTCATTCAATGCATTTTGCAGTCTAAGGTTAAACATGAAATGTTAAGCATTCCATATGACAGGGTTTTCCCTATGCCTCTTGGGATGCTAACTCATTAAGAACTTTTTCTGATTGCTCAGTCTATGCTGATTTCTCTTTATTACCATCTGACTCCAGTACTCCCAGCTCTACTCCATGGTACCACCCAAAGCAATTCTCCATCCTTTCTTTGTGTGTAACTATCGTGTTTCAGGAAAAGGATCCTCTTTTCATAGCACTGACTTAGGGATATCTGATTGTTCTGCAAATTGTTCAACATTTACTATTACAAGAGTTAAAAATTAATTTAAGAAATAAGCAAAATGTTGATCTTGCTTATGTGCTAAAAGTACAAAAATTCTTATTGAGCAGGTTGCCAGGAAAAAGTACGTGAAGAAGTACAACATGCTTCTGCCTCTACATGTAGGTGAATGGAGATTGCCAGATGCACCAGAGGCACTCTTTAAAGGGGAACCATAAAGAAAGCAAATGAGGAGCCTCCTACTTATCCTCTGGTGCTGGAAGTACACTCTGTACACTCCCTGACACTGCTGCTAAATGCCAGATTGAGCCCTGCTTCTTGAGATGGATTAGATGAGCAGAGCTCTAAAAAAAGGCCAGCAATTCCTTGGCCCACTGTAAGGCCACTTGTTTTGGATTCCCCAATATTGTAAAGGTAGCTCTGCTTTGTGGTCTAATTTTGCCTTTCTTGTACATTTTAAACAGTAATTTAACATCCAAGTATTCACTCAGAGATCAGTAAGGCTACTTATGAAATAAAATAATATTCCATTGCTAGTAAAGATGGTGCACAAAATACCCCCTGAGCCCTCCTTTTAAAATTCCTGTTATTAGACAGCTCAGTAGGAGTTTAGCCAGTGTACATACTTTCAGACTATCCTGAGTTGCAGAAGCTGGAAGTCCTGCTCAGCTCCTGATACAGTAATTTTGTCATTCCTTTTCAAACAAAAATACACATCTCATGCTGTCTTTGTAAGTCAATATTTACACCTTTGCAGGTGCTGCAAGTAGTTGCTCCTAGTACACTGTGAAGTAGGTTAAACTGAGGAGAGATTGATGCCTAATATAAAACTGGTCTCTATAAAGTGAGAAGTCAGAGGATTGTGATTTTGGCTGTGGAGCCTCACCGGACTTGAGCAGCTAAACTGCTGGAGCCCAAGTGTATTTCTGATGCCAAACATTTGTCTGCACACTGTTCCTGTGCAGCTCAGGCTCAGCTTTGTCAACATCCCTGTGACTTAGAAGGCACTGCTCCTCCTTGCCTCACATGTGGAAACTGTCCCCTGTTAATGAAGTCATACTGACTGAATGTAGTATGGTCCAAGTGAACACTGATCGTAGGGCACGGGAGACACACAAAGAATGGCCCTGCCCTCCCCACCCCAACACGCACCGTTTTACAGCCCATGGCTTTCTAGCAGGGAGAGAATGCAGAAGTGTCACATCTTCCAGCTCTCTGCTGAGAAGTGCTCCCAGCTTTGCCTTCGGATGGTCACCACCTGCAGCCCAATTCTGCAGAACAGAAGTATGTTTATGAGGCAGGGAATTCGTTCTCTCTTTTTTGTCTAGATGCCACAGAACAAATTATTTTCAAATACAGCCCTTCCTAGATGAAGGTTTTGTTTGCACGTTGCACAGCCTACAATACAGTCAGTAAAATATTCACTATTTTTCATGGAAGGTACATACCGTCACAGTGTACTTGTTTTCTAAATTGGGTAAATTGACCTAGAAGTCCATCCCTGGTTTTGGCCCCTGGGCTTAATTTCATAAGAAAGCAACCCAAAATTTCTTGAAGTGTAGTCTGCTATGGTTAAGGTACTTACTTCAGTGATATCATTAGCTTAAAGCATAATTACTCTGCCAGGTTAATTTCTATGAACAGTTTGGAGAAGGTATGGTCATTCAAGAACAGTGGCATGTTCCAACTCATTGGAATGATTGTCATGTGTAAAGGAAGCAACAAATCAGTAACAAATGGGGAGTGGAGCTGACATGTTGGAGTTAAGCAGTTCCAAACAGAGGAACAGAAACTTTGTAACAATAAATGAAAATGCTAGATCTGCCAGCATATTACAAACTGTGTGGTCTTCATTATCTGTATGGTTCTGGTTTTGAAAACAACTTATTTTGCCTTTTTAATCCAAATTACACCTTTTTAACTGAGTATGAACATGACACAGTTGTGTTAGTGAGATAAACTTTTTAATTTAAAACTCACATTTGAAAAATATTTTTGTTCCATTTTTTTAAATTTGCAATGGTTAGCTTAACTGGTCTTAAAAGGCAGTAGGAATGTCTTGAAGATTACCAGCCCCTGAACTGATACATTGGATCACTCCAAAACTGAATTCAAGATAGTGGCCAGTAGTAGAATCCCACAATGAATTCATGCAGAATGGTCTCTGTACAGTATCATGCTTATCCTCTGTTTCTACTGCATTAAAAAAAGCAGTATTAAAGGAATTTCAGGGTTTCAAATACAGTCAGCATAAAACTTACTGTCTCAAAAGATATAAGATGACAATAAAAATGTAAGAATATAAAAAAAAAAGACAAAAATCAAACAGATAGAATGGCCCAAGCAAGCAACGCTCCCCACCAAACATCTGGACACTGCAAACTCTAAGGAAGTTACTGCATCAGAATCCAGATTTTGCAGCTGTCTTCTAACGAGCTGAACCAAAACCTTGGATCTGATCATATCTGAGTTTTAAAGATGTTTGGATTTGGACCTTAGTTTGCAGCTCTGGCCCAGTTACAATACATGCATTTTACATATTTCTGAACTACTAAAATGATTAAGCTTTGTAAAAACCAAACCATTTTGAAATACATGTTGAGATGATTTACTGTATTAAGAAACTGCATAAATTAATTTTATTTTTCTTATTTAGAACTTATTCACATATTCACTTAGATAAAATTTTAACTGTGCACACCCTACTAGTCCCACGGAATGTACATGCATTATATGTCCGTAAGTTCCACCTTTTACATTACAAAGAAGCACTGGACATTTAAGAGGCAACTAAATGCTTTTTATCAGTTTTGTTTGCATACAGTATTACTTAGCTTGGTAAGCACAAAGCACCATCTATTGAACTGCTCACTTCTTTATAGCATGGTTTCTCACATATCAGTCAAAATTCTTAACATTTTTCATAGGTCACGTAGAAATCTTGAAGATCTTTGATATTCATCAGAATATTTTCTCTTGCAAGATAAGAAGCTGTTTTTGTTTGAATAGAAATATGAGTAAATAACACTTCTTTATTTCCTTGTTTGCCATGACACAGATTAATTCATTTTGTACCATAAAGAGATGAATTCTGTTCTTCACATGCTATTGCTTTTAAAGATAGTTATTTTATTTATTTCATATATATCGTGTGAGATAGAAATACTTAGATGAAAAGCACCTGACAGCAGTTTTTCAGAAAATAACTACTGCGAAAAAGAGATATACAAATTCTGACCCCCACTGTAGTAAATGTGGTACTTGTAGATGCACACAGTTAAGAGAGTTGACCTAAATACCTGGCCAGGAAAATGACTGTTTGAAAAGGTTAAGCTTCTGCCACAAAACTGTGGTTCAGCATCTGCTGATACTAATACTTGATGTTTCTCTCTCTCTTTCCATCCATGTCCACCCCTACGACCAAGAAATCTGCCCGAGTTATCCATTCCCTGCTTCTGTCTCTCTGTAAAGAAAAAATAGTCTGTCAAAACCTGGAGATCTGCCACGTACTTCTGGTGTCTGGAAGATGCTTGGTATTCCCCCAGGCTGCAGGGGCCCTGTCCTCTTTCCTTAGATACTGCTCACATTGTATAAGCACCTCACCTCAGCCAGAAGTTGGGTTTCAGAAGTAATATGCTTGAAAGCCTAGCAGAAATAGAAGTGAAACTGTGCCTTTATCTGCTGCTCTGCAGGGGACTGAATTACACCTTCACTGAGGAGATCGATTGCAAAGACTAGTCAGCTGCAGTTAAAAGCCTGGAGTGCCTGTTACAGAGTTCTTCACCCAGAAGGTTAAAACAGTAGCAGGATAACAAAACCACCTTTGAAACAAAATTTTTCTCTCAGTGGAAAATTTAGGGAAGTAGAATTTCCTTTTCTTTCAAGATATACTTTTGTCTTTCCTGACTTTTCAGAGACATGTATCAAACTGCACTTCTAATACCATGAAGATTACAGTCAAAACTACCATTCAAAAATAGATGGTTCTTAAAAATCGTTAGATTCAAGTTATTGTAAATGCCCTTTTTAGCTGTCCCCATTTTTTATTTTTTTTTTATTTTTTGAGACTCTAGAAAGTATTTGGAAATCTTATAAGTATTTTTATTTCCATGAGAGCAAGAAACAAAATGTTTCTCATGTATCCAGTTATGTCTACGTGTTACAGCTTTTTAAATAAAACTGGAGATATTGAAAGAAATACTTATAATGAACTTTGCTTTTTGACTGCACTTGTCAAGAGAGCTAAAACAGTGCCATGTAATGAGCCATGAATATAATTTATTTCTTGTTTTCACTCCTCTGTGTCTACTATCAGAGTAATTACACAGAGATCAAGTCTTGACCAGCAATTCAAAATCAGATCCTAAACACACTACTACCTTCTCTACGTTTATACATCCTTCCTTACCCATTTGTGAATTATATTTAACACCACCACTAAGGAGTTCTGTATGAACACAGACTTTTTATATAGACTGAAGTTTTGGTGTGAGCCAAGGTGAGTAAATGAAATCACAGTCCTGGGACTTAAGAAAGAGCAATGAACCAGCTATTTAGCTTCCAAGGATTTCAGTCAGTCGGCACAAAGAGACTGGATGATATCCACACTGAAATGGAAATGGGACATCCCTTGTAGTTATTGCTCTGAAGCATTAGTTAGACAAGTGAAATCCAGATCATCAGTGATCATGATCAAAGTAAGAGGACATCAGGCATCTACACTGGCAGAGATCACCTGTCATTTGCCCACTGAAGCAGTAGGTAAAACAGATAGCTACCATGCTATAACCAGCCATTAAATTGCTCTACAATTCTACCTAGCTTTGCTTCATGGGAGACACAGGAAGAAGAAGGATGGTGAGGGAGTGAATATCTGTCATTTCTGCAGGCATTTAATTTACAAGAGGAATAAATGCTGTTAAAATGAATCACAGGAAACCTTTAAGAAAGCAGAAATAAATTCTTCAATTCATGTCAAATGAAAGACTCAAATCTCATGGTAATAAGATACACTGCTTTCTCTAGCTAAACAAAAGTGCTGTTCTGAAGCTATTATAACAATCAAAATTAATCAACACTCTTATTGAAAATTTAAGATGAGTAACTGGGGATTTTATGATACTCTTAGGAATAACCCTAGAGTCCGTGGTTGCAGCAAGTCAGTAAGACAATAATAAGGCTGTTTTAGAAAGGGAAGATTGGAGAGCATCAGAGGATAGCCAGATCCATTTCCTGCAATAAAAAAAAGCACTGTAAAAAAGGCTCAGCTTAGATAACTGTCTGTAGGATTTCTATTCTCTGTGTCATCACAGAATCCACAGCACCTCTCAATAGCCTACAGAAAAGTTAAAGCCAAAGGAAGAAAATCCACAACTATAAAGAAACATAGGAAGTGAGCAGAAAGGACAAAAGGTCTCACAAATCTTCTAGCTACCTGATCTAGCAGGGACCCCCTTTGATGAATCTCCCAGCTGATCCTCAACAGGAAACCATGCCTTACATTACTGAAGAGAAAGAAAAAATTCCTATTTTTTTTTCCAATTTGATCTAAAAGAAAATTCCTTCTTTATGCCAAATCTGGTAGTTGGTTAAATGCTGAGCATATTAATTGGTCAAGCAGACACCAGATAACAATAAATATCAGTAATCACACTTTATCTCTATTTACTTTATCTTCAGCCCAGTGCTTCGGAGAAAGATGACAATGCCCAGCAGCCAATTTTTTAAGTCCTCACTGAGGGGGCAAGGGAGGGAGGAAGAGTGAGAGTGAGAACAGAGTCTTCTTTTCCTGGCAAGGAAATAAGCCTCTGTAGCAACTAGAAGAAGACTCAAAGCGCATATTAATATAGCAAAGCCAGACTGCAAACAAACAGTAATCCTGGCTCTTTTCAGACTCCTTTTGGAATATGATGAACTCATATATCCAAAACTTCATTCCTGATCTCCTAGGAATGATATTTTAAATATAAACCCCCACTTCTAAGTTTTTCAAGCTTCATATTAAAACAATTTGAATTTATTGACCATCTGTCTTATTTCAAAGAATATTACAGGACTTCTCCTTAGATGGTTGGAAGTACTAGTTTAACAGTATTTGGGTTAGTATTTCAGTGTTCAGTTACAATTAATTTCTCCATAAGTAATGTATAACCATTGGAATATGCACTCTTGTTATCCTTTAACTTAAAAAGCATTTAATCTTTCTTAGATACTCTATTTTGCAAATCTTCATAGTAGCCCTTCTGTGTACCTGTTCCAATTTCACTTCATCTTTCTTCAACATACATGATGACAACTGTATGATATAAAATACTACTGGTGTTTCCCTGATTTTCTAAAAATATCTTTTGATATAATTGTGAGGTTTTTTGCAGCTACGATACATAGTCCTCTCAAAAGCAAGATCCTATTGACCAGAACACCATGATCACTTTCTTCTTCATGTGTCTCCAGTCACTGGGTTTCCCACTTGCACCACATCATTATTTCTAGCATAGGATTGAATGGTTATACACTTTCATATTAAAGCTTATTTTATACCACTCTCATCACTGTCAACAGGAGCAAATAACATTTTCTAGTCTATGCTTGGGGACAAATAACACGAGCACTTCCTTCGTTGTTAGACATTAGCCCTAGCAAACATAAAAGAATGAGACAAAACAATAAAAATGAAGAGACGTTGCACAAGTCAGTAAACATTTGTTACTGACTGAGGAGGAACAAGAGGAAGTTAATGACAGACAAATTCCCATGTATGCTAATTAAAACCTCTTTTTTACTACACCGACCCAGCAGACTGGAAACTTGGGTGACCTAAAGATTGGGTGTGAAACTTTGCAGTGTTTTAAAATAGTGACCTTAGCTCCTACACTGTGAGTTGAAAACAAAGGAAGATGCTGACAGGCGATTCCTGGTGGAAAACTGTCTTTGAAATAATCCATGCAATCACAGACTGGTTGAGGTTGGAAAGGACCTCTGGAGGTCATCTGGTCCAACACCCTGGTCAAGCAGGGTCACCTAGAGCTGGTTGCCCAGGACCATGTCCCGGCTTTTGAAGATCTCCAGGGACGCAGGCTCCACAACATCCCCGGGCAACCTGTGCCAGTGCTCAGTCACCCTCGCAGTCAACAAGTGTTTCCTGATGTTCAGACGGAGCCTCGGGTGTCGCAGTTTGTGCCCCTTGCCTCTGGCCCAGTCAGCGGGCACTACTGAAAAGAGCCTGGCTCCACGCTCCTTGCGTTCTCCCTTCAGGTATTCACAAGCATTAATAAGATTCCCCGCTGCGCCTTCTCTTCTCCAGGCCTTTCAGCCTTTCCCAGCTCTCTCAGCCTTTCCTCATGTG
>NW_010972617.1:0-556 GCF_000737465.1 Haliaeetus leucocephalus
AAGCAACCAAAAAAATATTAGATTTTTCTATAAACAGAGGTAGAACTTTCAGAAAGATTCTGTGTTGTTTCTGAACAAAAATACTATTTCTAAATAAAGATTATTCAAAATGATAAAGTTTGTCAGAAAAAGTAATAGAGGACAACTTAGAAACAGCTTTAAGAGAAGGCTTGAAACTTAACAGCATTTTCAATAAATCAGATGCAATTTCCTGATCAAATATTTTCTAACTAAATTATTGCAATTTTATCAAATCCTACATCTATTTAGCATATAATGGTAAAGTGTGACTAGTTTGCTAATGACAAATCAAAGCATCAAAGCATAGTGGGTCCTGAAAGTTAAGATCCTTGTTCACCCTTATTTTCAAATCATTATGTTTTCTTCTATTCAGGTTAAGATTCTTTGGATCCTACTCACAGCATGAAGTTCTCACGTGAGAAAATCACGTTTAAATTAATCAACTATTGGGATTTACCTCTTAAAGAGAGAGGGTTTCGAGATACATTGGCAAAGCTTACCAATTTTGACTACAAAAATGACATGTACTAAATAT
>NW_010972617.1:1401-1856 GCF_000737465.1 Haliaeetus leucocephalus
CTTTTCTGTGGAATAATGGCATCATTTATCATCCAGGCTGATATGCAAAGTGACATAGGATATGGAAAATCTCTATAAAAGATATGGGATAAAATCCTGGACTCCTTGAAGTTTCTAACAAAATTTGCATGACCACTCATTGGACAAAGTTGCATCAGCAGTCCTTATTTCCAAATACTGTGATTACAACCTTTCAGTTTGCAAGGAAGTCTCCTAAAATATGGATGTGTAATTCTTGCAGCTAATTTTTACATGTATCCTTTCTAAGACTCATTTTCTAGAGCACAGACTTTATTATTATTATTATTATTTTTCCCTCCAGATGAAATATTCAAGATTTATGTTTTTCAGTGCACACACATCTTCTAACATTGAAGACTGACATACTTGGTAATTACAAAGTTTGATCAGGTGAAAATAAAATCAATGGTATATAGTACTGTAATAATTATAAT
>NW_010972617.1:2097-2312 GCF_000737465.1 Haliaeetus leucocephalus
TTGAATAGAAGTAGGAGAAAGTTAGCACTGTAAAAGGGCACACAAGCTTACCTAAGTACAGGTGTTACACTGAACAGAAGAAACAAGGAAAAGGGCAGGTGAGCGGCAAGAGCGGAAGATGCAATGATAAACTACAAGAGAAACGATGA
The DNA here is from genome assembly GCF_000737465.1 of Haliaeetus leucocephalus. NCBI lineage: Eukaryota > Metazoa > Chordata > Aves > Accipitriformes > Accipitridae > Haliaeetus > Haliaeetus leucocephalus. The sequence goes on from NW_010972617.1 coordinate 2,247, forward strand.
ACTGAGCAGATCTTCGATCAAATTCCAAAAGCAAATGAGGAGTGCACTCCCAGTGCAGGCAAGACA
>NW_010972617.1:2495-4213 GCF_000737465.1 Haliaeetus leucocephalus
ATAAGAAAGATTTAAGTCTGGAATGTTAGATGCACAGCTGAGCCTCAGAGACTATTCGTTATAAGTGGAAGTACCAAGCTGGCCAGAGATGAGTACAAAGTACAGCGTGATAAAGCTGGCAGAGCTGTGCACTGCTTGCTTTGTAAAGAATGATCTACAGGCAGTACTACCATCTGCCACACAAAGTTGGAGAACATAAAGAGGAAAATTTCATAATATTTTTACAATCTTGTTATTCTTCATGAATCATACACTATAAAACTGGTTAGAGTATGACAAAATATTTCACAGGAAATACAAGAAAGGATTCTGTTAGATGGGAATTGAGAAAGTCTTGGTGATAGAAAAACATGTACATAATACTGATTTTTTCCTTCCTCATGCTTTAGGATCTCATAATGATTATCTCATTACTGAACTATGAAAAACAGTAGCTGGCCAACACTCCAATAATACAGATCTTTCCCCAAAAACTCCAATAGGCATCTCTTGAGTACCAATTTGTGTGACAGCATTCTGAATTCACCCATGCATTGGCTCACATGGCTGCAAGTGCCAGTGGCAAGAGACAAGATCCCAGATGATCAAATCCCACATGAAGGAAACAAGAGTCAGTCAACCGTGAAACCACTTATCAAAACAGTCCATTAATTTATTTTACAAAACACTACTTAGAAAGCTCTAACTCCAGAGTTTGCAACAGCTCAATGTCCAAATGGAGATCAGTAACAAGTGGTGTCGCTCAGGGGTCCTTATTGGGATCAGTACCATTCAATATCTTTATTAATGACGTGGTGGGATCGAGTGCACCCTCAGCAAGTTTGCAGATGACACCAAGCCCAGCGGTGCAGTTGATAGTTAGAGGGAAGGGATGCCATCCAGGGGGACCTTGACAGGTTTAAGGAGTGGGTCTATGCAAACCTCAGGAAGTTCAACAGGGCCAAGCGCAAGGTCCTGCACCTGGGTCAGAGCAATCCCCCATATCAGTACAGACTAGGGGTTGAATGGATTGAGAGCAGCCTTGCAAAGAAGAGCTTGGGGATACTGCTGGATGAAAAAATCGGACATGACACACAAGCAATGTGTGCTTACAGCCCAGAAAGGAAGTCATATCCTGGACCACATAAAAAGGAGTGTGGCCAGCAGGTCAAAGGAGGTGAATTTGGGCAAGTTGTAAGACTTCAGAAAAATATTACTTTAACTCAGATTGTACACAGTAGAACACAATCTCATGACTTGAGTTAAATTCCCTGAAGAATGCAGCCATTCTAGGCATGCTCTAGCAGCTGCAGGATCTGAGCAGGATTTCCCTTCATTTTGCATCCTCTGGGCTGCTATGGGCCACAAGGTCTCTTTGATTTGAAATGACTCTTCTCATGAAGAAATCAGCAGAACAGAGGAATCGGTCAGATTTAAGAGACACATGAGACAAGACCTAAACATTAACCACACGAGGGTGTGAACAGAATAGAATAAGAGAATAAAATGCAGCAAATGGAAGTTAATAAATTAAATAAAACAAAGACTGACTTAGCAAAGAGACTGAAGCTCAAAGCAGTTAGCAGTAGCCACAGGAAGCAGGGACCAGCCTGTCCAGAACACTAAGTCAGTAGTCAAAAAGGGAGATGGGATACGACACTAGCATCTAAACAATGAAAAAACTAACACACTCCAATTTGAAGGGCATGATACTCTGTATGAGACATATGATAATATTT
>NW_010972617.1:4226-201181 GCF_000737465.1 Haliaeetus leucocephalus
ACCCAAGCAATCAGTCTGCTGGAGGAAGAAGGCCCTTAAAATTTAAGCAGTAAATAATGCTGCACACACACACTTAGATATTCCTGTGAAATATATATTGCTGAAACCAATAGCTCTATTGTGAATAAAGACTTGCATTTTACTAGGAGAAAGAAAACATACCAAACAGATAAACCCATATGACCATTTACAACACACTTTCAGCCCAACTCAGCATTTAGACAGCAATCAAAACATCTTAAGTTTGTACTCAAATCATTGCAGAGAATGCTGGAAGCTGCTAGCTGAAAATAATACTACAAATTCGTTCCCCCTTTCACTCTTCTCTTTAGCAGTGTGGCACTCATGAAGCTGCCATTTGCTCCATTAGGATTCATTATTATGTACACAGAGCCTCCCACACAACGATATTGCTATTTGCCACCTCAAAGTAAGCTAATAGCATTTTCAAAATGCAATTAGACCCTTTCAGGAGAAAGCTCAAGCTGTGTGTGGATAATATGAAGTTAACTCTCTACTACATTTCACAGACAGGCACACCAAAGCTAATAAATTCTTCTCATGTCTTCAGATTATTAACACACCTACTGGCAATGTCAAGATGTTAGTTTAAAGAATTTCAAATATGAAACAGTTCAATAATCTGGTTTACGACAGCTGACTGACAAAGCTAATTAACTGCCTGGAGAAGATTCTTTATAAATGAAGCAACTTCTGTCTGAACATATTTTTAAGAAGAACAAAATGTTTTGGTTTTTTTTTTTCTTTCTCTCTTCTCCCTCATATTCTCTCCCTTCTAGCCTTCTCCATCCCATCTAATCTTCAATAAAAGGTTTCTTGATGGTATTTTATAACATGCTCTTCCTGTGATTTTGTGGTTTCTTATCTTCTGTGCCCTTTGTAGCTTCCTGCCGGACACTTCTACTCCTCTCCTCCAGGCCTTTTTGTTAAAAGGCATCTTTTCGGGCACTCTACACAGAGCACTTTCACATCTGCCCTTGCGTCCTGAGAGACTTTCACTTTTGAGTATCTACAAGTTTTCCCCAGCTGTGAGGTTGCTGTTTCACAACATCCATCTGCTTCAGGTATTTTTCTCATTTACAGACCTTCCACTACACATCATTTCCAAAAAGAAGAGATCCTGTTTGTATCCAATTCTAGTTGCACAGAAGGAAAACAGTACTTCAGGTTTCCCCCCCACACACACTTGACTCACAGAATGTTACAATTTGGGGGGAATTTTTATGCAGAGGAAGCTGACACCGACAGCTCTAATTATTATTAGCCTTTACTGTAAGCAGGCACTACGCAAGCACAGTATGTTGCTCTGCCAACACATCTCAGTCTTGGCCTGAAAGACATCATTATGCCCATTAGATGGTCTGTCCTTAGTGAGAACAACCTATTTATTATACCAGATAATGTACCACTTTTATGTAACGAACATACAGTAGAGTCAATGAAATTACCTACTGCATAATATTTGTTACAAATTAAGGGCACTGTCAGTACTGAGATTAGAAAATACCTGCAACAAGAGGAAGAGTTGTTTTATGAAGATGAACAACATCAGACTTTTATTCCCATCAGAACCCAACTCTGAATTTAAGTAGCAGTGCATTTAAGCATTACAGGCAGAATAACAGCAGCAGGACTGGAAATGCTTATTTTTAGTCTGATGCTAAATGGCGCCTGTGACATAGACCAGCAGCAGCAGATTAATTCTAACTGGAATTTTTCTTTTGTCATCACAAGTTCATTAAAAAACTATAGATATTCTTCATACAAAGCAATTTATTTCCCACATCCTTTTCTAACACCAACAGAAGAGTCTGAAAATATTAGAGTGCCTCATCGTAAATATCAAAACAAGGGGGTATGAGATCACCAGCAAGACTTGCCGAAATTCTAGTTGCAGGTCTCTGATCCTGCTCAATCCTCTCAGAGCAAGGGAACCCACCCACAGTCAATGGTGGTGAGATGTCTCTCCCACAACTGACTGCCTCATTTGCACCCTACCCTTTCCCTTGCTGACAGCATATTCAGAAAAGGCTCGGGTTTTCACACTGAATCATCACTTTAAGCAAATGAGTGGCATTATGCCCATATTGATGAACATCCTCAAGGAAGAGGGACGGGGTAAAAATACTAGAGTGACCATCCCTTGCCAAGTCTCCTCTCACCTTGATCATTTCTCTTTAAGAGGAATAACTTTGTTGAATCTGCCACATCTCCCCTCCTAACTTTGTTGTGGAAGACATATTCACTGTCTTCAAAATGTCTACAATTCCCGCTGTTCAAAATAGAGGAGCGACAAATATTAGTAGTTTACAGGAGGCTAAATGAGACATGGAAACCAGCTTGTACTGCTGCAGAACTGAGATCTGAGTTATTACCATTGTCCTTCCCCATTCTGCCCTGTCCAAATGTCACAGATATTCACATTTGAAACTCTGCTTAGGCTCAAAACTTAAATTCATGGAATACATCAATTTAGAATCAAATATTTTGCACAGTTTCAATCAAAAACTAGACTGGAATTACCGTTTTCCTTTCTGTTGTCACATAAATCAGATCTGAAGACAATTCTTAACAGACCAGCTGGGCATTACATTTTTGGGAAATAAAAACACATAAACATATGTTTAAGTATGCATACATTATTAAAGGATAATTGGTAAATAATCCTCATTAATGAGTATGTCAGGCTTCAGTCAGAGTCCAGCCATAGATGAGTCACTTTCCTCCATCTCTCTTTAAAATCCACTGATTGTGCTTTGCTTTTAAGGTCTATGCTAGCTAATTAAGGAATTTCAGTAATCTATTTTTAATATGTACCATCTTCTGTTCTTTTTAGTGCAGCCTTAAGATAGACTTTTATCTTTACTGCTGTGCACAGATCATCTGAAAATATAAGTTCTCTACTACATGACAACTCATAATGAGCCTTAATGAAGCTTGGGAACAGCTGTTAAAAACTCCAGTTGAATAGGTTTGCCCAAGCAGCAGTAGCTTAGGATGCTTTTTCTCTTACAGCACTGTTAAGTCATCTGCTCACCATACATATAATGAGAAAAATAAAAAAAATGAAACACTAAAGCAGCTTAATCCTTTTTCCTTAGACATTTTATTTTAATCAGAGTTTTAATAAGTACATTATGAACCATCATCTCTTAAGCCTTTCACCTTTTTAATTATATTCCTGCTCTGAACATCGACAAAAGCAAATGTTATTATGCAAATTTTGCTCCGAATTCGTGTCCTTACCAAGAACATAAAAAACAGAGTTCAAACTCCATTTTTAATTATACTATAGATAAACGAGTTGCAAATTAGAAATTACAATAAGCTTTCACAATTTTACATGTTTTTTACAAGCTAAAAGTCAAAAGATTATATATTTTGGGTAGGACAAGGAACTTAAAGAACTATGAAGGTTAAACATGATTGAAACAAATTCCATTACTTCATATTGTTTGTCTTCTCTTACTGACCTTTCATTGCTTAGGCACTAAGCTATACAGCATACAGGACACTCAAGGGGTTTTTTATTGCTTTTCTCATTACAAGGATGTGTAGGTTCCCTCCAGTCCTCCAATTTATTTTTTCTTTTAAACGTAATTTGCCAATCATTCAATCAGAACACATGGGAGCAGTTCATTTTCATGTATCAACTGCAGAGTACTACTTCATGAAACATCAGAATTTTTTTCTTTCAATAGGCTTGTTATCTGGTTTTGTTCCAGTAACACCTATAGGCCTAATTCCCTCTCTACTACGCACAGTACAGCTGCAGCAAAGAGATAGTATAGTTCAAAAGCACATCGCTTAAGTCTAGAGCCAATGGATGAATAAAAACTCAGATGACAGGAGATAGGAAAAGAAGGAGATAGACGATTGCATTGAACCTGATAAGCAGAATCCACAGAACACCTGATAAACTTTTTCTCTTTTCCTTCCCTCAATCAATATTTCCCAATAAAAGTTTCAAAAAGCCAACACTGTTTGCCATTGCCAACATTGTGAATTATTTACATCAACCTAATAGAACCACAAACTAGCCATAGGCATTGGGCTTCAGATCTTCAGTTAATTTAATGTTTCTGGGCTTTAAATGTTTCATTATGAATTTTTTCAGTTGTTCTGTAGGGAAATGCCAAGAAATAGAAGATTCTTAATAGAGCTGTATGTGCTGAGCAACAGGAAGTCTGCCAATGCCCTGGTCCAGTGAAGTTTTACTGTCAACTGCAATGGCACCAGAATTCACTCTTTTCTTCACCAATTCTGAACTCCAGTACGATTTGACTGCCTTGCACAAAGTCTTGGAACTGTTTGCTTGCGGGAAGAGTGTTATTTGCTGAGTTTTTCAAAGTTCCAGTCTCATGGTTCATTACGCTAGTGACGCCAACATTTTATTTCCATGGTTGTTTGCTTTGGAGGATACTACACAATTACCACACCACCACTGACAAATAACAAATATGTAACTGGAAAAAATGGATCTGCACAACTTGGCAGCTTATACACCAGCTTCCTTTCCAAATTGTGACCATCCTAGCAACACTGCTATTCTAAGCTCACTGCAAAGAAATAATATAATGCACTATATCTAATAACTCTCAAACAGAAAAAATAAAGCCTAAGGCCATGATTTTTAGTGATAAGGACCTTATATGAAATAGTTGCACTGAGAAGCATGTACAGCATCCTAGTAAGAATCTGATGCAACACAGTTTGCGATTTGCAAGTTTCTGTAATGTACTGTGTTATGCACCAGAGTCTTCTGCATAAAGCAGAAATCTAAAGCTCCTTGAACGCCTCTATTTTCAGAAGGGAAAAGTAAAAACAGAATAAGGGTGGGGATTTTGGGGCAGACACTTTCCCTGAAGTGGCCCTCATAGGTCACATTATCTGCGTTTGGTTAGTAAATTAACTCCCAAGCGTCACAGAATAAAGGGAGGATGGTGGCAAATTAGCAGACGTTATAAGTAGTAATAGAAATTATACATGTGAAAAATAGCGCAGTGGCAGTGAAATCTTAGAACAGCAAATACAAGAGACGTATTATAGTTCCAGAGTAATACACAAATAGGCTTTTCTGTGCATGAGAAATACTTACGAAAAATACTCTGCACAATTTGGAGACGAGAAAAATCCTTGCACACTGTAACAGGACAAGAGTATAAACCAGCCCCCCCCAGATGGAATTAAAAGTCCAGAAACTGCTTCAGGAGAAAGAAAAAGGGAAAAAAAAAAAAACCAAACCAGACAAACTTCCTAGTTTCACCTAGTAATATACCTAGTCTCAAAGCAAGGTGGCTTTATCAAGTCTATCAGGCCATTAATCTGATACTTGGTGCCTTTAAGCATTATTCCCCAAGAAGATGTTTAGTCACGCTAAAGAAAATTCGCCCTTTTGCATCATAAGAAAAAAAAAACGCAGCAGAAATCTACTGGCTCACAGTCTGTTTTGCACAACTGTTCTCTTTTTCCTTGACGTATGTAGGAAAGCATTTGGATATCCCGATACGCACATCAGTTATTGCGGAGGGAGGGAAGGGGAGGAAGGCTGGAAGAGAACAATAAGCAAAGAAAGAATTTTTTTCTGTCAGATTAGATATAAGTTTAGCCAGAGGACAGAGGAGGACCATCTTCCAATAGTTCAGGGACATCTCCATACACAAGACTGCAGAAATCATATTCTGGCAGATTCCCAGACAAACTGCCCATTCAGCAGACAGTCAGGTTCCTGGCTCAACAGGAAACATCTTAAGATGTTAAATAAATAACCTTCTTCCCTTTCTCTGTAAACTTCCTTATTTTAGAAGGGAACAGCAAAGGCATCTCAGCTCAACACACATAAGATGATGTAAATCGCTGCCCAGAGCCTGTCTTCACATATACGGATTACCACAAATGACAACATACAGTAGATGAGCTAATAAAATTGCACCTGAGTTGCACCCCATTCCTGGAATCTTGTCTCTGTGTAGTGCCTGGTCAAGGTACTATTTACACTAAGAAAATGAAGCAATAAACAATTGCAGATACATAAGATTTTTCCCCACAAACATAGGTTTTCAACTTTTCTCTCAAGGGGTTTAAATTCTCAGCTATTATAAACATAAATGACATGAAACATGAAGTCAAACAGGGAGAATGGAAGTCTCTAGGTCTAGTAACTGAGTCTCTCTAATGAAGTTACTGTGTAAAACTCTCAGGGACGCACATTCCATTTTTATTCCTCTAAATGTGAATAGTCAAGTTCAGACTTGGGAGTAAAAAAACCATGATTTACTTTAGCAAGGGAAGGTGGAAGTTGACTTTTGAAAAAAAAAAAATTTATTTAAAACCAGTGGCAGGCAATCATCTGCTGAAAAAGATCCTTTTCTCTTGCCAATAGTTTTATTAAAGCAGATTTTTAGCCTAGTCTTTTAAGGGAAGCAAAGGTAGCATGCTATCCCACTTGTCAACAATTTCAGAACCCATTAGTAAAATCTGGCTGAAACACAAAACCAGGGTAATAGTCTCAGACACAGAATACTCCATGCTGCATGAAAATCAGCTGCTGAGCAGAGAATAGATACCCCAGTTATTACCTCCACTAAGGGTATTGTGTCTTCCCATAGAAAGCAGCCAACTAGCCAGTGAAATTTCCAGCTAGTCAACTCAGCGCGTACGCAACTTCAAACCATCAAGCTCAGGCAATAGCCCTCACCTCAGCCATGTTGGTAAGGGACACTGAAGGGTGAGGTGGTTTAGGTAACCAGAGGGAGAGAGTATTATGGAAGACCAAGGCAGGCATTTGAGGGCTTCGAAGGCACAAAAGCAAACTAGGGTCTGTAGAAGACTGTATTTTGTTATGGTTCAGATTGTTATAAATGAATCTTCTCATTCAAAACTGTTCCACAGGTAGGTTAAATCCAGTCTTCGATAAACTGTGCCCTGTTAAAACACCAGTCTGAAGAGTCAAAAATGGATGAGGTATGCCGCACACCCTTCTTGATCATATGTCTATTGTCTATACCTGCACTTGTCACACATACTCACCTACATTCACCTTTGTGTAATTAGCTGCTTCATTCATGCAGTAGTTTCAACTGAATAGCTTAATATAGTTCAGATAAACAGAAACAATGCAGAGAACATCTCAGAAGTCTCAAAGCACTTAAAGGGCTTTAATGATCTATCCTGTTACCACAAATGGGTCATCAGTGTTGATGGACCTTCTTTGAAACTTAACTGCATATTTAGATGAGTTTGGGTACATCTACATGGTCAGATAAGTTAGCTACGTAGTTAAAGCTCAAGTTCAGATCCCCTGATCGCCCGTGTCATACGTATGTTACTTCAGACTTGGGCTCGGTTTTGGTGCAAACCACTCCTCCAAAAAAACAAACAAAACCAAAACTTGATCATGGTTCTAGGGACCATTCACTCCAGGAATTGCTCTTGTAAGTCAACACAGGTGAAATCCCATTAAGTTTGGCACTCTGTACCCAACCAGGCCTCCAACATAATCCCACCTGGCACTGTGCGCTCAGATTTTCCCCTGAACATTCAGGTCAGACAACACTGCTCTGGTAGACTGCAATATATTGTTTCATATACTTTGATCTTAAAAACAAACAAACAAACAAAAAAGACAAAAATATTTTTTTATGACCCAGAATGGACCTGGGCAAAAGCTATGCAATATGGATGGATCCAGTCCACCCTGCACCACTTAAGCTCAGGATCAGAGGTTGGTCCTGAGTTAGCAGCTTTAGAAACGCACACAAACCTATCAGACTACACAGAGAGCCATAAACATCCATATCCCTGGTCCATGTACACTGAAGACTCCAAATGGCAGAGCACAGACACTTGTAGCTTGCACAAAGAGGAAAATAATAGCACAAATTAAAGCTTTGCACCTCTAGTTCTGTAAAAGAATTTGGAAAGACATTCTGTACAACTGAGGTAACATCCTGCCCCATGCAGTCCACTGGAGTTTTGCCATCAATTTCCCAGGGTACAGGGCTTCTCTTACTCTTTTATCCAGGTTTTTGTCAATTATTATTAACAGTGCATTTAAGCAGTTATTCCAGAGAAAACAGGAATGAATTTCAGGGAACAATAACTAACTTATAGTTCTAGCCCTTGATTGGGAGTCAAGTGACAATAACTGGCTACTAAGTCAAAACTTAGATTTACAGAAAAAGAGCAAGAGTACAAGTATAAATTAAAGCAAACGGGAAATTTCATCGCTTAAGTGGTAATACAAAAGTAATCGCATAATTCTTCAGTATGTCACCTGATCCAATCCGTGAATAGCTTTGCAGCTTTATGTCAGGTAATGTTGGGCGAGAGTTACCCGACTTTAAAAATGCAGTGATCGCTGCCAAATTAAAATAGGCTGAATGTATCAATCATCTCATCTGGCACAGGCAAGTCTCCTTCAGTCCCCAAAACATGACAGTCTTGCTTGAAAAACTGTACACCTTGAGTTACTGCACCAAGGAATAATAGAATCTTCTCTTTCATTATATACTTGAGTTCTCACTGAGGACAGGGAAACTAATATTAAGGCAAGTACTTGGCCTACTCAGATTCCTATTTCTTTGGTCTAAACTGTACCTAATGAAATCTAACTGGTCTGAAGATTTAGCACAGATACTTCATTAGTTTGAGAAAAACATAGTTATTGCACTTCTAGCAATCATGTAAAAGCAGAAATTGCTTGAATCTTAATGAAGGTATAAAAGATTAAAAAAAGAAATAAAAGACTGTTTAATAATAATAAAAAAACTCAAGTGTACTGGTAAAGGCCATGAATTCAAGCTTTGATTAAGCTCTGTAATTACATATTAGGTAAAGACCAAAGCATCAAAACTAAACAGTACCAGTTTGTACAACAGCAGTATGCTTTAATGTATCCCTGGAGCTACTGTTTCAACTATTAGCAGTTTGGTTTTGGTTTTTTAGGTCGTTTTGGGTTTTGGGGTTTTTTTGTAGGATAACCACTCAAACAGGGCTGTATTTCTAGGTAGGCTAGGGGAAAAAAAAAGTGCTAGTTTTTGCTGAGCATATCCAATTCATTCCAGCATTCCACTGATGTTATTATAAATGACATAAGATTCAAGTAACATACCAAAATCAGTACAGAAAAATGACTAGCAGCTTCACTCTTCCCATTCACAGTCTTCACTTCTACATAAACTTAAGATTTGCACATTTCTACTTCATTTCTGTTCCTCCCAGTGTCCCTCTAAAATTAAAAGGAAAAACTTGCATTTTCAAAGCTACCATCTTTGTTTCATAAATTCCCCCTACTGCTATAGTTCCCTAATTAACGTTAATAATTAATTAATAAATATCATTTAATGTCTGTCGCCCCCCCCCCCCCTTTTTTTTTTGTTTCCCCCCCGTGAGTCTAACAGCTTCCTTTATTGACAAGTTCAGCTGGCTGCATAACAGGCTACAGCAGGAGATCAGTGCATGTAATGACATTCTCCACAATATCTACTTATAAATAAATTTATAAGGCTTGTTTTGTTAACAAGTTAGACTAAGAAAACTTTATAAACACACCTAGTATTGCTGACATCCAAACACTAGTTTCTGCAATAATTTTAATGTCTTCACGAGTCCTAGCAGCATAATTGAGAGCGCTACAGCATCAAATTAGAGAGGCCATAACCCCAACATGGCTAGACACATTCAATAGCAAAAATTGTAATCTAGTAGGACACTGCCTTTATTCTGAGCTGGTATGATTTTGTGCACATGCAATCTATTGCAAAAGGAGCAACCAGCAAACCAAACACTACTGTCAGACTGTGGCAGAAAGGTCTCCGTAGTGACGGCAACTACCAGAAAATACTGCTAACAAGATAACCGTAATATCAACTACAGGTAACTTTTCAGAGAGAGCACACCAAAGTCTGAAGACACATTACTTTCACTTCTGTGCTACCACTGCTTTCATCAGTATTAGACAAGCCTACAGCACAGCCCCACTATAAAACACATTTCTTGAATGGTGTTCTGAATTGACATTAAAAGGATGAGACCCCAGCACATCATCAGCAAAATCAAGCACAGGGCTGTTTTCACATATATGAGAGCAATTACAGGAAAGGTAGCCGAAACAGATGTGTGTGCATAAATATCTGGAAACTCTGCTGTTACCACCCATCCCTTACCCAGAGATTGCCAGAAAACATGTGCATCCTGCTAATTGCCCATGAAAATTCAGAATATTTTGCCAAATCTGAATTTTCAGTTGACAGCCATATTGGCAACAGGAAGAACGAAAACATATTTTCAAGACCTCCTAACAATTCTTCCTAGCGGGAGATAAACAGTGCTACATGTTTTCACAGCCTGTATTTTACATGCATTCGTCACCTGTAAATATTGCAAGTATTTTATCCACATGTTGTACAAAGACACGTAAAACAACTAAAAGCTTTTCAGATTTCTTTAATATCTGTATTACCTATTTAGTGAGCCATTCCAGCATGCCTACAGACACTGTAGAACTAGCTTTGTACCATATGTGCTTTTCAAACAGGAACAAACAGTGTTATAGCAAACATTGCTGTTACTGTTGCTGTACTTCTACCAAAGTTATTCTATATCCTGTGGTCAATGAAATCCTAGCATGAGATAGTACAGCCATGTTAAATCTCCATAATGGCTAGTTATAAAATAATCCATTAAAAGGAAAATTTTTCTAAATTTTTCACTGTTAATTTAGAAGAGACATACAGAAGCATATGCTTTCCGGTGTAAATTATCTTAAAAACTTTAATATCCTGGAATTTTGTGCCAACTACCTATTTTGTGTCCTGCTTAGCTTTTTCATTTGTATCTTTTTTTCCTTCTCCTCTCCACAGACCAGCAGTAAGCATTCAATATCACCAACCTAGACCCTGACATGGAAAAATGCTTACTGCTGATGTGTTTCATGCTGAAAAATGTATCACACATCCCTCCGCTGATGATGTTTCTTAGTTTTCAACACAGGAAAAAAAAAAAATCATCTTGCATGGTATGATGAGCTATCTCAACAGCTGTTTAGAAATGAATTGCCAAAATCCTTTTACAAGTACAAAAACTCTAATGAACAACAACTGCTGAATATTTATTAATGTATCCAAAGACAGATACAGATGAAAGTAGTAGTATTTTCCTTTGCTTAAGAAGTTTACTAGTTCTAATATATTACTTTATCATCCTGCTTTATGGAGGGTTTTTTTTTTTCAGCCAGTTTTCCTTACTGGAGGATAAGGCTTACTGTTGTGTATTCCCAGTGCTGCTTTTTTTTAAAAAAAAAAAAAAAAAAAAAAAGGAACAACAGGTTAAATATCTGGCAGTTGGGCCACTTCACACCTGTGTTCCTGTACAGCTTTTTGATGCTTTGTATCTGTGCAAGCTAACCTAAGTGCTCCATAAGGTACTAATCCTGAACAGATACAGTGCTCACCTTCACACCTGTGAAACAGCCCAGTAGGGCCACAGGCAAATAAACAAGCATAGGGTACCTTATCAGCGGATGTCTAAAGACGCAAGTAAATGCAAATAGCTAGTACTTCAGAATAAAAATATATTTCCTTCACCTTTCAGAATCACTGACCACTGTTTTGTGAGTTTCACACACACACACACACAATTAAAAATATTTGGGTTATTTGTAGCCATTAATGTCTTCAGCTACTTCTGACAGCCCTGTATGAGTACTGATAAAAATTCAGAATAAAAAAAAAATCGCATCACAAGAGATACAGATCGATATCTTCTTTAAGGATCAAGACTTTAGGAAAAAGGAAACTGAATTTACTGAAGGGGGAATCTTGTTGCTGTCTTCAGTTATCTACTGGAAGGGTATGAAGATGGAGGCAGATTTTTCTGAGACGTATGAAGCAAAAGGAAAAGAGGCAATGGGAAAAGTTGCAAGGAAAAATCTGATAAGATGTTAGAAAAAGAATGTCTAGTAGAACAGTAATGAAAAACTGGAGCAGGTTGCCCAGAGAGGCTGTGGCGAGCCTTTCAGATATTCAAAGCCGAACAGGACAAGGCCCTGAGAAATCTCATCTCAGTTGACCTTGCGGGGGGTGGGAGGGGTGCATGCTTGCGCGTGTTAGAACAGATAACCTCCAGAGGTTCCTTTGAAACATAAATTACCGAGATTCAAATTTTAATACAAGAATTCCATGTATAGGTAAGCCCACATACAGACGCACTATCCCTACTTTCCAGACCTTCTCTTAACTTTTAAGCAGGTATCACCAAACACACAAACATTTTATCCTCTTCTAACCTCTCCACTGTTATCATCTGCTGTAGGATTTCACAGTTGCAGGATTACAAAAAATCTGAAAATACATGAGTGAAAGTTTTATTGTTCTACCCACACACATTGGAATGACACAAAAAAACACCCTTCACAGAAAGAACTATTGCTCTTCAGTGTGAAATAAAGCTTTTCCTCCCTCCCCCATATTAGCAGAGACACTTTTTTTTACACATACACTATATTTTTGTAAATTCTGGGACACTGCACAGAAAAGTAAAACTTTGTTCGCAGCTAACCCTCTGCCTGCACTTTCTGGTTTTGAAGGGAGGAGTTTTGCACCCAGGTTTGCCCACTGTTCTGTGGTTGCAACCTAGCAAAATTTAACCTGAATAAATCTGTTGAAAATTAGAAGATATCTATATTTTTTATTATTGTCATGGTGAAAGCCTGACAAGTAGAATAGAGTCTGGAGTGTTCAAAGGATTCCTCTAAGAGAGGAGGGGAAGTAAGTTTTGGGGGATTTTTTTGGTGGGTTGGGTGGGTTGTTTGGATTTGTTGGATTTGGGGTGGGGGAAGGTTAAGTAATTTTGGAAACTATTGCTACTATATTCGCGGGCTGACATCAGTCTTACTTCTTATATCACTTACGAAAGAGTGTTATTAGTACTAGCACTATCATCCAAAACACTGTATGGAAACATCTCCCCTTACAGAATAAATTGTGTAAACATGGATATGGTCATTTTTCTCTCAACTCAGAAGATGTCTATGAAATAATCAGAGCTAGCCATTTGCAAGTTCCTTTCATTAATGTATTAAGGGCAATTACCAGAAAAATGTCTATTTTAATCTACCATCTTTTACAAAATATGGCTTTGTATTATCAAGTCACATAAACACTGAAGTCGCAAATAGCCATAAATAAGGGAAAGTTGATTAGGAGTCTGTTAAACATGTACTTTCATTTCTCCCAAGACTTCAGTGCGCTATATGTAGACATCCCTATCTTCCTGGAAATGCGTACTGAGGGTGCACACTTGCAATGGCTTCTCAGACCATTACAGTGTCATTTAACAACATTACATCATTACTATTTCTTTATTTTTCAGTTCTGTTCACATCAGACAAGGGCCATTAGCCACAGACAGAATTTACTTCAACAGAGGCAGCAACACGTGAAATGTCCCAGCACAAGTCAGCAGAATACTTGCAGAGTGACAAGCAGTTACTTTCTGTCACCACAGTGGTATAATAAAATTTTTAAGTTATCATTACTCATTCCTTGATGAGATTCTAACCAATTCCAAAACAGTTAAAAAAACCAACCAAACAAAAATTAAAATATTTCTCTTAAATCACATCTGTCTGTGGCATGGTTTTTGTGGCCCTGATGAAAATAATGGCAATGTTTTAAATTATGGTTGTTCGAGGAACATGTTATTTAAAGCTACCAAGACAATTATATTGTCACTTAATATAAAACATTTGATAATTATTTAATCATACTGGGAATTAGCAAAGATGTAATACAGGAGCTGTATATGCACCTAATCCTTCTCATTTTATATAATGAAACTACTTATTTTTAACTTAAATGTATTTACGTGATACTGATAACAGTCACATAGTAGTCAAAGCCTTTTATAATACCATGCTTTTAATCACCTTGCAACTTGACAAGGAACCATAAAACGTAGGCCATGGGCTATTGCTTTCCAAACATATCCCTCCATATCTTTTCCCACAAAGAACACAGTTTAATTCTAAGGATGTTATCAAAGGCTGAGACACCTCCTGAAACTAAAGGGATATTGACAAAATGCAATCTGAACACTGTTGGGATGCTGTCCTGGTTTCAGCTGGGATAGTTAATTGTCTTCCTAGTAGCTGGTACAGTGCTATGTGTTTGAGTTAGGTATGATAAGAACGTTGATAACACGCTCATGTTTTCAGTTGTTGCTGAGTAGTGTTTAGACTAAGGCAAGCATTTTTCAGCTTCTCGTGCCCAGCCAGCAAGAAGGCTGGAGGGGCACAAGAAGTTGGGAGGGGACACAGCCAGGGCAGCTGACCCCAACTGGCCAACAGGATATTCCATACTGTGTGATGTCCCATCTAGTATAGGAACTGAGGAGAGTGGGGGGGCAGATCGCTGCTCGGGGACTAACTGGGCGCTGATCAGCAGGTGGTGAGCAATTGCACTGTGCATCATTTGTATATTCCAATCCTTTTATCCTTACTGCTGCCATTTTATTAGTATTATCATTATCATTAATAGTTTCTTCTTTTCTATTCTATTAAACCGATCTTATTGCAACCCACAAGTTTTACTTCTTTTCCCAATTTTCTGGCCCATCCCACCGGGTGGGGGGCGAAGTGAGTGAGCAGCTGCATGGTGCTTAGTTGCTGGCTGAGGTTAAACTGCGACAGGTGCCCAGGATTTCCTCAAATAAAACAGTTGGGTTTAAACCTCCAACACATTTAGCAAGTTTTCCCTAGGAGGAAGAATTTTAAAAAAAAAAAAAAAACTTGGCTACTGAACCTGGTGCTATGTCATTCTTTAACTGTGTTACAGTAGTTACATTCCCCAAAACCCTAATGATGCCCCCAATGCAAATAATGCAGGTTTGCCTTAAAATAATGAGTCAAATCAAATCTAGGTACACTTCCAGGGAACCAATTAGAGCTAAGCCAACGCTAAATATGACCCACTATATACCACTGACTTAAAATGGGCTAGTTTATGTGCAATAGCTGCTGATTTTATGCTGACGCCTTGCCAAGCAACCAACTTGGCAAAAATTGAAATAGTCTTTAATCACAGTTTCAGTTAAATTACATTCTTCAGCAAAACATGCTCACAACAAACAATAAACTGACAGACACTAGCCTCACAAATTCAAGGTACAGCTACTCAAACAGAGCTATTGCCAAATAGGTAAACTAATTTCAATTAAAAAAAAATGGCCCAATAATGAACCTTTTCCTTGAGCGGAGGCATGTTGCCATATACAGAGATAAGACACAAAATGACATAGCTTTTCTAGAATTGGTCTTTTCTTCCAACCATTGATGTCAATAATTTAACAGAATGCATTTTTATAACCAAGTTTCACAAATTTGTATTGTGATGGAGAACGTTCAGTCAAAAATTCCCAACTAATTCTCTTTGCAAGCTGTTAAGTCTTAAGGCACTATTAAAAGCAACAGTACGGGGATAAGGAGATCAGCAGAGATCAAAATAGTGATCCAACTTTATTATTTTAAGTAAATTAGATACTAAAAAGGGATGAAAGAGTGGGTGCTTTGGGCCTGCATCACTAAAGGATACTAGAAAGTATTTGCTTAGTTATATCACTAGCTTAGAAGAGATCAACAAAATTGCACAAGTACTTAAAGCTAAGCATCTATTGAGCTGCTTCACGATTCTAGGTGTTGGTAAGCACATTCCTAAGGTCTTCAAAATTTAATTTCTGTTTCTATCATGTAAGTGACACTAGTCAGAATGGATATGTTAAGCACAGAAGACAAAATATTTTCACTTCTCCAACTTTTTAAAAATTTACAGTAAGTGAAAACTTTTCACTTAACTTTCACCTGTTAACCAGCAGATACAAGGTTTCTGAAGTGCAATTACAACTTAATTTCTCTGGGTATCACACACCTGATAAGAAAAATATCTGCTCAAAGCAGTTCTATTCAAGGCACAGAGAATCCCAACTGAGTAGCAACACTATATATATATTTTTTTTTTTTTTAAAGAAAGAAAGTTCTATCTTGCAGCTGGATACTTTACTTTTCCAGCTCTCACTTCTCAGGCTACAGTTGCCAGACATCCTTCTGTTCCTCAAATGCTTAAGACTCTGTGGGGTAAAACTGCCAAAAATAATGGGTACAGAATAATGCCTTAAATTCTGGTAGCAGTAATGGGACTAAGGCAAGGCATTCCCTACTGTACTGCTGTGAAAGCGTGCTTCAATATGTTGCTGTATGTTGTTACGAGAGCTCTCTTAATAAATGTCATCAGTAGAGATACAAAAGTGGTAAGTTATTTGATTTAAAATTCTATTTCAGGTCATTTATTTTATTTGTTGTTATTGGCTTTTATCTATAACAGTGACAGACAAAATAGTCATTTATGCGATTTAGACACCTAGCCATCTCATTTTCGCACTACGTGCTCCCAGAAAAGGCAAAGAATTACATGCAATGTTGACAATTTATATTCAGCAGAGCCACCGTGTGACATCTCAATCTGTTGAGATATATCATACGGTTACCACTGTAGGCCACTTCAAAATTATCCTACTGTCTTTCATAACTCCATGCGGGGAGGGAGACATGCTGGCTTCTTTTTAAGTTCTTGCACCTCCTCGCTCTAAAGCCCTCTACTGATTAAAAGTATCTGTCAGTCTGCAGATTTCATTGTCATCTACTTTCAACACATTGATTTCCCCAGAGACGTAAGTCGATTGATTTTTTTTTTTTTTTAAGCTACCTTATACTTCAACAGAGATGCTAAAGTAGCAGCAAAACTAGACACTTTCAAGCTACTATCATATGTAAATCTCTCTACATGGTTCTGTTTCCTTTATGGTAACTAAATAGGTGTCTCTCTTTTCCAAAAGAGTCTTAAGATATTAGACTAGACCTTTCTTCTGAATGTACTACAGTAAGCCAATGGAAACAGACCTGTGAACCAGACCTATAGTAGACTAGCTGATTTTTTCCTAATGTTAACGACTGGCTGTGAATATTCTTCACACATATTTTCTCAAAATTTTCTTCCCTTTTCATTTAACACATACAACCAGCTAGGCAATATCCAGACGATAACCTGAGTATATGGCATTCCCTCAGAAATTAAGGGACATCTTTCTCATTCCACACTGCTCAGCTTGTGTCCTCTTAGCATACCCAGAATTTAAGTAAGACCTCAACATACAGCCTTTAAAGTGAAAAAATAAAGTCTTGTCAATATATTAGTCTATCTCAAGCAAATGCTGTGAAGTTTTGAAGTTTCGTGAGCAGGTACAGTCAAGCAGAACTGTAAGGGGGAGTAAGTAGCTAAAAAGACCTATTTGTTTTTAGCTTCCTTTCAGTGTCTGTTAAAAAATGCTTTGAGTTCAGGAAATATAAATAGAAGGTGAATTGATTTTTTGAAAACACGTACATATATACATATATCTCTATATATATGTATATGTTCTGAGTAAAATTTGACAGCAAAAAAAATCTTGACAGACCACCACATTGCTAGACCAGCACATTTTCTCATACACGAGAACTACTGTCTGACCCTATCACCAGAAACGCGTGAAAGATTGTATTTAATTTTTGACGGTACCTTCCACAGCAAGACGTGTTAACCCATCTCTGGATTACGATTTCACTAGTAGGAGTTTTGAAAACACTATTAAGCAGTATTGAACATCCCTAAATAAAAGAAAGAGCTGATTGAAGACAACAGGGACACACATAACAACCATATTCTCAGTATTCAAAAGCTGGCTGATTTCTAACATTTGTGTAGGAATACAACAGGGCACTGAGGGCCTCAATACTACTTAAGGAGTCAAGTATTCAAGAGTTGTCAGATTGCCAAAAAAATGTCATTTTAGGCAGCAGCTGTGCACGCTGTCAACAACTACTTTCACACAACATAGTAAACGAATGGCAAGCATACTTTTTGGCTTTGTTATTAACAGATTACTGCAGGGGATGTATGAATGGGAGCACATTCTTCTATGACAACTGGAGAGAAAAGCATGAGAACAAAAAAAAAACGTAAACATAGGAAAACCACTTCCTGGTATTGAAAAGTCACCATGCTGCAAAAGAGATATTCAGGATCTGGTTTCTATATTGCAGAAAGAAAATAAGTTATTAGCATAGTTTTAGCATTGTGGGTTATTAAGAGATCAATACATACAGCACAATTTACTATCAGACTGTTAGGTAGTATTGAATCAAATACGCAATTTACAATTTAGTAGACAACTATGGCAATGAAAGTCCAGGACAGTAGATTGTAGTGCCAAGAATTCACTGACAACTACCAACACTTCCTCATTTACTGTCTGCATGATCTGGAATTCACAAAATCTTAAAGACACTTTTAACTAACGATCATCATCTTTAATCTCCAGAAAATCACTATGGCATGGGTAGAAATGAGATTCATAAAAATCCTTACCCTCCTGGCAGAGAAGTTTAGTGATTATACTGCATATTTTTTTTACAAAAAGCAACAAAATAAATGCATAGTTAAAATTTCAACAAAATAGATCGATCCGAGTAATCATCATCCATATTAAGAACAGCATGAAAAAACTTTTTCCTGAAGATAAAAGAAAGTTCCATAAATCATTTGCATCCTTCCATACATACTCATTTCAGCATATTGCACCATGAATTATTCTTTTATAATCTCTACAAAGTTCATTTGTCACTCGTTTAGGTCTCGACTTCTGAAAGCGACAAATCTTTTCTCCTACATTTCTAAGTACTATTGACAATATTTTTAAAAAAAAGCAGCATTAGTTGTTTAAGCTGTTTTATATCTACACCACAAAACAATATTTCCCAGTCTTGGCTGAAAGACCTCATCTTCATTCACAACATCATCAACTATTAACATCATGGTTTGAATCTAGTATTCCATAACAACATCATAAGCCGACAAAAACAGATGTTACACACAGTAACAGTAAAAAACAGTAGTTACACACGTATATCTGAGTTCACAAGATCAGCTCACTCCTCAGTACAAAATATGGAAAGCGTTAAGTCTTTCTGTGAGATATTTCGAGGATAGTATCCTTGCCCCAAAGTGTCTCTTCATTTACTTATCTATACAACAGCCACAATCAGTCATGACTAGCTCCTGATTTCATTTAAAGTCTTCACAGGTAACCCAGTCTTTCCTGGAACCCAGGAGACTCAAAGCACCTGCACACATTTACCACGTTAGAAGCAACATGGCACACAAATTGAGAGAGAATACAGAGAAAAATACTTTAAAGCTGAAGCCCTTAAAAGTTCCAAGACCAACTTCTTAAGCAAGCTTTATCCAAGTCAACTTTACATATACTGTAAGAGACACTAGACCCTCATTCAGCAAGCAATTTCTACAATACCAATTTTGTTCTATTATGGGAAACCTTATAGCCATCACCACTAAAATCTCCTTAGAGAAAGGAACAGCAGGAGAAAAAAAGGACCAGAATTGGTCTGTGAAACAGCACTGACTAGTAGTGTTTTATTGGAATAACAATTAGTATTCACACTTCACAAATTTTAATACAGTTGTCTGTTGCATTACAGCAACTGAAAGGCTCTAAACGTTAAAAAAAAAAGTTTTAGTGTTTTTTTCTTACTGAATCAAGTCTTACATAAGTAAATGCCAAAAACTCTGGTTATTTTAAAGTAAGCGCCACACTAAACAATTCAACCAGAAGAGGGTAATGCTTTCCAGTGACAAGCTATGTTAGAAGACTGCTCATTTTTAAGGGAAAAAAAAAATTATATATATATTTACAGTACTACAAGGATGTCTCCACTAGCAATACTCAGCTGGTCATCACAGCATTATTTTGGACACTACAAGATTGCCAAAGACTGGAAAAATCAAGTTGTTCACTACACCACTTCTTAATCAATATCTTTAAATCAACAGCAATAAGAGGAACCGGCACAAACATTTGTTGTACCATAGGCAGTTGCCCAACTCCACCCCCAGAGGAAACATACCTTCACAATCAGATGGTCTAGGGCTCTACAAGTCCTGCAGCATTTTTCAGTGTGAAAACTACTAAAAGGGCTCCATTGCACAGAATGCCCTTCTGTCTCTACAAGAACAAACATGCCTCCTTCTCTAAGAGACGAAAGCAAAACCTCCAGGCACAAAGGAAGAAAAAAGAAAATGAAAGAAACTTCTAAGCCTGACTTCCTCATATACAATCACTAACAGCACCTGGCAGCCTCCCTTTTGTCAGCAGCACTCATTAGTTTCACCTGAAGGCCATTTCTGTCCCACCAGAGCACTAAGCTATTAATTGCTGGGTGAAACAAGTTATTTGCTTTAAACTAGGATGTAGTCTATTCCTTTCTTGCTAAGTTTAGTGTATAGAATGTGTTCCATCAAAGGCAGACACTTAAATTTTGAGACTGAGTTTAGCTAATAAGATAATTTTCAAAGAAGATGGTTTTCTGATTAATAAAATAAAAACATTGTTAACTATGTAATGCAAGTTCTCAGGAAGCTCTTTCCCCTACTTATTTCTCTCTGTATCAGCCAAGCATATGGTCACTGGAAAGTATGTTATGTTGCTGAGCTGAGATATATTACCTGCTGTAGCCAATAGCATTTCTTTCAATAACAGCCTTTTTTATTCCATGTGAAGTACACAAGCTCAGTACCTCAGCCTCCTTTTAGCATTATTCATTAGACTTAAATGAAAAATGCATATGATAGCCTCCAAGATCTTCCCCCTTTTCATATTTGTTATGTTCTTTCCTTCTTTTCAGGAGTTACAGTACCCAAGCACGTACCCCTTTTCCTGCTGCCGCTGGCATTAAACTTTACATCTTAGTCCCTGAATGCAGCAAAGCTCTAAGTGTGCCCAGCGCTCACTTTAGGCAGACTTAATGTAATCAATGAAGTGTTATAGCATTGCTAACCAGTGTACCACAGGAGTCAGTATCCAATAATACGCTCCAGAAAAAACAAAAGCTCACCCACAACTGCCACGATTTCATCTGAAAGAAACTAACTGGGGAAATTTTGTAAGATTTAAACTTGAAGCATAGCTATACCGTACCTTCAGTATTCATCATGATGATGGCCATTCACTACGTAGTAATGTACCAAGTGTGCTTTTAACAACAATCAACGGAGTAAAATACATAGATGAACTTCTGATCAAAGTGCTAACATTACTATTACTGTGATTTTAACTGTACAGCCCTAATACTGCATTAAAGTTTATGGCAATTGCCTTTGCCTTTTCCCCCTTCTTAAGGCAAGCAACACTGCGCATTTTAGAGTCAAAAGCCCCACAGTATGTTGCATGAACCTTTCAAATAGACATATCTAAGGACTGTCATTTTTAAGAACTTCCTTCAGGGTTTCTGCAGCCCAGTCAACACATATAGGGGAACCCAAGATGGCTGAGCCCTCACTCTTCTAAGGAAAGACCATCTCACAAGCATGAGGGCAGCTCTCTTATCCGATTTAAAAGTATATAATGCCCAGAGAACTGATAGACTCTGAACAGATTATTTAATTGCACCCAACAGTGAAAACATCAGTATAGACCCTTCTGCTACAGTAAGCAGCCATTCGGCAACCCATTTTGCTGTTATCCTTAGGAACGTATCCAAATAAAGCTATTAAAACAGTCCACTCTGAAAACAGTGAATTGACGTGGAAGAGTTCAAAGAAAGCTACATTCTCTCTTGCATTTTGCTTTCTCTCACTCTTTACCAGCATTTTATAAGATCTTAAAGAAGGTCCCTAGAACCTTATTAAACAGAGCTCAACAGGTTTAATCCATTACATATTGCGCAGGGCTTCTTTTGCGGAGGTGAAGCCTGAAAATTGAGGCACTTACACCTACCTTTATAAAGAGCTCCCTGCAGAGCGACTCCTGCAGTCACCCAGGAGCCCTTATAGAACAGAACTCTAATTAAGGGCCTAACAACACGGTTAGATATCTAACCTGAGATATCTGCTTCGAAAAATACCATCCCCCTAAGAGCTTGGTTTCGAAACGTGCTCAGAAAAATTTGCTTTAAATCTGTCCATATAAAACATACTTAGCCTCTTTTGCAGTGGGAAAGAGGTCACTAAGAAGGATTGTTATTAATCATTCCCTTCCATGATACACTGCCAACATCACTAATGCTATTCATTTGCTCACAAATTTCATACTCATTATAGAACTTTTTAGATTTTTATTCTTCAGTACAGCTAGGAAAGAGATAACTCTGCCTGAGATCAGTGTAATTACAGAGAACCTGGCAGGTTTGGAATCCTTTTTTTCCTGTTAAATCACAGTCATTGGCCTCAAGTTGGACAATTGTGATTTGGCACTGTAATACCGGCAAAACCCACCTATGCACAGCTCTGGTAGAGCTCCTACAACCAGGCACTTATCAGATTGCCGAGTTTGTGCACTCCAACAACTAGCTTAATTTCTGTAGGCTATAGTGCCAGTTCTTTCCTCGGCTTGCCCAGTACTCTTTCTGTGCACAAGCCATCTCTGCCTGCCATCTGTTTGTGTAAATGAGATTTTGCAGCACAACTCCCCAGCACTGCATGTTCAGACCTGATCTTCCAGACTCATCCACAAGGACATCCTCTTCTGGTGCTGTGCTTTGGGTTATCAATTAATCATTTCAAAGACATATGACAGCTGAATCAAACAGTACACAAACCTTGTAAAGGTTTCAAAAAAAAAAAAAAATACACTCTGCTTTAAATAGTACAAGAGAAAGATACAAGTAAGCAAAGCAATAAAACACTTCCACACATTTCTTATTTAATATATGCTGGTAACTAATGTGAAAAATCTAAAAGTAACCACATCCAGAAGGCATTTAGCTACCTAACTTCTAGTAAAATCAACAGGATTTAGGTACGTATGTGATTTTGAGAAGGCAAACTTATTACAAGGCATCTAAATATTTTTTTTCAAATTTGCTTTAAGTCATTTATAAAAACAGGGCTTAACTACATCATTATTACTGGATTCTATATGTAGCGAAACATGTACGAGAAGTCAAACCTACAAAGGTATTTTAGGCATCTGATTCCTACTGAGTTAGGAGCCTATATGATTTAGTGCACGAGAACCTAAATGCACATTTTAATTACATGCTTTTTCAGAAGTTGTTAAATAGAAATTTGCCATTTTGGAAGCGTAGAGAGAGTTCATTAGAATAAATTATATCTGAGAGCCTTGATGCAACATGAAATGCCTCAGTTTGTTTCATGGCAGTGCAGACCCACCTTTGGGTGTTACAAAGAGAAGAAAGCAAGACTGTGATGCATCTCATTAAATATCTTACACTATGTGTTTTGTCTGGAGCTTTTGCAGCTCAAGACACTATTATATTGACAGCCTGAATGTGTAAAATATACCTGTTAAACTAATATCCAAGAAACTGTTTTAAAAGCTTAAAAACTCACCTTCACCATTTTACGGAAGTTGAAAGTCACAGTATTATCTGCACTCTGGAAATTGTTTCAGTAATGCTTAAGATTACTGGAAATGAGAATTTGAAGGGTATAAGAATTATGCAGCATTCAAAAGAATACATGAAGATGAAAATTGTTGCAACACAGGGTAGCATTTTCATCGGAAAGTTGTATTTAATGGACTCAAGCCTGAAATATTGAAATCATATGAGATATCCTACTTTCACATTATTTCATGGCATCAGACCTAATCACTTCCCTTGACTTGATGAATCTTATAGAATTACTGTCAAGCTATATTTGGCTGAGAGATCTGTTTATACAAAGCTGATTCGTAGTTTTGCTGCTAAGTAAAAAGATAAATCCATCTGCTGTCTTTCATCTCACCTTTTTATGAAAGCCTGCAAGATGAAGCCTGTAGCAATTTTTTTTTAATCTTTCTTTGGCTGTTCCATTTTCAAATATCAAAAGAGGGTTTTTCAGCACAGCCCACTGAAGCTTCTCTCCAGTGAGGTTATTAATTCTCAGCTCTAAAACCTACACATGCAAGATGGTCACATATTCAAATGCTCATCGGCCTCCTGCTTCAAACAAAGGTTGTGGCATAAGAAATATCATGAGCAGGTTCCTACTGTACTGAGTTACTTTAACTTCATTCCAAAGAGCCTATTACTTAGAGCCAAAAAAGAAAGGCAGGATATTTCACTTCCTTAACACTCAGTATTTTGAGTCTGTTTAATATTTGGGGGCCTGGCTTCCTCTGTTGACATACTATTTAAATTCTAGACTGGCAAAGCCTTCAAGTTAAGGTTAAACACATCCCACGGTAAGTGGTGCCTGTGTTGTTTTTGTACAGCACGGAGCCACCCGTGGGAAAATGAAAAGGGGTTCTATGAGATGCCTAAAGCCATCCTCATCTGCAGCAGCTCATGGCTTCTTAAAAACAGCCTCAGACTAAGGACTAAAATAAAACGAAACCTGAAATGCTCACCTGATTAGAGGACAAGATCTTTGCCTAGCTCAGGAGCAGGCACACTGAAGCTGCTCAGAAGCAGAGTAGTTACCCACCTCTGTTAACTACTTCATTGTTCCATCTTACAAGAGTTCTGCTAGCATTTATGGACCACAAAACAACATCATTGCTCATGGATGCTCCATCTTCCCATGACAATTATCTAGTGCCACCTGTGCAGACAATGCTAACTAGAAATTCCACCTTCACTGTTCATAAAGATACTAGCACTGACACAGTGACAGATTTTTTTGTGAAATCTGGGGTTACATCACAGGATAAAAATTTACAATAACATCTGGCAATAGGCTGCAGTTTAGAATTTATGTTTTATTCAGAGAACTACAGAAGGTTTGGGCATGAAGCCATAAATTCATAACAATCCTAAATAGTGTCACTAAATACTAAATTTTGGAGTCAAAAAATGCACATCTTGCATTATAAAGTGAAAGATTGCACCAGTGAAGCATGAGTCATCACCTGTTGACATTTAATTTAACAGAACATTGAGAACAAGAACACTTATAATGCTGGAAGCTGATATCAAAGAAACAAAATTTGAAAATTTATTCAAAGATACAGTCAAAAGGAAAAAAATTATCGTGACTTCAGTGCAAAGAAGTGACGCAGTGTACAATTACTACGATGATACTCAATAACACATATTAGAAGGGACGTATCAACAGGACTACGGCACTAATTCACAACTTTGTGACCCTAGATACATGCTTTCTGGAGAGAGACAGGCAGCCCCTTCAGCCTCCAGAGGTAAATGGAGTAAAAGTCACTGTTCTGCCCAAAAAGACCTTGAACAGGCATCATTCCAAGGTGGTTTTGGACAGAATACTTGACTTAAATCCCCTTGACTTCTGGAGGCAGTTGGTTAAGACATAGTACTGTTGCAATAGAAAGACTAGTGCTTTCTGACAACAACAATGCAGATACCAGTGACATATGAAACCTAGAAGCCCCAGTGACCTTAGAAGGCACTTAAAAATGAAATTATGCGAGGTTGCTTCAGTCTAGTTAAACTGTACACATAATACTATGCCATATACATGTTGGCTGTTTTTTGTACGTTTCTTAACATTAACTTGGAAGGGAGGTGTAGAAAATGTACCATGAAGAACCATGCTCTTTGTGACACTGAAGACCATCTTATAAAATGCACAAGTAACTAAAACAGAGACAATGAATAAAACATACCTTTGCCAAGCATGTCACCTCAGGGAGATTTGTTAAAACCACAGAGGAGACTCAAAATTCACAATTTATTCTCTTACTCCTCTGAATGGACAGGGGTTGATGCAGCAGTTCCTTCACTGATTATCCTTAGTGTATTTCTTTTTTTCTGTTTATCACTCATAAAATATTCAGCAAGAGCACAGTGCCACTGAAGAGTGGGAAACCAGGCTGGTTCTCATGGATCTCCCTACTATAAAATTCACAAAACAGCAATTTTTAAACAGAGGGGAGGAGATACGGAGGGAGCCTTTTGTGATGATCCTAAAATACTACAGAAACATCTTTTAGAGAGAACCAAGGGATTGTGCATTCACAGACCATTCCTAAGCTGTTCCTACATTCATAGCTTCTAGCTTCAGTTGTGGGGTGTACACCACTTGGGAGTGGAACAGGAGATAAGACATATGCGCTTCCAGTACTTGAAAATGCAGCAACCAGACTGTTAACATGGGGGGATGCTAAATTATCATTTCAGTGTTCTTGTCGGTAAACTGACTTGCAGACGAATAAAAGCCTCTATTTAAAATCTAGGTGTTGAGCTTCATAATTCTCAAGGACTCATATCTCTGACTATTTTCAAGCCTTCTTTCCTATCGTGAACAATTTCCTCTGAGATTTTTGTAATTTGTAAGAACAATGGATCTGGCACTGGACGAGTTAAGATCACTAGTCTAGAAACTGCTGGTCCCTCAGTTTAGGAAGTAACTTTTTTCCTCAAGCACAAAAAGATGATCAAAAACCTTTCACATTTCAGAAGGAAAAAAACGAAAATCATTCCTCCTACTCCTCTTCTTTTGCTAGAACTTTCACAGAGCACAATTTCTAAACAAAAAAAAATTCTATGTAGTTCTTCAGGACAATAACACAGATACATTATAACCAGATAGATGACTGAAGCACTTACGCTAAAAAAGGTAAGCAGAAGACTCTATTGGCTCTTCTCTTGACCTCTACTAAACTGAGCCAAGTCTCAACTGGATATATTACCTCCAAGATACTTGCTCCCATTATTCTCCATTCTGCATTTCCAATAGCAGCTAAAATCAATTTTTTGACAAGGATCACTAGAGATACAGATTATGGTATTCAGAAAGACCAAAGTGAATACACCAAAGATTGAAACCACATCATCTGTGAATCTAGAACTGTACCACAACACACGTACTTGTCCATGGGCTGCAAGAGCACTGTTAATCTCTTGTTGGTCTCCAGGATAGTGAAAGTTATATTTGCTGTTCCAATCTCTCTGCTAAAACAAAACAGGGCATCTGATGTTCTCTTATACAATATATATCTGGGCTTTTTTCACTTACTAGCTCAACAGATTGATCTTTGCATGTGATGCCCCCATTTGATCCTTCCCTTGTCTGTATGCTATGGGTCATACGGAACCTAAGTCAAGAACCACATTTATTTGTGTTCATTCTCTGGTTTGCCAAGTGACAGGTTTATTGGCCATGTTAGTGATGTCACAGGTTTTCTTTATGTTTCAGTCATCTGGAGTGGCATTTGGAAAGGGCATTTTCTACCTAAAATCAATAGCTTCTCTAGCTGCTGTAATATTTCTTCTTACTTAGAAATATTACTCAGAATATAAAAGCAATTGATTGTAGGCAGAAAATATACTTGCCAATTACTGATGGAGAGGGTAAGAATACAAAGTGCCCTCTAGCTTAAGTAGTTCCAGCTGGTGACACACCAGTACTAATCAGCACATGTGTTTCAGAGGCACCAGAGACTTCTCAAGCAAATGCCTGGTTTTCCTTCTTACAAGTTGAAATCCAAAGTATGGTTTATTCCAGTGAAAACATGAACCCAGGTTTCTAATGCTGGATTTCTCAGAGATCTACTTTCACAATCACTGAATCAGAATACACTGTTGTTGAATTAAGGTAGTGAAAATGCAAGCTAACTTTACGTATTTTTTTAATGCAAGATTTCCAGTAACCTTAACAGTATTTGAACAGATGAACAGATCAGTGGAACAGATTTAAAATACTGGAAATTTGTCCTTTCTTCTTTGGACTGGTTAAAGTAAATAATAAGTTGTGTACTTGATTGTGACAGGTTGTGATTACCTAAGAATGGTGATACTAATTACTATACTGTAGAATATCAGCACAGCTTTGGTTTGACACACTGCCAGAAAAATCTCCAGTTCTACAGTCCAGCCTGATAGCCACAGCTTTGGAAGTGGAACAGACACATACCTACTTGCCTCGTTTCATACAGCTGCACCCAGCAAACTGCTCCAAACAACACAGTTCTTCCCTGTTTGTCCTCTCACCTCCAAACCTGCTGCAACCACTTCAGTGCTCATTTAT
Source organism: Haliaeetus leucocephalus (assembly GCF_000737465.1). Taxonomy (NCBI): domain Eukaryota; kingdom Metazoa; phylum Chordata; class Aves; order Accipitriformes; family Accipitridae; genus Haliaeetus; species Haliaeetus leucocephalus. Next base: position 32,291 of record NW_010972617.1, read on the forward strand.
TTTCTCCATTGTAACTGGCTGCAATGAAGTCTCGTGGATTTATGTAGTGCCTCTGGTCATATACTGCTCATTCTCATGCTCCCCAGCCATGCATAGGGTGTGCATCAGATGATAACAGTAAAGGTGGAAGAAGAAGAAAGGCCCAAAAAGGAATTACGTAATTTCCGCAAGCTTGACACAAGCAACAGCCAAATGACCAAATCCCTGTTCATTTGAGCAAGTTTTCTCAATGAAATTATGGTATCTCACTTCTTTATGTGCATATCAGAGAAATTTTGTAAGACCTATTTTAAGGCTCATATTTTCACATATAGGTCGGTGAGAGAGAAGTACAGGTTCCAGTAACACTGGAGCACCTAACTCAAACCTTCTGAAAGAACAGAGATGAGAACTTGCTAGCACAAAATCAGTTTTGATTGTTGTTTTCCATGCAGTTTTCAGAGATTAATGTGACTATACTTTTCTGGGCAGGTAAGGCCATTAGACCCTGTAGAAGGAACTCTGGATTCATCATTCAGAAACACTACTTCTAATATATTTCTTCAAGACATGAAATTCAGATACCAGTGCAAAACCTAATTAAAGTGTGAATTTTTTGTTTCTTACATATGCCAGATAAACCCCTTCATTAGAAGGAAGCCCTTACTTGCATAGATGTCCCAACAGCATCTGTATGTTAAATCACCTAATAATAAATACAATAATTTCAGAAATTATATCCTTCTATACTTACACAGTTCAGTTATTTAAGGATCTAAAATAAATCTTTTGATAAATTTGAGTCCTCCTTGATATATGTTGAGACCTAGAATGCAATTCCAAGTCTCTTCTGTATGGGTTGTTTCCTTCTGAATTTCTATATACTACCACTTTATGTACATCTCAGACATTTACTCAAATTGGGTCTCAAAAAGTGCTTTAGTCTGTTTTTAGTATCAGCAAAAAGATTCTGAAAAAATATTTTATTCAGGAACTATTGTAAACCAGAGATAAAAGATGGCATGATTTGTTAAAGCAAAAAATACCCTAAAACCAGAAAATACTTTGGCCAGTTTCTCTTCACAACTAATTCCCTCTTCCTTGCCCTGACATTATACAGTCATTAAAGCAGGCAAACCTTTCAGTTAGCACACTTAGTAGGTTATTTACATTTTAAAAGGATGTTTTGGAACATGCTCAATTCCACGCAAGCATTACATAAAATCGAATGCTATACATCGGGCAATACTGAACTCCATTTGACATGCTGCTTCAACAAAGAATACATTGACAAATACGCCAACAAAGAATATGTTAACAAAGAGCCTACAGCTTCATACTTCCAAAACATTTTCTTCTGTCTATCAGGTAAAGTTCTTCACCCTTCACATGCGTTGCTAAGGTGATAAAGAAACAAAAAAACTACCCTAAAACAAACAAACAAACAAACAAAAAAGCCCACAGAGCTGTGTTTGAACCGCAAAGTTTTAGTTTCAAAACTACATATATGAATTTAAGTGTTACTGTGATAGACAGATAAACTAATAGACCTCTAAATGAGAAATTTCCAGGACATGGTTTTGGTTCAGGATGATTATGATTAAGCTTGAAATGTCGAGACTTCCCTTCACTGTGAAATTTAATGGTGTTTCAGTCTGGCTGTTAACAAATACGTTAAATGACATAATGCTGCTCACATCCAACTGACCAATGAAGATGATGAGTTGTGTTCAAAATTTATCATCCACTCAGGAATAAACGTGCTCTTGTCTAATTTTTAAAGTAGGATGACAATAACTTATCCATTCTCCATATTAACTGGTCTCTTGTAACTTTATTCAATTCTAAATACATCTAAATATTAAAATATAACCTACCACATACTAGACTTCTAACATTGCAAATGTGCATAAAAAGAAGAAAGAGCAAGGAAGAACATGCAAACAGATTCATTTGGGTAGACGGAAAATGAAGGTAACATTATCATGAGAAGGCTCAATCGGTCACCTTATGCTTCACTAATTTTTAGGTAGGTCTACTTTACTCATATGGCAACCTACCAAAACTTGGTTTGCCCAAAACTCGTTTTACATCAGTTTGGTCTGTTGCCCAGCAAAGAACTTAATAAACCTTATCAAACTGAAGAATTAAATGGACTGCCACCTTAGGCATCCCTTGTATCTCAGTCTCTTTGTCTCAGACATCCCACTTATCTGCTCTGCAGTGCATAACCACTATCCAACTAGATAAGTGCTACAATCAGCAGCTTTGCACTTGATCCAGTGTGAATCTATCATGCTATTGCAGTTGAAGAGCCACCATCATTTCTACTCAGCCCAATATAAAATATTTGTTGTTTCTATTCTGATATGCTTTTGTTCTTCTGACTCCTAGCCAAACCCAGAAGTATAAGGAGAAAAATTGATTGTTCCACAATTTTTTTTTTTTTCTGAGTAATGTGGAAACAGGAATTATCAGTAACCCTTGAATAATTCTCTCTTTCAAAATGTCACCTTTCTTTTCAAGAATCAAATGCTTTGAGAATTTGGGGTGTTCACATAAACCCAGCTGATTTTGCACAAGCTCAACATATTCAAAAGGTGAGGATCATCCTCAGGAACACTTGTGCCACTAGTTAGGATTTCTTCTGACACACCACTTACTCAAAAGAATTTTCCATGCTGTCATTGCCCTAAAGATTCTTTTCACGGTTTCAGTAACAGTGGCATCTGCAGAGGGGAGCTCCAGCCACTTGAAACTCATTAAAACATACTTGAGATTGACAATGAGTTGAAAACATCTGTCAGACTTGGCCAAGATTTCAATCAAGTGTGATGTTGCCGTGTTACTCTGCTACATTGACTTAATAAATGACTTGGCTGCTGTCAATGCAAGGAAAGTTGGGTTCTAATTACTAGCCTGATTTTTCTTCTGTATCTGAAATGTACTTTCACTTAAAGGTTCATACTCTACGTGACATGCATTAAAATTAATTTGCTGAATCTAGAAGCTGAGGTAAAGTAATACAGACTCACTTTTTAACATGCTGTATTAGGCATCAGCTAATGTATAACATGGCATACATATAGTCTCCAACAGAAAGTCATATGCTTCTCCCAAAGACCCTAAGAGTAAACAAGTGACTACCTGACAATTTCAGCCTCTTTTTTTTTGTTTTTTTTGTTCGTTTGGTTGGTTGGTTGGGGTTTTTTTTGTTAACCTCAACAAGTCCCAAACAACTCTGAGCAAACAGCTTCTAAGGACCTAGCGTCATTTTTTAAAACTAATGTCCAGGAAAACCTCTGAGTTACACAGGTTATTTTTCAAAGAAGCTAAAAAAGTGTATATCTAACTGAAGATATGCCAAAGTGAAATATCAAAGGGCTGTATTATTATTTCAAATGGAATGGGAAAGAAGTAGCACACAGTTAATTCTTACCTCCAGAAAGACAATGTTTTCTTTCAGACGTAAGTGAAGGGAATCCAATCTGGGGACTGATGGGCTTCATCCTTTCTCTTTACTTTTTTTCGGTATCCATTTCATCCAAAGATGTTACAGAGATTTCTTGAGCTCTCCCTTCTTGGGAACAGTCCCAAAAACAGGATACTTTGGAAAAACAAACAGTTTTACACGAAGTAAGGCCCTCAACAAAATCAACACCTTGGAGTCTAGAAAGCTGTTACAATATGATTTAGATTATTTAAAACTGTTACATGGATAAGTATGCTTTATAATAAATCTGCAGGTGCAAGGAGACCCTGTCAATGAAATGTTAATATTGATATAAAGCTGCATCAGTTTTATTTTACCATTCTGATATGTGCAAAGTATTCTGGTAGCTATTTTACTAAAGGGATTATTTTACGAAAATTGACTTCCAATAAGCAGATTTTTTTTTTTTTTTAATTTGGCCATATTTCAGGGGATTTTGTTCAAATGTAAAATAAAACAAGTGTAAATAGTAGTCAGACTTATTAACTGTTCTGGGAAGCTTCTGCTTCCACTAAATCCACTGTAAAGATTTCCCTGAAACCACCAGAACACATGAAGGCCAATAAGAAGTGCTTTTAAATATCCTACCCAGGCTGCATGCAGATATATGGGAGCTTTAATTCAAGGTTGCATGTGTGGCTAGAAAGAATGAAAAGTTAACATACAGTTCTTGTTCCTTAAGAGCCAATCTGTCATTCCCTTTTGCAAGCACTGACATGTTCGGATTGTGTGTGCACCAAAACTACAGCTCCAAAAAGTGCTTTCTTTGTGTTTGTTGTTGGTTGGCTTTTTCCTGAAACTACTCCAGCTCTCTGAAATGATGGATATTACCTGAAGAAACAATAAAGATTTTATTACCTATTGTTTTAGGTATAAATTATTCCCAATGTGAATAAAGATCATTTAGATAATTATAATTAAAATCTTAAGTTTTACCTGATGTGAAATTTATATATTCACAGAAAATCTCTTTTCCGTTGCTTGCTGTGCAGGAGCTTTAAGAAAGAAGAAAAATGTTAAAATTTGTGTTAGCACCTGTGGCCAAATAAAGACATCCTTTTCCCTAACTGTACTTTGAAATCAGACATAAATGCAAAAATCCCCCATTTTTTCAAATGATGGAATGCATTGTGCTCTTGTTTTGTTTTGTTTTACAGTATGGAGCCCTGTCACATGTATGGTTCCTCCCTGAGAGGCTGGCAGACAGTATTTGTAGCTGTATTCTTATTTTTAAAAGTAAAATTCTTTCTGCAGAGTCAGCAAGTGCCTTTTCTAATAATTTTTCCCTTCAGAGGAGCATTTCCACTTACACTAAGTTATTACAAGATTAAATAATATAATACATTCACATACTCTTTACATGCATACTGAACATTTTAAGTAATGTTTTGAAACATACAGTATTATTACAATGAGTTCTTTTTTTTTCTTTGGTTTAATGACCACAACAGATGTGTTCACAACATGCTACCCTGACAAAGCAAGGTGCTCTTCTCTAGAAATTTTCCCGTCTTTTTCTTCATGATCTAAAGCTAGACGAAAAACTGCAGTTTCCTGGGCAGGGACAAGGGGTGAGGGTCAAGGGCCAAGCTCAGACCATAGTAATAAGGTATGTTTAACCTAAGGGCTACTCATACTTCAGAGACTCTCGCTCTGTGAGCAAACTAAGAAATCAAAGGATTACACACAGAGTAAGGTGAAACCCAGTTCAGGTAAAGATGATAAAAATCTAATCTTCATAAAACTGTAACAACATTCTTTGAGGCTTTTCAGTCTCTAGGATTTAATAATAATATCCATTGACAGCTTAGTCATTGAGGTCCTTGGTGATGTACCAGGCACTTTAACAGTCGTCCAGAGAATATGTCTGTTTCTGCCAATTCATAAATGCAAATTTATTTTAGACAAGGCATGAATAACCCACTCATTCATCTTCAAGTACAATCAGATGAAAATGCATGTGTTGAGCAACCAGCCATACGTTATTATTTGTTATGGACCTGCTATATCTACATTCACTTCTATCCCTTTTCAGAAGGCAGACAGACAAGATGATTAAACAGGCAATGTAAATCTCAAGATTACAGTCAGGAAACATATCTTCATTACAAAAAAGTTCTCTAGAAGCCCCTATAAGCCTGTATCATCTCATGGTCTCCAACAACATGTTACTGATGTTCCCTTCTCAAAAACTGCCACTTGAAAATACAGGTTAGGTTGTAATTTCTAGCTGATTTCCTGTCTTTCTCATACAAATAGAAAAGAACTGAGTGGGTGAAATAGAACAGAAAGTAATTCTTGCATCTCCAGCCTCCAGGCTAGGAGAGATTATCAATGGTATGTTTCTCTTATGATGAACATTCACTAAACCTTTTGTTGCACTAGTTTCTATAATTTGCTTATCTGTATAAAGTAGTTTTGCAATGAAATAATATGCTTTACTCTGTTTTCTTAAGAAAATTGTATCAATGCTTGCAAATGTATTTGCTCTATACTCTACATTCAACATACTGCAGAATGCAGCCCTGCTGTAAATCTGTAGCCTCACAAATTAAATGTGCTATACATTACTAGTTACCACATTCCAGTTGTGCTTTTAGCATCATTTTTAATAAAGTTAACATCAATATGTAATTATGCATTATTTTTATTAAATATCTAAAGCAAGAAAATTAGGCTAACATTCATTTAGCAGCAACATAATATGTACTAAAGCATATAGCTGCAATAAACGTAAGTACATCTTCACAGGCAGCTGAAGACAAATGCAACAATTTTTGTCTCTGTTCAAAGCCAACTTCAGGAAAGCTAATTCAGTCTTGGCTTAGCCATATCAAAAGACAATGTCCTTGGGCTAACAGCACCCTTTTTTTAGAATTCACACTATCTTCCTTATCTTCTTATATCATGCCTTGACTTTTATTGACAAAATGTTCAGCTCCTAGGAACTACACCATCTTATATCAATGCACTGTATCAAATCTTATAGCAATGACTCCTCTGAAAAAAACAAGTGATCCTAACAGGTATACAAGAATTCCAATCCTGTCCCTTAGATATTTAAAAAAAAAAAAAAAAAAAAAAAAAAATCAAACAGCATAACATACAATTTTTAGAATGAAAAAGATACAGGAACCTTGAAAAAAAAAAACCTGCAGAAAAAGTCCATTATTTAGCAATACATATTATATTCTAATAAATATGAGTAATACACATTGCTGTATCACCTCAAAAAAAGAGATAAGATTCCCAAATTATGTCTGTACAGGATGAAGCTCTCCTAAATCCACACAGACCTCCTAGTCTAATGAGTATCAAGTTTTAAACAATAAATTCTATAGAACATCTTGTGTTTGCTCTAGAATTAGTTTTACTCATTAGAAAGAAAAGTCATGAACACCATCACTTCAAAATGATCCTTTGTACTTGTTTTAATCTCAAAAATAAAAGATTTTTCTTTTGCAAATCAAAGTCTTTCTGCATGGCCTGCTTGTGCTTCAACACCTCTTACGACTGCTGTGTAACAAGCACCTTTAGTCTCATGCAGAAGGAAATTTAGCATCCTACGGCATTCCTAGGAATAAAAGGAACATCACGGTATGAGCCACTGAATCACTTTTAAGGCAAACACAAGCCCATTTTCATGTCTTTGTATTCTGTTAAAGTTTGTCAATGTCAAGTCAACCCTCCCTAAAGACAACACATCTTCAATTAGAGATGTAAAAACCAGTTTGCATGCAATTTAAATCCTGCAAACTGGCAATCTTCTCATGAAAACCACAAACAATTATTTCCATTCTCATGCATCAGTACTCCTGATTTACCATCATTTTTCTGTTACATGAATCGATCCTTAATTTCCAAGACAGGGAAAAAGACTGAGCATTTTTGAAAGGGGTTAGTGATTTGCCGTTTAGTCACCGCACACAGTCATGCTTACACTGCTAGCAGTTTAAACTACGTGACCAAATAATGTTCTTCTCCGCTAAATTCTTAATGTACCTCATGGATTCTCACTTCACCCTCATCAAGAAAAGTTGGTCTTCTCTCATTTTCCCCACTAAAACAATATGGAACTGGCTTATGAGCGTTTGAAGCTTGCAAGCTTTCTTATGCTGAATGATGATCAAATATGTTACCAAGCAGCAATTACTGGAGATATATATTTAAAACCATCAGACTACCAGAATAGGCACTGAATTTTGATTTAAATATGTAAGGTTGTGTTCCTGTGAGGCAAGATCTTCAGTTGGTTAAATCAATACAGCTCCTTTGACTTCAGGGAACCCATGCTGATTTAGATCCCAAATCAGCCCAGCACTGAAGTCTCACTGAAGTCAGTCACTCTATATGTAAAGTTCAACAGTGGTATAAGGACATTGCTAATACCAATGGACTGCTGAATCACAATTTTACTGTGATCAAGAATACGAACTTGTCTTTTAGGTTACTGAAACAGTGCTCAGAGACACATGCAAAACTGAAAATTAATGGGGAAATGTCACAATTCAAAAGAAGCTGACACCTGTCAACGTGCTTTTAAAAAGAAATATTCTATTTAGCAAAAATGGTAGAATACTGATCTGTTCTGATGAGTACTCATTCAAAATTAGGACTCTATTCATTAAAACATCTCTTGGCACTTTTTTTGTGGTGGAAAATCAGAACTTCTGTTCCATTTTAAAAAATACTACTTCCAAAGCAGTCCAAAAAAGTAGCATTTTGAAATTTACCGTATCTTTGTTTTAAACTCTCAGAATGTTTAATTTCCCTTTCTCACTGTTAACCCTATTGAATTTTGATTTTTTTACTCTCCCTTTTTTTTTAAGGCCTCGGCTTTTTTTAATTTATGTAATTTCTCTCTCCTCCCTTTTTCTGTAGGATTTTGTAATTTTTTGAATCCCCAGAAGCCCTGGAAGAGTCTAAAGTTCGCTAGAAGATATTGAAGGTATTCTGTGGTTTGTGGTGTGTGCCATGACTGACGGACAGTGAAAAAAAGCACATAAAGAACCATCTTGTATGACAGTACTACTGTACTCAGCACACCAGCTGGCCACAAAGTCCTGTGTAGCCCTGTTTATGGGGTATTAAGCACATGCTCCTAGACGCTAAGTTGAGTTCTAATACAAAATGTGTAAGTAACATGCAATTTCAATTTGAGTGTTTACTTTTAGAATATTTTTTTTAATTCAAAATGGCAAATTTCTGTGAAACATTTTGATTTAGATGAAAGCGCAATTTGCAGAACAAAACTGCCATAGTGAGCATTTTTGGGCAAGTCTGCTTTGAAGCAAAAAAAAAAAAAAAAAGAATTCTTTATTATTTAAAAATAATCTTTCTTTTAGACAGAAATGTCAACTTGCTTCTGAACAAGCAGATTTCTTCATGGGAGATACTTCTGAAAGGAAAATTTTCAGAGCATGACATATGTCCTCATCAGCCTGCACTGCTCAGTGGGGTTAGAGAAAGTAAAAGAGTAAAGATAAGCTTGGGAGAGGGTGGGAGGACAGGCATTGTTTTAATGTTTGTCTTTGTTTCTCACTGCTCTTATCTATTTTAATTGGCAATAAATTAGCCTTTGCCACGTTAAGTCTGTTTTGCCCCCAGCAGTAACTGCTAAGCGGTTCTCCCTGTCTTTAGGTCACCCCATGAGCTTTCTCATCCTATTTGTTTTTTCCCCCTGTCTTGCTGAGGAGGAGGAGTGAGAGAGCGGCTGGGTGGGTATTTGGCCCTTAGCCAAGGTTAACTCACCCCACTGCATTGGACTAGATTTTTCACAGAGGATTGGGAATTTGCAACTACACTGAACAATTTCAAAAATCCTAACATTGGCTCTGATTCTGCAACTCTTTGTACCCAGGAAAAGACACAGGTCTGTGCAGAGCCCTGTTGATTTCAATGTCCTGCCTGCAAGTACAACTTCTACACACAGAAGACCTAGCTGGAGCCAGCGAGGCTCCACCAGAGCACAAAGCTTCACCTGCCCCAAGACAACTGCAGGATCAGGACTATGAATTGCTCAAATGAACCTGAAGCGAATATAACTGTCAAAGGCATATGAACCAAAGCAAGAAAATCTCTTCACAATTAGCCCAAAACCACTCAGCTATATGGTCATCAAAATACTAAAGAAAAAACTTGTTGCCAATATAGTCAGGGCTCTCTTAATTTCATGCACTGTGACTTCAACAATTTCTTCGTTTCTCATTTTATTTCTCTAAAAGTGGCTTCATTTAAAAGCAGGGAAACCACATTTCATGCTCTTCAGTTTCATTAAAGATATACAAAAGCCCTTACCAAAAGAAGACTACTCTAATTAAACCATTGTAGCAGAAGGAAATATTGAAATGATGAATCTGAAAGGATTCTGACACACTCTATATTCTCTTGCACATCGTTCCTTATATTATAATAAAAAGAAGAAAAGAGCTCCTCCCTTTAAAAAAAAAGATTTAGAATCACATGATGAAACATGTAACACTCAACCCAGAGCAACACAAATGGACTATCTCACAGATTTCCTAAGGTGTGTCAAGAAAGAAGGTCATAGATCGCTTCTTCAGCAGTGTGAGAACGTAATTTTACACCCTCAGAAAATCAACTTGTATCTGCTTGACAAGGAAGGTATGGTTAAATCCCCTGCTTAAAACTCATTCCACAGGAAATGTGATATAAATACCATATGAATTACATAAGAGAAATTCAGCATCATTCAATATGTGCTGCTTAATCGGCACTTGAATTAAAGCATTGCTGAAAATAAAATAAAAAAGTAAAACCTGAGTATTAGTCCTTCCCTCAGGAACTGCAAAATAAGACTTTTTTTGAATTGCATCTTTCCAGGAGCAAGAAGAATGGCAATGACTGTTCTGAGTCTGACACTGGGAACAGAATGAGGTGGGGTTTTATTTCACTTTCGAAGCACATGAAACTAGGGCTATGTTAAAAAGCTGGCTCACAGTGAACTCAATTTTGTGATTAATTAATTAATTGCTCCAAATTTCAAGAGTATTTTAGGGATCTCTCGGTTAAAGAACAAATACCCACATCAAGAGTGGTTCCACACAGGTAAGCAACCATTTCTGGGGCTGTCCTGAACCAAAGCAGCAGCATATATTTATTCAAATCCTATTTCATAGTGGATAAGGATCTTTAGTGCCCCTTTAGCATTCAAATCCTGTACAGATAACCACAGTCTGTTGGCTGTTGCATCAGATGAGGCTGACACACTATTTCAGTTAAATTCCCCATTGGTGAAGATCTCTACCACAGCCTCTTCCCTTCTCCTTTTCAGGCTGGTCTGCAAAACAGCTTAAAAAAAAAAATTTAAAAAAAAAAAAAAAAAAAAAAAAGTCTCTCTTTCTTGTAGATCTGCCCAAGGAAAGGAGACTACCATTAGCTTTCCATCAGGGAGCCTCCTCCACAAACACACCTGCCACTTTCAGTCCATTATGTTCTCAACCTCCTCCCCCAAAGCTGTACTGCCTCGGACTCCTGTAGCTACGGCTTCCTGAAGAACCACCCTTCAGGGTCTTTCTACATGAAAAGGAAAGTAAAGACTGGGAATGCACGTGAATATTCCCAGTCCTGACAAAACTTGTGCAGCCCATAAGATATCATGCTTCCACGTGGTTTCTGATACCCTAAGACTTCCTGCTAGCTCCAAGATGACAGAGAAATGGCATTGAGACAGGTGATTAGACTTCCTTATCCTCATGCCATGTTTTTTTTTTCCATTCCAGGAACACCTTCACAGACCTTTTGAATCATCTTCTTAGCTACACAAAGGATGAGCAAAACAGACACTAATTCTGTGCTTTTTTTTTTGATTCCTATTGACCTTGTCACATTAGCCCAGTGTCTAACAAAAGACCCAGAAAATCATTTCCAATAATCCAAACCCTATTTATAATAGGCAAGAGGAACGAGAGAGCAGATTCCAAGGAAGTCAAGAAACCAAAATGTTGTTTCTTTCATAGCCTGAATGAAAATGAAAGACGCATCTTCCAACCAGGAGAGCAGATGAATTAGTGAGCCTTGTCAATCTCACAAAATCCTCTCTATCAAATTAAGAGGCATGAAATATTAATTCTGTTATTTTAAATTCACTTTTGTTACGCTCCTTACAATCCACTGGCAATACTGAAATACTAGAAATATCCAGTAAACACACATTCATAGCTCTGGCCCCACTACCAACAGCGATCAAAGCAGTGAAGAGTGCAAATGCATTACTGACTGACTCTTGGGAGACTTTAATCTTTTCTCATAAATCACTTCTCTCTAGCTACCTGATCATTTGGATTGCAGAATAAAATGCGTGTTTTCTGAAAGGTTCTGACTGATCTGAGTGGCTCACAAGTAGGACCATGAGGAGTCTTAAAAGGCAATGGCCACATGCCGTCCTGGTTTTTATGCATCTACTCAGGTAGATTGCCTGAAATGAACCTTGACATCAGCTCATGAGGAAAGGTTTCATTTTTTTTAAAGAAACTTACTATTGCAGAGAACTATAACAAATATATTTGTTTTTTTCTAGCTTGTAAGGTTTAGATGGAAATGTATTGAAAATATATTTCAAAAATATTTGCTAAATCCATACACTAAAACCAAACAATTTAAAATCTTGCAGTATATCTATTTCTCACTTGCTTACTCCATGTAAAACAATGGATTTCACACTATATATGCTGGTAGGAGAGCAGGTTCTCTAAAACATAACACACTGAGAAACTGTGGTCTAACATACCTTGCCAATTTTGCCTGAAGCTGTTTCCATCAACAACAAAGAAAAGGAGGTATCATTGATTTCAACGGGTGCTGGCTCAGATGCAAAGACAGTATACACAAACAAAGCTTTAGGGACTGGTTTTGATCACCCAGGGGTTTTTTTATTGTTGCTCATCTCTGCGTTTCCTGATTTTGCTGAAATAAAGAACAGCTGTTCTCACAAGCTTACTAATTCAAAGCTGTGAAGACAAAAGTTGCATCCAAATTTCCTTTTTCCTTACTAGCATAGTATAGATCTTATCTCATTCAATGGAGAACAAAATAAGTCCAAAAAAGGGAGCGAGGGGAGTCAGCCTCACAGTTCTGCTAGTTGTGGGAAAATATATCTCCCTGCATGTGTATCTACAGACACACACTCTGCTGGAATTTCTTGCTCCCCAAAATGCGGCCAACAGAACAGATACCGTGGTAAAATGGTTCACACCCTGAGGACCGTTCCCCAAAATTGCTCTAGGGTCATTACAGTAACAAACCTGAGACAACCTCAGCAGAGCTGGCATTTTTCCTTCACAAAAAGATACATGTGTATTCTTCACCACATGTGACCCTTGCACTGAGTTATGATACATATGCAGAACAGTTGTAGGTACAGCACAACTGATGTGAACGTGCTCAGTGGACATGTTCTGGTTTTTTGGACATTCAGCCCTCCAAACAAATATCCTGAACCCTTGTTTTCTGCCTCAACAAAAATCTTTTGCAAAATAAGTAGATATGGCCAGAGAAACATGCACATCAGAGTAAGAAGTAAGCTAGGCATGACCCCACACCAGTACGCAGCTTAGCACGTGCTATAAAACCTGCCCAGAAAGTCGGTCAAGTGTTTTGCTACTGCAGACACACCACTGAAATAGCCCTACATGCTACAGTTCCCCGGTAAGGTACAGCAGCTACCTCTCTGCTTTCCAGCAGCATGAATCAGTCCAGGGAAAACGCTGCACCCACGCAGCTGCCATGTTTTCAAGCAGAACGTCTCACTTTGGATTGGACTGTGCAATGCAAATGTACCTGCAGCCTCTGTACTCCCTAGTTAGCTCAAGCGTCACCACACTACAGTCACTGCCGTAAAAAAAGTTTACGTATATCCTTAAAGTGGGATATAGCGTGTAGGTGAGGAACAGGAGCTCCGCGTTTGATCCTCGCTCCGTTTGTAAACTCAAGGAAACAAATTAGGCACTGTGCCTCGGTGCCTGTTGCTCAAGAGCTGGGCTGCTGTGCTTTGCAAACCAAAAGGACAAAGATAGCTGGCCGCAGGTAGGTGGGGGCAGACAATTAGTGCACTAACACGTGGACACTCATGGCTACAAAGAGGTCTGTCTCTCTGACACAGCAGCAAACAAGGGAGCACGACTTCTAGGTCCAGCACTTTTTTCTTCCCTTCCCCGCTGTCTCAGACAGTGAAATGAGGCAGGGATGACAGCTATCAGATAAGCTGCTACTTACCTGCAAGTCAAGTGTCACACACAACTAGTTGGCAGTATAGTTTCCCCCACACATTAAGGGCCCATTCAGAATCCTAAATAATAATTTACCTCACAAGAGTTTGCTCATTATGTGCTTTGCCTAGCCCTTGTGCTCTTGTAAAAACCTCTTTGAGCAGGTAGGCATGAAATAATCTGCTGCTGCCTGTAGCACTGGCCTTTTTTTCTTTTCATGTGACTGCAAACAGAAACTCCTTATTCAAAAAGGAAAAGGTTATTAAACTCAGCAGAGTTATTTTAAAATAGATAGAAATGAACTGTGACTGCAATCTTAAGTGTGAGTCTTGCCTGGAAAGCTGTTCAACACACAAAAGGCAAGTGGAAAGCACGGATTCAAGTCAAGTCTGGCCATTTTCATGTATAGTCACCATTAAAGCTGACAAGACAGTAATCTGCTACCTCATTTTGTTATGAATGGTCCTTTAATTTGGGGTTGTTGCTATTATTTTTATTAAAGGCTCCTTTAAGCTGTATGCTTTCTTGACATGAACCTCCCTTTTCCAAACAAGGCACACGTCTCAAAAAGATTTAGACATTGCTCATAGTTTACACTGGTGAGTTGCCTCACTGATGTCAGAGCGACTCACATGAGTAACATGAAGGGCAATAAATCCAAGCAGCACTGGAGCCCTGTCTGATTAAATCTTTACATCCATAGCAGTTCACCTGTAAAACAGCATCATGGTCATGACACGAAAAGACAGCAGCTGGTAAGCCAATGAATCAATACCACATACCTCCAAAGGCCCAGTCCTAACTTACCTGCTTGTTTTAAATAGTAGGATGAATGATGGTAAAAACGGCAGTCACTCTTCATCTCTTTCATGCCCTTGTTTGTTTAATGGCTGTACTGCCCAGCTACAATATTTCTTTTACACATAAAGCTTATTAAGTGCTCTCCAAACCTGAAGTTTTAATGCTATTCTCTATGCTAACATTTGCCTGGTGCATAAATTGCCACAACAATCTTGCAGCTACTGTGATGACGGTCCAATGCCTTGAAACAACACAGTCTCGGGCTGGTCAGAATGATTATTAGCACCAGTCACACTTGATTGAAAATAAAACAGATAAGCCGTATTAAACCACCTTATTGGTAACCATCAAGAAATGAAATGAGCTAATTACTATTTCCTTTCTTCTCCCAGTGATCTACAATCCCTGGATGAATGCTGTGTAAACCAGAAAGGTTTTTGTGGCCATCCTTTAGTAATTGACCTTTAGCTCTCCCCATTTCATTTGCCCTAAGTGTTAATTGACTTTGAAAAAGCAGTATATTATCCTTTTAGGAAAAAAAAGTCTGATTTGTGCCCGCCAACATCTTACAGCATCAAAGCCCTGTTAAATCACAGTGCAGTACAGCTGGAAATGAGTCTCCAGAAGAAATGGAAAGAAGGTGGGGGAAGGAAGCAGATCTATCATTGAAAGAGCTCCACTGCCATCTAGAGAGAATCTGCACTAGCCAATTTTCTGAAAGGGAGAAGGATCAGGTTGTTAGTCAAAATATTTCCATTCTGATGCTGTTTTGGGGGAAGGTAGGGACTCCATTCAGGTTCACTGCATCTACACATTTTTTAAACCAACTTTGTAGAAATTTGCACTAAAAATAACATATCCTGGAATATAATCTACCATAAATTCTAAGGAAATCATGGGAGATAGCTTTAAAGGCTCACTTGTAGGCTCTCCTACCATGAGGTATGATATCTGTACAGTTTTGTTTCAAAGAAGTTCCTTTGAAGAGGCAGGTTCTGTATCTCTGCAGAAGGGTGCTTCAGTCACAAACAATTTACATTTTGACAGACATGCTATGCTCCTAGCAGCTGCCTTTATGATATTGCTTGTCAGTTAGAAAGAAAGAATGTGCTATTTCAGGCTATGATTTTTTTTCTCTTTCAAATATATAAAATTGTCTTTTCTGAGTGTTTTATATGCAGCAGCCTCACAGAGACCAAGTCAGACAGAGAGCAGGAGGCACCCATGAAATGCGTTACTAGCAACAGTCTACTTTAATCTGACCAATTTAATTTACTCTGCCTCTGACCACAGAGCAACTGAACTCCATTTAGTGTACGTGATGGGTCAGCTGCTATGAAAACTGGAGGAGCATTCCTCACCACCAGCACCTAATCCAGTTACATTCTCAAGACAGCTGACACATGGGTACATGGCTAACTGCATCTGGAACAAAAGAAATTAATTTGTAGCTTAGGGTACAGTCAGCAAGTAATGAAACTGCGTCGCTAATGCACCTCAAAAGGGAGAGTTCATTACTGCTGTCTCACAAAAACACTCACTGTGAATTGTGGTCCTCTTGGTCTCCATCACTGTTATTTACTTGCTAATTAAAGACCAATGTGGGACTTGTAACAGCTAATAGGAACTCACAGGTTCCTCTGTCTACTGACTCTGAAATTTTCAAAACCAAAACGCGTTTGAGGACTAAGGACTGCTAGTACGAACCTAGCTGCAATCATTAAAATACTGCCTGGATGTTTTTCATATTACAGTGTATTTGTGTTTGCTTCCTTTGTGAAATCCTGTTGGACTGAAATATCTTGAGATCAACAAAATTGGTAAATTAGTTTGTGTCTCTCTCCCTCAGCTAGCCAGTGAGGTGCTCTGTGATAGCGCAAGGTATTTGCCTGCTATGGTAGCAGCGGTGAATTAACACTGCACAGAAAAATATGACGGTGGTTATACTCTAGTTAAGAATATGTAAAACATACTGCATTATACAATTGTGAAGGGCAGTATCTGAATTACTTATACCCTTCATTCCTGACTAAGAATGGCACCTCAAAACAGGATTATCAAGGAAATTATACCCAGAAAAAACATTCTTCATTTTCACTGAAATACACTGAAATCAGAAACATTTGCTTCTACACTGCCCTGCACTCCTTGACATTTATCCAGACTGGATGCTAAATCAGACCATTCTGAACACTCATTTTATATGGGCATGCGTGGCTACTCAAGGTGAAAGCAATGGAGAATCAAGCCTACAGAACACATTATGCAAACCATAAGGTTCACTAAGCCAAGCAGTGGTCTCAGTGAGGTGACTGGCTGTCTTCTCATTTCTATTAATGGTAACACTGACTATTCCTGGATGGAAGAACATAGTAATTTTGAGTGATGGGTTTATGAGAAGAGAGAATCCACCACTTCAATGGAGTATTAGGAAACACAGAATACAGAATGAAGTGGATGAGTGACTAGATAGATCTTCCAGTCCAAATGTGTTGCAAAATGCAGGAGGCATTGCTTCCATTCATTACAGCCAACAGACATGTCAGGAGGAAAAACCCCAATGCACCTTTAAAACCCAATTTGTCCTTTTTGCTGACAAACACAATTAAGCTGTGCAATTCAGGGAGAGAACAGTAGGCATAAGAATAGTTGTTGTGAAAGGACAAAGATTTAAACATGGCTCAGCTTGGCTCTTTGCTGTTATCCTGCTTCTTACCTTGTTCAGAGACCTTGAAGACAGTCCTGAAATAATGACAAAGAAGAAGAGCTCACCTTATAACAATTAAGCATTAAAACTGAATCGGGTAAATGTCAAAAGCCAGACAGTTGTAGACACGGTACTGCTTCTGGTGAAGCAGAAGTATAGACTTTCTTCTTTTTTTTAAAGGCAAATAAATTCAGCCAATAATGCTTGCAACATGCAGACCAGCCCTTCATCCACTATATTTTACACCAGAAGTTGTTTTAGGCATTATTGCCAACAGACAGTCCTGTTAATGTCAGACACAAGTACATGAACTAGAAATAGAAGGGAAGATAAGATTCATATTGTGGAAATGAAAAGATAGCATCTCTCTTGTGTTTGGAATTTATTGTGGAGTCAAAGGGCAGTGAAGAAATTCTGTTTGATTTGTACGTGCCACTGGATATAATAGGATGGACTTCATAAAGATATGAATCTCTCAGCTTTTTTTGAAGGCTCGCTTAAAATGTATTATTTCTCAAGGGATATAAATAAAACTCCTTTAAAGCCACTTACTTACAGTGTGACTGTAATCAATTTACTTCATGTCTTGATGCTTCCCTCCCCTCGCTTCCAGACTTTGTCTTGTTTATTGAAACTCTATATTTCTGTGGGTAGACTGTCCCTCACTATTATTTTTCGTGTGAAATGACTGGTACAATGAGACCAAGTGCCCACTCTAACGGTAACTGTCATGTCAGGGTCCAGTCCTTGTTCAAAATTAAATTCCCTAGAACATATTCATTCATGCTAGCTGGTTTTGTGCATTTTAGCAAAAAGAAAAGCACACATAGATCTCCCTCCGTCTTTCACAAGCTCTTTCCTCATAGGTTCATTGACTAACGAATCTCATTCCAGATGGAGTTTCGTGTGTAAGCTTCTCATTAAATACCATGTAAAACATGCCATAGCTGGCATTGCTGCAATGTAACATTTTATGACTTTGTAAAGACATGTTTATTTTTATATTGCTTGTAAATATTTTGGAGAATTGGCTGGGTCTGCTCTGGAGAAAACAAAAGCAGCAGTTTGATGTTGTTTGTCTAGTTTCTTCAGTGACCAGTGCAAGGAATTACAACAGTCTATTACTCATTTGGAGTTAACAGTTGCCCTTCTTGCACAAATGTCAGGGACTTGCCTTCTTGGTATAGAGTATGTTGAGTTTGATCACTATGGAAGATCACCATGCGTACATGTAACCATGATACTTGATACTAATGTCACAAAATCATATTCAGGGATAGCAAATATCATCATGGCAGGGCTCTAACGTCATTCACCACTTAAGCAGCCTGAGCCAGGTGCTAATGACGTATAAGTCACCATAACACCATTGAGACTAGTCAAGCTTCACCAGTTTTCATGAGCTAAAAACTGACTGTCCTGTCATGTAATGATATACAGAAAAGCCTTGTAACACAGAGACAAAAATGGGCAAAGAGGCAGCAGATATGAGTGCTTTAGAGCTCTTCTGTTCTTTATAAGTAACCTCTAGGGATAATCTCTCTGAATTTGTTTGCTTTTTGAAGAGCTTACACAACTTTTTGGTCAGCCTGTTTCAGTCCTGACTGGAAGCAGTGTTCGGCTTCTGCTGAAGAATGCTGTAAGATGCTTTGCAAATTGTTGCATATTCACTTTAGTACATGAGATCTAGGAGATGAGCCGCTTGAGTGGATAAAAACTAGCTAGCATACTAGAGCCAGAAGGTACTTATGACTACAAGCAGTTCCAAACAGAAGGAGTTGACTTGTGGAATACTGTAACGTTAGTATTGATTTTGTTTACTTTATAAACCTGAAAGGAGGAAAATGCAGTAAAGTGATGAAATGTGCTGATGATATGAAATGGGTGAATCAACAAATACACAATAGGGAAGCAATAAAATTCACAGGGACTTGGCTAGACTAGAATCATGGGCACCTAAGTGGCTTATGCAATTCAGTTTGGAAAAAGGTAAGATAATGAATCTACAGACAAAATAACAAGAAAAGGGAACTCTATCTTCAATGGACAGAGAGGCGACTGCTGAAAAGGTTTGCATTTTAACATTCCAATGCAGAAAATGGTATGCTATAAACTCAGGTTTCTTTAAAAAAGCTCCCTTTCTGCCAGCACATTTTTTTTTTCAGTAGTTGCTGCTGTATGGTAAAAGGCACTAGTCAGAAGAGAGAATTGAAAAGAATATGTGAAATTCCTCAACTTTTGGCCAATTGGCTCCTTTTTATATTAAAAAAAAAAAAGGACAAGAAACAATGTTTAAGCACATAGAAATTAAAGGAGATTATTCTAATACTGGGCTAGATTAGGTATTATGAAAGTGACATTTATAATACGTACCTCACTGATTAATAAAATGAAACGGAATTGGGAAAGTAGGATGTGAAGAAGACAGCAAGCAGAAATATACATAGGCTAATACAAAATACTTATTTAGGAACTCTGAGAAACAGGGTATACATTTGGAAAGCAGTGAGGAAGATTAACCACATCACTCTTACTGGCTTTACAGAAGCACAAATCCCAGGATATTGTTGAGAAACCCATAAACATACTGTTAAGAGGAAAAAGGAAAAATAAAAACCAAATCCTGACATCTGAGACAGGATTTACTAAGAAATACAAAATCCCAGAGCTGTCAGCATTATCCCAGTAACTTTTGTACTATTGAGAGCTCCCAAGCATTGGTAACACCACTTCGACCCCAAACCTTCTGTGCCATGCCAGTAATAGTAAGAAGCCATTATCATTGAATATTTTACTCACCAGTAGTATAGTTTTAGCTGCCATAAGACTGATTTTTGCTTAACTTTCCTTTGTGGCTTTGGATTAAAAACTGTTCTGAAGAGATGGTAGGGAGGATTAAGAAATGGAGATAGGAAAATATCACAAAGCCAAGGAAAAAGTAGTGAGAGTTGGAACATCCCTTTCTTTCACAATATCCCCTCAGGCAGGAAACCGACCTGCACTGTGCAGTTGAAATCTGGATCCCACTCCAGGCTTTACAGGGAAGGAAGTTTTGAGGCCTCTTCTCCCACTCTGCAGGAGACTGTCCTAAATGCCCTGTTGCCTGGTACTCTCTGATGAATTTCTGTTGGCCTCTTCTAGGGGAACATTTCCACTTTGCCCATAATACCTGAATATTTGTTGGGGCAGAGACAAGACCTCAAGTATTTTGTCTGTACCGTAACACATCTCAGGAGAAAAACAGTAACTTCCAACCCGCTATATTGCAGCAGGGACTTTACAAGAGTGAGATACTAGCAAAAAAATATAAGTCTGCCTCCTCATCTTCCCCCTCTTCCATTCAATTCAGAAATGTTAAAAAGGCAAAAAAACCTCCCAGAATTCCCCAAGAGCAACAGAACCAACATTTCTGTGGTCAACATACCGGTTCTCTACTTCACACAACCAGCTACAGCAGAGAGTATCCACGAAGTGTAATGAGAACCTGAACATGAGTCCTCTCTCATACATGCCCCTGTCCCTGGAAGAGGCAGTATACAAGACCAGATCCTGAAAGCTCAACAATGCAATGAAACCGCCTTTTAACAAATAATAAATTACTAATAACAAATAAAAGACTCCAGTAATGTTCCAAACTGGGAAATATTTGGGTAAGAGACAGCTAATGAAGGCTTAGGTCTGCTCTGCAGTTATTTTGGGGAAAAGAATAACATTTTGTCCTTCAGTGACTCCTAGGCCAAATACACCCACTTTGCATGCAAAGACAGGCTCTGTTTTAACTTCCAACAAAGCAAAGTTTATCTGGACCAAAGAGACTCTATGAGGTCTTTTCCGTTACATCTACATATTAGCAGTAATGGTTTGTTGTTTTTCCCAAGCCATTACAGTCAAACTGATCCTACAGTCCATCGTACTCTTGTAAGGTCTTCAGTAACACCTGACTGGCCATGAACGTGACTGATCCAGCCAGTGAAACTTGGCCAGCAATGCCACTAATAGAACAGAAAGAACAAAATCCTGCTCATTAGTGAACACTACACTTGCGACTGAGTTTTTTCAAATCTGAATTGCTGCTCTAAAAAAAAATAGTAATAATAAAAACAATCAACAGATACGACAACACAGAGAGAAGGGTTCCTATGAGAGGAAAGACTATATTTTCTTGGAGACAAGACACAGGCTCCATTTCAATGGTGGTCCACTTGTCCTCACAGGAGCCACCCAATTGTCTACTACTGGCTAACAAGAAAAGCGTTGTTTGGCCACCTTCAGATTATAGATACTTGTTTTGAAATGCAAAACCAAATCACAGCTATAGACAACCAACAGAACAGAAGAAAAACCACCAGCCAATCTAATTCCACAATTTTCACTGTGACAGTTAAAAAAGTCACCATCCTTTATGTTCCTTTTACATGTTTGAAACATGGATAGGACATCCCAATCCTCTCATTTAATCTATTGTGACAGTGTCAGAAATGGTGACATGTATTACTCCCCCATGTTAAAGAGGCCAAGTGTGACAAATACCTCAAGGCGTATGCTTCAGGAGGCATATAGAAGTTTCACACATTTGTGAAATATTGCTACTTAAGAATTATTCAGATGATTGCATCTCTCATTTGTTTCACACAAGCACAAGGAGTAAAGGTAGGCATTACACACACACAGAGCATTGCAAATTTTTTAATATTTTGTGGATAATTACACTACTGCTAAAGGCTGAATATTAATTGCCTGAAATCAAAGTAAAATAAAAAGCAACCCTCATAGCTGTTAATTTGACAGCTGGTCATTTCCTCAAATCTGATAAAGAATCCTTGGGCCGAGACAGCTTTTAGAACTGTGTAAGGCACATTCCTATAGGAGGCAACATAGCAGCAGGGCTTCAAGGAGTGAACCTGATCTTTATTTAATAGACTGGCAGCTACAAGAGAGAACTCCAGCACATTTGCAAATGTGCCTGTAGCTAATGAGTGCATATGCAGCTCAGAAGGGTTACAGATCTCCACATAAAACTCTGACCTAAAGCTAACACTCAGTTTCGAATCAAATTGGAGGGGGAGGGGGGGGGAGAATTGTGTAAATAATTCATAAGAATTTTAATTGACATTTATTTTCTGTGGCAACAAGCTCATTAGCATTATGGGTGATTACCTGTTTTTTAATCACTCTTGGTGTTATAGTTGTGCATTATATAACCTACCCAGTCCTGATACGCTAGAGCAATCTAATGACTAATTCTGCAATAGTACTTGCAGTCACACAAGCAGTCCTTTTCTCTTCAGTAGAATCATACCAGTAAAGGCAATTTACCAGTAAGTATGTATTGCACCATACCTTAAGTCTGAGACAAATTATGCCAACATTTTATGCACTCTAAAGTCCAGCTGGTTTCCACACCACTAATTACAGGGTTAGATATTATTTAATTCAGGGGCAGCTGATCAAGTAGTACTTTTTCAGATAAGGCTGGTGTCACAGCAAGAGTGAAGGAACAGTACAGCATAGTACACTTATACATATTCTCACCCACTCCAACTTTTTATAACAGTACTTTACTAGTATTATTAAGCTTACTCTCTAAGCATCATCCCATGGTGATACTGTAACCTATTAATCTCTTTTTCTTAGCCTATGTTTAGCTCTTTTTCACTTCTAGAAAACACAGTGGTGGTAGCTTAATGCTATCTGAGGATTCAATGTCAACGCAGCTTGGAGAGAGGGAAAGCAACACAAGCAGTAAAACTTTGGCCTTGGGATCAGATTATATTAGTTTGTCATGTAAGTCTATTCGCTGGTCACTGGTGTTGACCATCTCATTTCAGGAGTAGAACATCTGTGTAAATGAAGTTACACTCAGTGTATATCATTAATGCATATCACCAACTTTGCCTCCAGTGTAAAGTCATGTCTAGACAGAAGAAGAAGTGATACTGGAAAAAGGTTTAAAATATTATTATTTTTTTTTCCCAAACGCAATCACATGTGTTGATAGATTTCAAGCTCCTTCTGGAAACCTCTGCCAACGCTCTAGCACATTCCCTTCCGCTGCTCTGCACAAGTCTGCACTGGGAAAAGTTGGTGAAAATGACAGCCCAGGAGATAATGGGTAATTATTCTGCTCAGCCACAGTTTCCAGAATCCCCTGAGTTCCCAAATGCTCTCTCTTGTCAGGAAAAGTCACACCCCTAAACAGACAAGGTCTATGCTGTTGTACTGGAAGATGTTCTTATGGTGAGTATTATGTATGCACCAAAAGAAGCAGCATGAGAAGCATTTATGGCAACACATAAATAATAAACAAAGCAAAAATAAAATGAACAGTGCAAGCTTAGAGATTAGAATTCTCTTTCTCTTTGAGGACTCTTAACCTGGTGGCTACAATGAGTCAGAAAGGATATTTTTCAGTAAAATAATGTCAACTGTCTTTAATCACTTTGGATACAAAGAGCTGTATTAAAGCACCCTGACCATTTCTACATGTTGATTTACAAGCAATGCCCCGATCCTGCAAAGATGTTTAAGTCTATAGATAACTAAATCCATGAGTAGCTCCAACTGCTAAAAAAACAACTCACATGCCTGAAGTTGTGCATATGCTTAAGTGTTTGCAAGAGTTGGGCCTAAACTACAAATTACATTCCTTATGCCTCTGTGATCGAGCATGGCAGCTGTTTTAGCTTCATACATCAACACGACACAGCCACTGAGGCGAGAGAGTGGCTGACCTCACGATACTACAGGGAGAATTGCAGGTAGGGTGATTAAAATTACTCAGACAGAATGAGTCTTAAAATATGAAGCTTATAAATTATATAGTCCTGTCAATGCCATGGGGACATACACCTACTCTCAGTTTCACACAACCACAGTTTGGAGGTAAAGTTTGAACCCCGGTATCACACAGAAGAGAAGGCAGAGGGGCGGACTTCCTGCCAAAGCCTTGGTAAAGAGGGGAGAGAAGGAAAAAAACCATTGGAATAATCAAGCGAAAAGCATTTCTTTTAGCAACAATATTAATTGCATTAAAATTAAAACTATAGTTTTGTAACCTGACCGCTAGTAGACTAGAAGCAAAGTACCGGACTGCCATCTACTGGCACTACCCTATAACGAAAGCATGGCAACAAAATTATTTTTGGCAGTTCCTGCAGAACTTGGCTCTTGGCGTTATCTGCCAGTGGTACCATGCCAAAATAAGGGCACTGGGTTGCACCACCAAGGCACGCGCTGCCTACAGCAACTATATTAAATGCATCAAGAAATACAAAGATTATGACGTTCTCCGACACATACTACAAGATGTAATAGGGACCAATATAAGTTTACACAGAAAAAACAAAAGCAAAGGGAAACTGCAGAAACAGAGCAAATGTCTGCTCGCATCTGCAAACTGGAAGCAGGTTCTACCCCAGCTAGTACACAAATTCAATACTAGATGAAACTCCAGCAAAATAGAAAAGTATTAATCATCCTGAAGGCTATTTTTGTCTGAGGAGAATAAGCATCTTTTAACGTACATGCACTCACGCCGTGTATTCTCACGCCATACAACTCGACATAAAAAGTTGGCTGGAGCCCTCAGCTCTTTTTTCTGAAACTAAGGATAACATCTAGTATATGTTAACTTAATGTAACTGTAAATTTGTAAGCTATTTTGATTTTAAAAAGTTTCATACCAAGAAAATCAATACTGCATACATTTTCTTCTAATATTCCCTGGGGTCTTCCCTTAACTATAAAACCATTTATGGCCAGAATTAAGCTGCCCAATTGTTCCATTACTTCCTCATTCTCATTATGTACTAAAACATCCATTCAGCATTTTTTTTCCTCTACTAATGTAACAGAAACTCATCTGCTCAATGAGATTTATTGCTTGCTTTTTTTCCTGTGTTCACAAGAGATTGTTGTGCATTTTGCAGTAAGTCTTTATTATCTAGTAATGATGGCTTGCAAATTGAATTAGTTTTTAATGGCACAGTTAAATTCTAATTTATGTTTTGGAGCTTTGTTTAATTCATTTAGTTGTAATGTAATCGCTTTCTCACTATTATCTTACATTACATAGGAAGAACAAAAGAATAGCGACTCCTCTCCTCGTATTTAGTTGTTTTGCTTTTATTAAATCTTGTTACTAATTGCATTTCCCTGAGAAACTTTTTAAACTACTGTAGGCTTATCTGAAGGTAGGGGACGAGGGGGCAAATTATGTGGTTGCTTGTGATTCAGAACCCTGACGGAGTCAAACAGAACACTTACTGCAACCCACTGGGGTCTGACTGTACACATTGCTTGTGCACACATACTCTTGACAGTAGTATGCCCTACAGATTTCTGGCAAAAGCTATGCATGAAAACAGGGCAGTAAAGAAAAGGTAACAGCTCTTTGCCTTTACTTTTTTGGCTGTTAAGATCGGGTCCCCAACCAGTCTGTAACTAGCAACCTTCTTAAGAGCTATTTTGGAGAACTGAAATGAGACTTAAGGAGTGATTGTACATCCAGGTCCGCCTCACAGTGATTTTCCTCCCTGTATTCCCCTCGGGTCATGTTCTGCCCTCTACATCTTTGCTTTTGTGATAACTGTTTCTTACAGGCATCCCACCTGTTCAGCCGGAGGTTAAAAGGAAAGTACTTGCTCAGTACATCATGTAAGATACAGTTAGTCTACGTGTAAGGAGTTTGGAGACCACTGTGCGCTACAGATTATTTCATCCAGGAATTAATGAAGCCCTACAATATAAATTGAGAAAGATGTTTTATTGGGTGGGGAAACTAAAACACTGAGGCTACATAACTTCTGAAAGCTTATACACTAAATACCTGGTAAGAAACAGATCCTACACTTCCAACCTACTAGTTTTGAGTCCATAAGGTTGATTTTGTCCACAGAATTTCATAAACTAGTTAACCTTGCAATCGCATGCATTTTTAAAGGTCTTCATCTCTGCCTTTCCATAACCTGTGCTTTCCAAATTTAAATAAATGCAAACTGGTTTTAGTTTAGTAGTTTAAAACAACACACACAAGTATATGCAAAACTAAAAGTTCTGTCTTCAATAATCTGTGTGCCACAGCACTGCAAGCTGTTCATGCCTGAAGAGCAAACATGTTCCAGATGCTAGAAGAGATCATGAGCAAGGGCTTCAGAGGTCTGTTTCCTGCTAAGGTGACAACTCCCTGAATAACCCAACAGAAGAGAGACCCCTTTTTGGTACTCCACTTTCTAGTCTGTAGCCTGGTAACAGCAGCTTCTACCCCTCAGTCTATTCAGAAAGATGGCTCTTTTTTTTTTTTTTTTTTTTTTTTTTTTTTACAAACCAATAATTAAATCCATTTAAGTAAAATGAAAAAAGAGCTACAGATGTTTAAATTATCTCTACCATAAAATTGGAACCTGTCGCATATAGCTGGTACTGCTTAACTAGAAAAAGAGTAGAAACTTTCAGGATTTACGTATTTTGGTATAGTCTCATTTCAGCTTCAATGCCTTCTGACATGATCGAGGGAGGCGATTCTGCCCCCCTACTTGGCTCTTGTGAGACCCCACCTGGAGTACTGCATTCAGCTCTGGGGCCCCCAACATAAGGAGGACATGGAGCTGCTCAAGCAGGTCCAGGGGAGGGCCACAAAGATGATCAGGGGGCTGGAGCACCTCTCCTATGAGGAAAGGCCGAGAGAGTTGGGGTTGTTCAGCCTGGAGAAGAGAAGGCTCCAGGGAGACCTTACAGCAGCCTTCCAGTACTTACAGGGGGCCTACAGGAAAGATGGGGAGGGGCTCTGTAACAGGGAGTGTAGTGATAGGACAAAGGGATAACAGTTTTAATCTGAGAGAGGGTAGATTTAGATTAGTTCTAAGGAAGAAGTTCTTCCCTGTGAGGGTGGTGAGGCACTGGGACAGGTTGCCCAGAGAGGTTGTGGCTGCCCCATCCCTGGAAGTGTTCAAAGGCCAGGTTGGATGGGGCTTTGAGCAACCTGGTCTAGTGGAAGGTGTTCCTGCCCATGGCACGGGGGTGGAACTAGATGATCTTTAAGGTCCCTTTCAACCCAAACCATTCTATGATTCTATGAGTCTATGCCATTTCTAGAAGTGACCCTGGAGATCCTATCAAACTGAATCTACCCTCTGCAGTCTGCTACTCCTCATAAACCAATAAAAGCTGTTTTCTGAATGTTTGTGGTGGAAGAAGAGACCATGAAATTAATTGCAGGCCTATATTCAGTCTAGGGACAGCTGTGTTATACATGTGCACTGTTTTCTGATGTTACAAACTCCGAGAAGAGCTTTTGTGGTTTATGATTCATAGGTATAAATTCAGTTTTGTACAACCTTGCATGTTAAATGTCATTAATGTGGCACTCTAAAAAAAAAACAAATGATAATTTTTAATACTGACATGCAGTACAGAAAACTAAAGGTTTTTATCCTACCCTTGAACAAATATGATCAAAGCTGTTTTCATGGGAAGAATTTGCATTTTTTAACTACATACCAGCATTCATCTCTAAAAATATAGATTCCTATCTCGCTCTTTGCCTTTAATGACATTATCAATAGATGAATAATTATCAATAATCATTTGGTGGCATTATTTTAAAAGTTAAAATTCTCTCAGAAGCAAAAGAAGCTGAAGTACTGCTGTGAATGTATTTTTGATTAATGTTTCATAAGGATAAAATACCTTTTCTTCATTTTTTAAGATCTAGGAGACAACATTCATTTGGTTGTTTTCGACAGTTTTAACTTTCTTCTAATAGGCACAGTCATCTTCCAGTACTACGCTATACTTAAACTTTTCCAAAATTAACAAAACTATCCAAGATGAGTCTTCCAAAAAAAGAATCTTTTCTACACAAAAGTTATCATCTATGTATTCTGCCCGCAATATTGCTCAACAGTTTGCTGCTGAATACAACAGCTAAAGATTGCCTGCTACAAGACGGTCATATAATTAGTATGACAGACCACTACAGATTTCAATTACTATATCATGATCAGTGCCTAGAATAAAGAGGGAAATTTTGTAGAAGAAATCCATAGGAAATAAACTGGACTGACAACTGACTAGAATTCAATTTTGCTGAAGTGATATTGAAATACAGAGAAGTAGCAGTACATTGATTAAGTTTCAAACTGCTGCATTACTAATACTGTCTCATGAACCTGTATGCTCTGTTATCACCATGGCAACATGATCATCAGAGCAATCCAGAGAGCATGCAACACTACAGACTGTTCATTTACATTTGTGATAGATGCTGAAAAGACTTGGGATGTAATAAGTCCAAATTTCTTCTAGTGCATGGAGGAAAATGAAGCCCAGAACCATAATTGAAGTTCGTAAATAGAAGTTATAGAAAAGCAATGGGGAAAATGTTCTTAGTGTTTTAAATACATAGATTTATTCTAGATTTTATAATAAGAATTGCCACCCTCCAAAATCCTCATGACCCATCATGTTACTGGAAACAGTATACTGTTAATGTCTTGTGCTGCACCCAAACAGAAATGCTATTATTTTCATCTTAGTTACATCTACTCTGCAACTGAAGTGGTCTTCAGATCCTGGACTTTAATCTTCACCTTTAAAATCTGAGCAGTTTGCTCAAAAATTCAGATTCAGACTTCATACTAGACTTCAAATAGTCCCTAATCTGTGGATATTTATATCTGAGGTATCATGATGCACATGTAATAAAAGCCTACAAAGATCTTTAAAAACATTGGAATTTATGTCTCCAGGCTCATAATTCTGAGGAAAGTATAAGACAGGTCTGTATGAATCCTCTGGACACTACCTGCATTCACTCTCTAAGCATGTACAAAGTTGCAGCCAACATCATCCTTTTGTGAGAGGAGGACACTCAGATGGTGATCCAGTTTACAGCATGGTTCCACATACAGCTGTTCCAGTACAAGTCACGGGGCTGCAAATTAAATTAAAGTAAGAATAACTGGCTAAGAAAACGTATATAGGAATTATAGCCTATGCCAGAAAGACTATGGACTATCAGACATAGACGTACAGTATTATAATATGCAAAAAACTGTTATACTGGTGGCATCTTTAGGTCTATGAGTAAGCAAAATTTCACTTTGAATAATGGTGGAAAAGGGATTCAGACTGACACAGGTGAACTAATTTTTCTCATTTTGACAAAAAATGTCTAATGAATTTATTTACAAATATTGCATTAAAAATGTAGATTTTCTAAATAAAAGCCCCTCACAGTAGGGCGGTGAGCTGGGCTGAAATTGTTGTCTGAATGACATGACTTCACAGGACATTATTATCTGAACACCTACATTTTCGCAGCTCTTCCTGTAAAATCATCTCTTTTGAGAGAAGAGGTTTATAAAGCTGGCTTTACGGAGAAAACTTGAGAAAAAGAACAAATAACTTTTCAAAACCTCAGAAAAGTATGTTTTAATAACATATATTATGTCTATTAATCTGTATTCTATGCCTGTGTACTTTACAAACTGAAAATTACAAGAGAGACTTCTCCATTGGTCACTAACGAAACTCAGCCATTACACATACACTAACCAAATGCATGTATTCAGCTTACAGAGGCACGGACCTCTCCAGTTATGGAGTATGTCTGGCAAAATCTGAAGTTCTCTGTTAGGGCTGGAGTGGAGCTCCACATAGGCAAGGAGGAGTACCATAAGAGAAAGTGTTTTCCTCTGAGGTTCGGGGTTTTTTTAATGGCAGTTATTCGCAACGCCTCATGAAACTGAAATACCACTGTAAATCCTGGAGAGAGAGATTAAAAGGCATAGAGCAAGTGAAGCAGTCAGGGGCACAAGATAAAGATATCAAATCCCTTCCAGCTTCACATACATGGTATGTAAACAGAGATGGGCTTATATGGCATGTATATGTACATAACAGCACTGACGGACAACTTAATAGTTTATATATTAACTGGAACTTGAAGCCAGAACAATCAGACACTCCGATGTTATAAAATCCATCAGAATGAACCCAAGCAAACACTCAAAAACAATAAAAGTAATAAGACCGATTAAGCAGTATTAAACAGCAAACACTTAAATGTAATTCAGAGCCATTACAAGGTACTTCTTGTATATGGTCATCTGTTCTTTTGAACAATGAGGAAAAGTAAAATGCTGTCATTTTCCAAATGTATAATTACAGCAGTTCACAAAGCTAATTACAAACGAGTATCACCAGCTCCAGTTCCCTGCTAAGTAGAAACTTCATGGACAAAAATGTAATAACTATAATTTGTCATGTTCCCATGTGATCGGCTGCACTACTGACACAACATGTGTGTTGTAGAATGCCTGCAGAAACAGACCTCAAGCCCAGCTACTACAGTAAGGGAGATCAGATCTCTTCTAGCACAAGCTGAGAGTACGTGTGGTGGAAAAATATATGATAGAGGAAACCCAGCATGTAAACATCCAATCAGAAGCAGAAAAAAATGAAATTATATTGAAATCAGCCCCAGACTGTACTTGCAATTTCTTTTCAAACTAAAAAAGGGCACATTTCTTGGCTTCTATCAAAAAGTTGTGAACGGCTCTTGTGTTATTTCAACCAAAAAATCAGGGAAACATGACAACAGCAAACAATATCATAAAAATCAAATGCAAGGTTAGCCACCTCACACAGTTTTCAGGTTGGCCTAGAAGATGAATCAGAACCTTAAGCCCCAAATCTTGTTTCTATGGCTCATGTTTACTAAAGTGCCTCTCTCCCCTTCTTTCTCTCTCTCTCCACGCTTCCCACAAATGCTAAAAGACAGGGAAAATCTGCTTCCTTACTGAGAATTTGTAAGAACCAAATATTACACCGATACTATTATATGGTTTTAAATAATGTTGAAGATGGTTTCTAAGCTTCTACATATAATATAATAATAGAGAAGAAGCCACTGACCTTTTATTCATTCACTTTTCCTGTTACAGCAACCAAAATGCTTTCCACTTACAGAGAAGAGCCCAAAACGCATGCCATCAGACACTCACGGATTTTTCAAAAACTGAATTACCCCTAGTAAAAATAAAAAATAAGGAAGCATTTTGCAGATGTACGCTACTAGTCTTCTGAAACACGTTAAGAACTTCTAAGTGTCAAGGGCCTGCTGTAACTTAGTACCAAAAAAGCATTAAGCGCAATTGCCTTTGACTAATAGATATTTTATGTTAAAGGATAACCTCTAATTCTGCTCTAAGAAGTACATACTTGCCATTCACTGCAGACATTAGGAATTATGATTAAGATATATGAATGGAAGTCATCCTGGGGAAAAAAAAAGTCCATATAAACTTAAGTGAATCAACATTGGAACTAAAATTGTGAAGTTTAAGGAATAATCAGTAGAACTCTGTGCCAAATGAAAATGAATTTTAAGAACTACCAGATGATTTGTATCTCAGTAAGACAAAGTATTTATAGGGACATATCGATGCCATGTATCACCACGTAAAACAAATCCTACAAGGGAGTCAGGAAGAATTTTCTCAAAATAACATCCTAGTTTGTTCAACTCAGTATGGCATGACCCCATTCTCATGTAACTCAGTAATAAATGGATTCTAGTAGCAGCGGGAGCTACAGTTATCTCTATGAGATGCCCAGCTTTCCTATGGCACTCGATATCACAAAAGACTGGCATTGTACACACTTTAAAAGGGCAAACCCCAGCTCCTTTATTTCCATGTTTCCCCAGCCTCTGCATTTCTTCAAGTCTTATAAGCGTGTGTCTGAAAAGACAGCATTTCCCTAATGCACACAGAAGATTATTCTTCAGCCCAAGTGTGGTCACTGAGATTAAACAGGCCAGGTCCTGAAAAGATGGCTTTGAAAAAAAAACATTCTAAATAAACAGGGGTGCAGTCAGAGGCTGTGTCTACAAAGAGTATATACTTAAGCTCTGTCCCAGTCACACCCCAGGACAAAACCCATCTATGCACCATCCCTTTTCCATTCCCCACTCCCTACACCCCTAACAGGAGCTAACCAAAGCCTGACCTGAAGACCAGGGACACAAGCACGCAGGGCACCGTGGAGATCCAGCTGCTCACCCACCGGCAGCAGTGTCAGCACCTCTGCTGCTCATGAAAACCCCTCGTAACAGCACTCTTTGCCCACCCCAAGTATTCCCTCCTGTCATCCCCTGTTGTCATAATTCCTCATTGTTTTTAATTTAAACACTATTTCTTAGCATTCCTGCTTTTACCTGCCGCTTACTGTGGCGCTGTGCCATTAAAGGTCGCCAGGTTGCGCAAAAGGGAACCCTGAGGACTTTGCCGTTGTAAGGAGCCAGCCAGGATGGTGAGGACAGCTCTGTGCGGTGGTGGGAGGCAGCTCTGGTCAGGGTCAGGGAGCCGGGGGCAGGCGTGGGCCAGCCTTCCCCCACGACTAGAAGTACCAAGAGCTCTGAAAGTGGAAGACACGTTTTATTCGAACAAAAATTACAACAGCGAGCTTTCATATGTCAAAAGGCCACCTCTGCAGTTAGGACGGCCAAACACAGGGCTGGTGAGCGGACCTCTTTCCCATCTTATTCCCAGCTCTGCCCTCGGACCCACGGTCAGGCCAGCGAGGGCAGGAGCTCCCTGGGTGACTCTGTGCTTTCCAGTCATCCCTCTGAGTCCCAAGGAAAAACATCTTTCTTCCCCTGCTTCATCCCAGGCTACCCACTGGCCTCTGCAGTCAGCACAGTGGCTGCTAGTGGCTAAAATTAGACCCTTGTGGGGCTGGCTGGCTAATTGCAGCTGGCTATAATTAGCCCTTTACAGATTGCCAGGCTGAAATTTGATCACATAAAAGGTAGGACATTTTAAAAACAGTTTCTTGGCAGCTGTATACTAACCCCCTGTGGAGACAAAGAGCATACATATAGGAATGGTTATTCCATGGGAAGCAATCACTTGCTCACAGGGATATCTTTTAATGCCTCTTCATGTTAACACAGCGTAATGAAATAAAATAACCATAAAGTTTCTAATATGGAAGTACACACAGCTGAATGCAAAATCACAGCATTTTCTGAGCAAAAGACAGGGCAACAAAATAGTTTTTATCTTGCAATATTCATTACTAGACCAATGATACATTATTTCACAAAGGAAGTAGGGACTGTATGGCAAAGGTGTAGTTTTCTGCGTGTACAGCATGTACAAATGTTTGGGGATATCATGAAGCCTGTATCAGTTTGAAGACACCAAAGCAACAGGTTTCCCTACTGTTTGTATTTCCAGACAACGTCAAAAAGGGCAGGCAGTCATCTTTGTTCTAAATACAGCAGGCAGTAATTGCACATTTAAGACATTTATGCAGTACCCAGTAATTTCATATATACTAATTATTTTTTTTTTGGCAGCTGTGCCATGCATTCATTACACTACAAGCGTAAAGGATAAAATGCAAGGTGAATCCATGTTTTCATTTCTAGGGGAAGGTTTCAAATAAGCAAGTTATGATGAGAAACGCTGTTGTTATGAAACTGCTATCTATCTGTTCATGTGCTTGCAAAGTGACAAAAATCTGTATGTCTGCCATTTCCTCCAAATATACAAGGTTTAGTCTTAGTTCTCAATATGCAGATATCCCATCAATTTCAATGGGAGTCTTAAATATGCAGGATCACTCACTATTATGTCCTTACCACTCAGTCCTGAGATGTCAATTATTTCCTTGAGAAATATATTCAAACATAATTCAGAGAGGAAAAATCTGTTAGCAAAGAAAGAACTTGTATATACAGCTTCAAAATGGATTGCAGTAAAAACCGAGAAAATAACCTTTCAAAGCAGAATTATATGTATACTAGACATCTTTTATTTCAAATATAAGATCACTGAATAATAATCCAATGCTTAAAAAGAGTGTTTTCCCCAACATAGTCCCTCTAAAGAAATCCACCCCCCTTTCCAAAGCTTCAAGTGTGCAGTAAGATCTGTTTTAGGAGAAAGGTAATTACAGCAATTTGAGGGCAAAATATGGACAGGAAGGAGGAAAATAGTCACTCCTTTCCATTCTCCTTCCATCTCCTGATATAGTAGTTAGCACACAGTTTGGAGTAGTAAAGGGAACTCAAAGCAGGGAACAGTTATTCTGAGTGCTTACCTCAGGGCAAAAAAGACTTCCAGCTGAACAGTCTACCTGGCAATTACTGGCAACAATAATAGCTGCAATTCTACCCCTTCATCCAGCCAGGCTTCAGTAGGAAAAGTACCACACAAACAGCTGTGTGGTCACACTCATCTTCCTCCAGCAATGTTTCTCCTGCCTGCGCATGTCCCCAGATCCACACAGATCTCTGTTTACTTACACATTTCAAGTTGTAACAGCTGGTTCATTTTGCCCTACACCTTATACCTACCAGTCTTTCCAGAGAAATATTTGCAAATGATAATTCAACAGTTCTCAAACCATACTGCTAAAAATCCTACATGTGACATCAGATAACAATTTAAATTGAAAGAGATGTTGTAATAGCTCCAAGTTTTGATTTGCACTTCTTGTGGTTTAACCCCAGCCAGCAGCTAAGCACCATGCAGCCACTGGGATAGGGGGAAAGCATCATAAAAAAGTAAAACGTATGGGCTGAGATAAAGACGGTTGAATAGGACAGAAAGGAAGAAAATAATAATAACAATAATAATAACAACAACTTTACAAGAACTGGAATATAAAAAACAAGTGATGCACAACGCAATTGCTCACAACTTGCCAACCGATGCCCAGTTAGTTCCCAACAGCAATCTGCCCCCCAGGCCAGCTCCCCCCCAGTTCATATACTGGGCATGACATCATACAGTATGGAATACCCCTTTGGCCAGTTGGGGTCGGCTGTCCTGGCTGTGTCCCCTCCCAACTTCTTGTGCCCCCCCAGCCTTCTCGTTGGCTGGGCATCAGAAGCTGAAAAATCCTTGACTTAGTATAAACACTACTTAGCAACAACTGAAAACATCAGTGTGTTATCAACATTCTTCTCATACTAAATCCAAAACGTAACACTATACCAACTACCAGAAAGAAAATTAACTCTATCCCAGCCAAAACCAGGACAACACTGTACCAAAAACATTCACATTTTTCCCTACTAAGCTCTATTCCTCTACTGTTAATGTAAGTCCAGACTTCTTACATTAAAAACTGAAGGGTCTTCAGATGCTTCAGTAGTTCTTACATATTGATTTTTATATTTTTTTCCCCAAAACATAGCTTTATCCATTCAGCGTCTGATCTGAATTTCAGCAGTCAGCAGGATGATTCTTGTTGATTTCAGCAATCATCTGTGGAGCAAAACCAAACAAAATTAGCATCACTTAGAACCTAAACCAGAAGTGGTACATCGTCTGATGATAATTATTTACAGGATGGAATACGTGAAATGATTACCAGCAAAATAGGTGACATTTGATACTAGTTTACAATTAGTTAAGTAGGCAGTCCTAGAAATGCCAAACCTGTTAGTTATAATTTAGGGAGCCACTGGACAGACAACTATTGACCAGTAACTCTGGGCCTTTTTCCCTTGTGTTCTGTCTCTTATATCCATGTATTCCTTCCCACCTTGCAAAAGTTTTGAGAAGCTACCTTTTTTGTTTGTTGTTTTGTTTTGTTTTTTTAAGAAAGTTTTACTGTGGTCTTTGCCTCCAAGAAGTACTACGATACAAACAAAAAAAACCCACTAAACACCGACTTCTGAAGTGCACATGGGAAAAACAGCTGTTCCATGTTCCGAATTCAGCTATTCCAAATTAATTTATTCTGTCTGTTTTTGACACCTAGCCTTAAGGGATAGTCCCTGTAAAATGAGAGGGACAAGCAACTGATCTTCCATATCTTCCATCAGATTTCTCAGGATTTTCAAAAGCAGCAGCATCTTAAACAAGAAACTTATTTAGATTTTGCTTGTTAGTGCACAATAATCAAAGTGATTTAAAGGAAGATGTCTTTCCCTGACCAAAACCCTAAGTACGGTCAGCTCAGCTGCTGCCTTATTTCAAACAAGGAAACAGCACCAAAATATATATGCCCTCCACAACACAAAACTAATATCATTATTTGCTTTAATGACAACTTGACCACATATGCTGGTGCCAGTACTCCAGCATAAATCCACACTATTAAATGTCCTGCTTCAGCCTGATGCTATGAGCTTTACATCCAGAAGCTTTATGCTGACAAGCAGGAAGTTATATAAAAATGGAGTCCCACCTTAGCAATTAGTTTTAACAACATAGATATCACACAGACAGATCAATCCTCAGCATCTTATCCCCCTTTCAGCAACTTACTCTTCTACAGCTTCCCATTTCTCAATAATCAAGCCTTTGAGGTAAGGACATTACCATTTTTCCTCCTCTGTCTATAAAGGACAATACGATTCCTGGCATTACAAAAACAATAGTAATGTCCTGATTGCATTAGTTTGCCACTATTTGCCTAGAATAGAATGAGCCCCTTGGAAAAACGTGGGGGTTTTGAGGATGGAAGGAATAGAGTGAGTTTTAACCATATTTGATATTGGCCTGTATGCCCTGTAACATCATTTCAGAAAACTGGATTCAATTTGGGCTGGGGCTATGCTCCCACAGTTGAAGTTTCTCTTTCACAGCTCAGATTTTCTTGGGTTTCAGATTTACAAATACAAAGTTTCTTCCACACGTAAATAGTACAGCAATCACTGCTCTCTCAATGGCTGTTCTTCCCTTTTCCCCTTACGAAAGGCAACAATTATTTGAAACCAAGTTGACCTTCATGCTTCACACCAACCACTGTTTTCCAGTTTTGGAAAGTAGTAAGTTTTCCATTGTATAAATTTGAGTAACAAATTCCGGTCCTGTAATGCTTTACCCAAATTTCTGAGAACTCAGTTTAATAATAAAGTATAAAATATTATCTTTAATAAAATAATGAATTATTATTTTTAAAGATAAGCCTTGTTTCCTAGAAGCTTTGCATATGTTTCCAGCATAGTAATCATCCTATGTAATTTCCAAACAGAAGCTGTTCCTCGCACACGGTGTTGATTGCGCATAGGATATCAAGGTCGTCTTCTGCATTGCTTCAATATTTTAGAGGAATTCACCGGTTCTCTCAGCAAGATTAATTTTTACAAGTTATCTTGAATATTCCTTTGAAGAAAGTCACACAGCCTTGTACACCGTTGCTTCCAGTAAACGCTTCTTCAAATGCATGGATCATTCACTGGTGGCTCATTTTCCCTGAGTACCAGCAAAGAACCCAGGACAACAGAGGTGCACAGGATAGTGACAGCTCATCTATCTGTAATAGACAGATCTGTTTACTCCAGCTGTGCAATCATGAAACTCTGCTGAAATGAAGGGAATTCCACCACTGGAATATAAAAGTTATCAGTCAGGCAGAAATCTTAAAAGTTTTCATGGTTGGAGCTTCCTTCCACTTCCACTCTTGTTCCCTCCCCTCTGAAGCGTCCAGTTCCATTTGTGAAATAATTAGGGGATAAAGCAATTCTTAATAGGGCACAGGACTAGGTGCTAGAAGATGCAGGTTCAGTTCTGTCCCTTTTCAGTTCTAAAGTCCACAGCAGTGAAATCATTCTACAGACTGTAGAAAAATTAAAATACAGTAAACCAAACCAAAACAAAGCCCTCTATTTAAACTCCAGTGTTTCTTCCAAACGTAAATCTCAGCAAGTCTTTTCTCATTCAGGCTGCATCTTGCCTGGGTAGGTGGATAGGTGGAAGTCTACACTATATCCATCAGACAAGACAAAAAATCTTCCAAAATAAAATAATATTCAAAAATATCATAAGACTGGGGAGGGTAATCACTCCAGTGTTTACTCATGCTAATAAACCTTTTGGGTAAAGTATATTAAACCTGCTTATGACACTCATTTCAACAGTAGTAGCTTCAATAATGCCCAGTAAACAACTCTTTCAATGCAAATATCAGTTTTCGAAGCAAAAGACATTGAGCTCTAATTTCCATGCTCTACTCAGACAACTAGCAGAGCGAGGGAGTTACTAGGCTCTGGACTACATGGCATTGCGTTTGGTGTAGAGTGACAGTTTTCAGACTGACTGGTGGGC
The DNA here is from genome assembly GCF_000737465.1 of Haliaeetus leucocephalus. NCBI lineage: Eukaryota > Metazoa > Chordata > Aves > Accipitriformes > Accipitridae > Haliaeetus > Haliaeetus leucocephalus. The sequence goes on from NW_010972617.1 coordinate 70,571, forward strand.
TCAGGTTTCATAACATATTGTAATATGCACTTCACTGTAAGCCCACCATTGCAATGTCAATAAAAGACAGGCACAGAATTGCTTATTCAAAAATTCCAGTGTGCAGCTCATTGTCATCTCCATCACAGATGCAAAACATATGCTACAAAGCTAAAACATCTTACAGCTTCTGTCTGCTGAATTTTACATTTGCTAATGACTGATACAGAAACAGGTGCTGCTGTAAAGTCATGGGAAAGCACCGAGTTAGCCATATGACTATGGCAGTAACACAAAGTTGTCCACAAGAGGGGATGACTTCAAATTAAAACATGTGTAATTCATTTCCTTTGCAGAATATTCTCTGGTGACATTTGTACAGACCTCCATGTGTTAGCAATCTATTTGTGATGTTTTGCAATTGGTTCGAAACTAGTTTTTACTCTGTGGAGTGACAGCAGCAGCAGTGATTAAATGAAGCTGGAATGCAAGGTCCTGCTGAGCTTCCCCTGCCGGGGAGCAGCCAAGCCACCGCACTCGGGAACTTTAGGGAGCTTTTGTGGTTTTTTTCTTGTTTTCCTTGCCAATTTGTGATTTGTTCTGTTTGACTTACTTCCCCTTTCCTTAAGACTGTCGCTATCTATGACAAGCTAATTATGATATATTCATTTCTGAATACTTTTAGAGAGATGTCCCAGAATGTCAAATAATGTTGTAATAGAGATGAGGAGAAAACAGCAGGTGCTTGACATCTAATTTAGTTAGAGCTGCCAGCCTGAAATGAGAGAAGAAATGAACATGCAACATGTACCATGCATATTTTTATTAAATCTGTACGCACCTGCATAGCAGAGAACTCGAAGTAACCTAGCCAATAGATTTCACTGTTGTTCTGTATCTCTTATCTACTATACATTTACAGAGAAGGAGGAATGCAGTTTGGAACATCCACCTTCTCTGCAACTATTAACCTGCAGAGACTCATGAGAAGTGGAACTAGGACTCGATACCAGAATATTCCCACGCATTCAATAGCAGCTGAAGCTGTTCCACATCTCACAGAAAAGGTATCACACTTTCAAGTTTGGCAGTTAAATGAGTATCAGTCAGAGAAAATGTTTATCAATATTACTGGCACAGTCTTGAACTGTCCTGCCTGTCCTGTCTAGGAAGTCATGATCTTACAGGAGTGAGTCACTCCTAACAAAAACATGAATTAAAATGCAAGTTCACCCAGATTTCCTTAGACCCCTAGATCTCAAATACATTGTTGAGAAAATCCTTCTCTGTTCACCAGATCACAAGCTCACAAGACAGTAGCAACATTGTGGGTTTGGGGGAGATAGAGGAAGCTGTAATGGGAAAGGTTTTAGGCAGCAAGAGACATGTCTTCTCACTTACATTGTTTTTAGCTATCTTCTAGTAATACTTGCATTATTTTGTCATTTTAATGCTTTATTATCCCAGCTCTAGCACTATGACTATACACAAGTCACTGTACTGCCTTTCCCTCTAGACAGGTATGCAAAGAGAAATGTAAACTATAAAACCCTCTCAAAGGGTTTTGACTCTCAAAGCAAGTTTCTGTCTTGGGTCTCATCTTCCTTTGAAGCTGATGGGACTTCAGGGAGGTCCAGCCAGTCTCACTGGAACTTAAGTGGAAAGTCCTCCCCAGAAACTTGGCCAGACATTAAGCACGGGGCTATACCATTTTTTTTCCTAAGAGGATTCTTTCTTTCAGACATTGTTTTCCCCATGTATCCTTGGTTCATTGCAGTTTAAATTTTTTTAATGTATGTTTCCACTGGAAGAAGAAGCTTAGAAGGGCTGGGATTTATTTCACTAGCTTCATTTCCTCTGGTAGATATTAATTTTCTTACACTATTATATACCTACGCATTATATGTATTCTTGTGATGCCTGGGATTTTCTGCTTTCCCATTTGGACACTGAGAGCAAGACTTACTGAGCAACCTTATCTACGAGCCTATTACTCTGAGCTGCATGAACATGATACATGAACAGATACAGGCAGAGGAGCTATGGCATCCTCTAGCTGTGACTCTTTTTTGTCTCTCTCCATCCACTTTATAGGAGATTAGAAGCTCTAGTCAAGCATCTGCAAAATTATGTGGTTAGGCAGTACTAGCTATGCAGAGTGGGTACAGCTGAAATCTGCAAGACATCAAGAAAACAGTATGATTAGATATTAACCCTGCCTCACTACAGTTACTCTTTCTGTATTTGCATATTGTTTTATACACTAGCAGGCACTGTTAGGCACTCCGAGTTCAAACTGGGTATTTCAAAATATGCATAAGAGCGATCAGTCTAAGCCAGCATTCTTTTTCTGTAGCCACTTTTGACACCTGCCCAATATATGCCTGATTTTCAATGACTGCAAAAAGAAGACAATTATTTTGACAAGAAAAAAAAGTGTGACCAACCTTGATATTCTTTTCAGCTCCTTATTGTGAAAGGTGCAATCCACAACTGCCTTCTATATGTGCAGAGACTCCTTAATGCTCAAGAGACAAAGGTCAGAGGACTGCACAGCTCCACAGACCTCCTGAAAGAGCTGCAAGCAAACTCTCAAGATGGCAGGCAGCTTTCCATTAGGTGAGTGAGCCTTCAAAGCCAATAAGGCTGTTGGAGAAAATCACATCACCATTCTCAAATCGGAACTGGCCCATGACAGAAATCTGTATTCTTTTGCATTGAAGTTTCCTCCATCCTATGATTGCTCCAGGACAAAAACAAAACTGTGCTGTCCTATTCAAAAGCCATACCATGAGCCCTGAAAATGGGACTGTGGAGACCTGTTTAGGCAGAAATTTACTTAAACTCTCCCGTGAAACAGTACTTTATTTCTATGCCATTCAGCCCTTCTAAGGTTTGGCAAGTATAGTAAGACGACCTTTAGGCAAGAATGAAGTACTGTACTTCTCTGTACATTAGGGGAGGGAGGCTTTGGCTTTTTTCTGTTAGCTCTCAAGATTCAATAATAGCAATAATAACCTTCAGCATTAAAAGTACCATTGTCTGTTTCACATAGAATTATATATATATATAAAAAAAATAGGGTCTTATTAACAAAACCAGGTTTTCTTTGGGTGCTCTGCCATCTCTGAAGTATGCAAGTGTATGCACAGTGGGAAGAAAAGACATTAATTATTGAACTGAGAATGGAGGAACATAGTCCTCATGAGATTCAAAAGACCCCTGGGAAACTGGACTTCCTTGTAAAGCACTTGTGAGACTGATGTGTTCGTGGATCTAGTGCTTTGCTTTCTTTAAAGCAGCTGAATGGATACCAGAGAAGTCCTACATATAACAGTACTCTCTGCAAGACCTCAAAAATGACAACTTTATTCACCACTGCAAATTACTAACTCAGTAACCCGAATCCTCAGATATGGTACTCGCTTGTTTCCAGCACAAAAAGCACAGCTCTCTTACCATTTATGAAACTGAATCTATAAGCATGTCTCAAATTCAAGTATATGCCCTGCACTGCCCTTCAACAGACCTGCATCAAGTGGCTAATTTCAGATTTGAGTAATTTAAACCTGGAAAGAGTTGACTATGCCTCTAGATTTTTCAGAGTGCTGTGCACGACTAATGAAAAAAAAAATCTTGTAACAAAGAACCTAGCATAACCCAACTATTAAGTATTTCCAACAGTATAATGGCCAAAACCTACATTTTTATAGCTGGCACTATGCATTCTTTCTAACACTAGCAATACCTGTAGCAAACTGCACTTATTAACCATAAGCCTAGGGCTATCATGGTCACCTCAATAAATTAATGCTGCTTCCAGAGCTCAAGTCAAAATGCAAAGCTGGGCTAATGTAAAATGTGCAAAGCCCTTTCCGCAATAAGCAGTGTATTTTAACAGACAGCTGTGACACCAGTGTGCCATGATCCTGGTTGGCTGTCTGCCAGCGTCCAAATCATTGGTCTGAAACTTTAAAGCTATGGGTCTGATTTCTCTGCTAAAACAGGTACCCTGTGGGGCTAATCAGTCTGGACAGAGTATTAGATAAACATCACAACATCTCTGCTCGAATCCAAGCTAGCTGTCACTATAAATGTGCCTATTGTGTAAAAACACTCCTAGTGTAACATCTTAACTCCCAGGTAAGATACCAGCTCTTAGCAAGGACCCTAGTGACACTATCTAAACTGGTAGATACAGAAGCAGTAAGCTCTCCAGTCTAGAGACATACCCTGGCTGCAACCACTCCCATACTGCAGTGAAAGCTGCACCTTGATCTTCGCAGGAGAGAAACCCAGCAACGTGTGCTGGAGGACCTAAGAGTAGCATTCCAGGTCCTTCACTGGGCATTTCAGGACCACGACCCCAGGAAACACTGAAGAATGCACCTGACCCTCACCATAAATGCAGTATTTAAAAAGATGGGGGGTTTGCTTTAGGCAAGACAAACTCAGCAGACTTCTCCTCTTTCTTTCACACACTGTTAATAGAGTTATCAATCGTGTTCATTTTTAGATGGCGGGCAGTTTTATAGTTGGCTTCGTCTGCATGAGGTAACTCAAAACTAGCTAAACACCACAAGAGAGTCAAGCTAGCTGTTATCTTAAATAAGACTATTTTCTGACCATCTTTCTTCCTCCTTGTTCCTCTTGCTTATATATATTAAACAATGAAGTGCCATTTAAAACTTCTCCAATTGTCCTTGCAGTTTCTGGAACATTTCCTCTCTGGAAGAAACTTTTAACCGCTCTATACTTGCTCTCAGAGTATTTGTGTAGTTCGGTTTGCTTCTGATACAGTGTGCTGTTCTGTAATCAGAGCCAATTGAGAATCAGGCAGAGACCTGCTTCCTTCAGTGCCTGACTAACAGGTCAGAGTTGCTTAATATAGCACAACACAATAACCTGATCGTAACCATCACTTGCAAGAGAACCTTTTAAAGGCATAAAAGCTATTTCAGACCAAGGATAGAACAAGTTCTCAAACAAACCCTGCCAGCAACCCTCCCTATTTTCTGGTAAGTTCTAAAGACTTCATAAACATATCTACAGCAGTGTCTTGGGAATATACCTGCCTCTCTGAGAAATCAGGTAAATTAAAAAGTAATATTTTCAGGAAACTATGGAATCTTTTGCTGGGAAGCTCTCAAATTTTCAAACTGTAAATTCCTCCTGTTCCTGGTGTTCTAGAGGGGTTTTTTACAGGTATTTCATGAAGACATTGCAGTCTCCTGCAAGCTGGTTATCTTACCAAAACTTAAGAGCAGCAGTCCTTACACCAATCTGAAAATTACATGCAAAGAAATCACAAACAGGATTTCATAGCAAACTCTCAGAGATGCCCTAGAACACGCCCTAGAATAGTTCTGCACTCGCTTACAAATCCCCCCCCCGCAACCGGCACAAGTGACCACCTAGGATCAATTAACCTGATCTGTTCAAGGTAAGCCTATGAAAATATTCTTTCAGACAAGACTTAACTTTGCATCCAGCCCAAAATCCAGAATAATTAAAACCAACAACAAACCAGCCATATCACTGAAATCCTTATTTGTAGAGCTATGGCTGGAAAACAGCAAGCCCAATGTACTTTCTTACAGCCAAATCACTGAAGGAACATAACCCAAATTTGGATGACAAAACAAATTTAACTGACAGAATAACTAAAGAAGGGTTCAACAGACTGCTCTGCCACTTCAGTAAATGTATTGCACTGTCAAAAGAAGGTTTTATAATGGAAGTGTTCAGCAACTTTGGTAGCTTTTATTAAGTGCTCACTATACTCTTCCTTGATCTTATGCCTTCTCACTTTTCTAATACAACCTAATACGCAGTTTGCCTATTTTACTGAAACTGTTCTATAGGACCACGGTTTCAACAATTTTTTCCACAATAATCCCCAAGTCTTTTTCTTGATCACTGTGCTGGATGATTGTTCCACTTAGCAGGTATTCCCCAGATTATTTAGTTCCTTCAACTTTAATTATCTTACATTTCTCTACATTGAACTCTATTTGCCATCTGCTGGCCTAGTCTCAAGTGAAACAATTCCTTCTAATTCTGATTGCATTACTCTGCATTATTTGTTCTGCCTCTAATCCTGGTATATGCCATCTTGGAGGCTTTGTTTTCAATATTCCTTTTCAAGTCAGCTTAATAGGTGTCAAGAGAAATGGCTCTGCCAGTTCAGAAAAGAAATAAATGCTTTAGGGAAAAAAAAAAAAAAAAATCTTTGTTTCCATATGAATTTAAGTATCCTTCAGTAACTCAAAAAATAAAGAAGTTTATGTTTCATATAACACAGGAAATATAAATTACATATTGCCATAAATAACCTGTGTGTTGTATCCTTCTCTCCCAAGGAAAGATCTAAAAGTCAGAGCTCGGAATAAATTTTTCACCATTCTGGAGACTTCTCTGAGCTTATGAAAACTATTTATTCTTAGAATTGGACTTAAACTGACCTGTGAATGAGCTGATGATTTCAACTCCCTGTTGCAGGTTTTGTTGTCTTTTATTGGCAACTAATAGCTGTATTTTGCACTTAGAGGAACCAATCCAAAACCTATTGCATCTGGTTAGTTTTCCCATTGGCTCTAGTAGGCTTTGGCTCAGGGCTGTCTAGTGTTTTCCACTCAAAGAACTCCAGCTAGCTTAATTACAGACAGAAAGATAATTTCCTAATATTTACCTTTTACACAAGATAAATTTGCATCCCAGTGGTCAACTCAGTTTTTAAGGTTGGCAATAGATTTTGATCATGGTTTTCAAAAATTTGCTGAAGATAAGTTAGCAGTAGCACAGGGCAAGAATCTGCATCATAAATCATTAGACTAACCAGATTACCTTTAGCTTTATTCCACATTAAAGTATTTCTCAGCATATCCTTGGAAGCATACTTTATCTGTAGATTCTCTCTGAAGACTGTGACATTAACTCACATCCAGATTAAAATTATTTAACTTTCTACCTCAGGAATTTGGTAATGAGTGATTTTTTTCTACCACCAGAAAAAGAATCAAAACATAGCACACTGATTATTTTTTTTTTTCACCTGCTGAGCAGCAGGTTTTGATTTTCTCTGCCACTGTAATGATATCCTTTAAGAAGGGCAAAGAATCAGGTTTTCTAAAGATCAGAGATTCTGATGGCAGCTGCAGTTAGAAAAACAGTACCTTGAACTCAGGTCTCACTAAGGAATAGTGAGGTTTTTTTCCAGTATTTCTAAATGTTTTTGTCTGCTTCAAATATATATATATATATTCAAGTTGGACTGGAACAACCTGCTTTAGCCAGATGTCATTTGAGGTCCCTTCCAACCTAGGTTCTGTGATTCTATAGCCCTGGAAATGGATCCGCTTTCACATGCCAGTAGTCTTCCTAAAGACAAATGCAACAAATCCTGGAGGTGACTGGCAAGCAAGACATTTTTACATCTGAATTCTAGAAAATGCTTTTGTATCTTACTAAGATTTGCCATTAATATCACTTCGTAAGGGTTTTGTAAGAGCTTTAAAATACTAGGAATTCCAGATGTTTGTAAAGTATGTATATTACGTTTAAGGAAAGAATGTTAATTTAAACAGAGCAGTTTGCTTTCAAAACTAAGGTTTTTTGCACACTCACACCCTTCACTTCTGAGGGGGACTGCTCCACCTGAATGGTTGGGTTTGGAATGCATACATATGTGGTCTAATAGACTGAATGAACTCTTTAAAATAACAACCTGGTCTACCAATCATACTTCAGCAACTCTTAGGTTACCCTTTATGGACTGAACCTGAACCCTTCCTATTCGATTTCCTGCTATGATGAAGCAGTTGCTCATGTCTAATTTCTGAAGGGCTTTGTTTAGCTCAATGACAGTGCTGATTATGTATAAAATTATCAATTATCTAGTATTACTGTTTATAAAGTGGCATCATCTTCATACATATTTACAGAAAACCCTGTCTCTATGGCTGTTCTATTTGTTTTCACAAAATGAATACCTTTACTTAAATACTACGTTATGAAAAACATCAGAGGAATCAGTTATACGCAAACTCATTTTAACTAGGCTTTGTAAAAAACACAGAAATTCTCATACTCTACCAGCCCTCTTAGGAGGGGCTTAAATTATGAACAGGAACCTTTGCCCCAGTGGCACAAAGGAGTTGGAACAGAAGCACGTCAGTCTCCTACTGCTCTCCCTCATCCCTCAGCCACCACTGGCATGGTTTTCCTGTGGAGGAGAGCAAGTGAGGGCAGTCAGTGCTGTTTCTAAAGTAGCTTTAATTCTCCATCAGCTTCCAGCAAAGAAATCTGCAGCGTCAACAGGGAACATTGTTAGGGAGTCACAATTCTTGTTGCTTTGGTTTTAAGTGTTATTGCAGCTTGAGCTTTGTTAAACATTTAGAATACCTTAAGAAACACACTGTAAGCACTGATAAGGGACATCTGCACCATACAGAATATTCCTCTCACTCCACTAATAATGGACCCAACTCTACCTTTAAGAGGCATGTCCTTGCACTTGCTAAGAGGTGCAGTTATACAAGTTTTGGTGCTTTACTTTTCTTCTCAAAGAATTCCCTGTCTTTCTAGTTCCAGATTATTATTTGCTTCTATTCTTGTGAAACCTTATTTCATTGTTTCTTTCATCTAGTAGCCTGGTATCTTGGGCTCCTCACTCTGAGTCTTAGCAGACAAATAAGAGGACTCTTCCCCTTTCAGTGAACTGAACATTAATTTAAATTTACAAATATATAAATAAAATCGTGGCACTGCGTTCATCATGCTCTGAGAATCTTTGAAGCCAATTTCTTTAATATCTTCCTCAGCATCACTTAAGATCTTTTCGGTCATTGTGGCTATAGCTATGTCGTGGTAACGTGGATGCATCAGGACATCCGTGGTCTCAGCTAGTGTCAAAAGCAAGACATTCAGCCTTCCATCTTATCCTATTATTTGTCTCTGCACAAAATAAACGTCATACCTATCTAAATCAGTATTTTACTCTCAGCGGTAGGCACGTACACAGTTTCAGCTACAAGATCCATAATGGCTTCCTGCAAATGCCTTTAGGGTACAGAATCTTTACTGGATGGGTATACAATCTTTACTATATTTACTGCAAAATTAAACCACACCTCAAAGCTACTCTGAAAAATCTCCTAGCATCTCCATCAAGCTCTGGTAAATACTATGGATTTCCATTGATTTTCGGATTACATTTAGAGAAGGGACTATCATTCAGTGTGAATCCTACAGTGCTGAGGTTCAGATTCATCACACTTAACCGAGATACCAAAGGTAGGTGTGCAATAACCATAAGCTACGTCTATAACCATTAGAGACAGACACTTTCAGAAAGCAATTCAGATTTTCAAAGGAATGAATGGCTTTTGGAGTGTGCTTACCTCCTTTAAGTGACTACAGAGGGAGCGTGAGACAACAAAGTTCTCAGTTTAGGCATGTCAGCATAGTGCTAAAAGTTAAGTGATTAGAAGATCTAAGCTGTTTCTGACTATCAAATACTGTTACACTAGATAAAAATAACATGGGTGCACACGTTTCTCTCTCAGAATCAAACACTGAACAGAATTAAGAGACCAAATATAAGGACCTCACCCAGTTGATCAACATCATTTGCATGTAACAGAGCTACAAACTGTACAACAGCCAACAAGTGTCCATTCTAACCTCATTTAGAGCTCACATATCCTTTCTAGAGCTCTTCAAAACAGCTCCCATGTTATACAATCATTCCTAACTTCATTTCAACACCTACATCTGGATCTAAATGCCCAACAGTAAAATGGCCCTTTATTCTTGCTTTAATACCTTTGCATGTAGGACTTGCATGTAAAAATAGTAATGACTTGCCCAAGCGTTTCTTCAGGAACATGCTGAACAAGATCAAATGTAGTTAATTGTAATAAAATCATTACAGGTTATAATGCCACTTGATGTTCATAGTAAAGTGAACTCATTAAGAAGAAAAAGTGATGGTGTGTCTACTCCCTTGTAAGGAAACAGAATGATTATTATAAGTCAGCCAAGCTTCATTAGCAAAACAGCAGCATTTGTGAGTCAGAGCAGCACCAGCAGACAGCAGGCTAGCCTATTTGATCCATTTTTAAATCCATTTCTATTAGCCTTCAACTACTATTTTCAACAGTACAATGTTTAAACTGCTTACCATAACACAAAATCACCTTCCTCAATGTATAATTGAAGCATTCAATAAACAAGGTATTCTGGCAAGTAATGAAAAACAGGGCACTATATACAACAGTAAATATTTGACTGGTTCGTCAAAAGAAAATTGCAGCATTTCAATATTTACTTTCACTCAGAAGTGTTGATGATTTCCCTGCTGAGCAATAAAAGAGGAAAATTAAAAGTGCCTTCATAATCACTTGATCTTCCTTTTAAAAAATAATATTTGCCAAAATATCTCTGTATTCCTATTGTTTGTGAATTAGAAAATGTAAATTACAAATACATTTGGAAGTGCTACTGTTTTAAAATAGCATCTCAAACTTTGATTTTCCTATCTGCTCTCTGCCCTAAAGCAAATAGCAATTTCTCACTATGACAAGATGGATCTGGCATCCTCAAGCTATATCAGCATGAACTATCATCAGCACTTGCTGAGCATCTATCTCACGTTATATACAGTTCCTAAGACATTTATGCTACAATGGCAATTATAAAAGTAACATTGGCTGCCTGCAGATGGTTATTTGATCCATAACAAAAATGAGTCCTCTTATTGTTTATTATCACTGGTGTAAAATCCATCCTGTCTGAGTAGAAGACAGTTAACAGATATCTCTTTAACTATGTAGTCTCTTGAGAGTAAATCATCACTTATACACGGTGATAAGGATGACCCAAAATGTCACTTCAATTTTGATCATTCAAAACATTTGGAATAAGTCTCGTCTAAAGTAGTAACAATAGCCTGCCTGCCCGCGCCTTTCTTTAGAATTAAATGTGTATTTAACACAACTAGGTAGAATTTACAAGATAGAAAGTCACCTCATTTGCCAGCTCACACCTAGCAGGCACGCAATTGGTACCAATTTATGAATCTCATCTCCATCTTCACCAGGCAAAATAACAGAATTAGGTAGTGTGCTGTTCCTAGAATAGGTAGTATGATACAATTCATTTTCTTTTAAAGATTCTGACACTTATTTTGAAATACTTACTCTATAAAGGGCCAAATCCTTAGTTATGCCTGAAAGCAGCTCTTCAGCATTAGCCTTATTTTTCCACACCAAACCTCAAGTTTTTCATGATGAAAAGTAAACAGAGAAGTCTGATTTTTCTTACTTTGACTACCTCAAGTTATACCAATAGGCTAGGCAAGCCCTCTAGGCTCTCCTTAGAGTCAACAGCAAGGAACAGGCATCTCCAGAGGGCAATTTATCCCATTCCAAAACAAATGTTATGATACAGAATTGCTGACACCTATCTGTTCACCACTGAATAAATGAGATACCTACTTTTTCAGATAGCTAAAGATGAGAAAGTCCTCTTGGAGACTGTCTTTGTCCAAAGTAACACACGACTTAGTAAAAGCAAATCAGAAGCAGCATTCATGGAGTAGTGGCTACAGCCAATCAGTAATTCCTGGCCTAATTGTAGGACAACAGCAACAGTGTTTCAGAGAAGAACAAAGAATATGTTACGATTAATTAAAACTATGCTACAGATAATTAAGTTCTGGTATAGATAAAATGCTATATAAATGTAACAAAATATCTTTTTCTGTGTTATCAGAACACTCAAAAAGCCTTAGGAAGGAAAATGTGTTCTTTTCTTTTTCAGAGAACACACGTCTGAAAAACATTAGCCCATCACTCAACTGAGGAGACTGGATTTTATGGATAACTATGAAATGAGGAAAATGTTGTCAAGCTTAATTTTATATTTTCTGCTTTTGTCAGCTTGTGTGAGTAACTTCCATCCCCTTTTTCACAGCTCTTAATGTATTAAAAATAATGAATAAAGGAGACTCTAACAGGAGAAGTCAAATATGACAATATAGTTAAATTACTTAGCATCCAGAAATCTCTTGCTTTTCAGATCTATGAGTTAAATATATGCCAATTCAATTTCCTTAAACACTTGACAGGACCTATTTTCTATGAGATTTCTTGCTAACAGGCTTTCAGTCACATTAAGTGCTCACAAAGTGCACAGAAGTTGTATTTTACTGCACAGCCCTAATTGAGCTGTCTGGGCTAAAGTAGCTGAATGTTACAGAAATGTTTATTATACAAGCCCACTTACTCTCAAACTAGAAAAGAACATTCCTGTACATTTGAGTGTAATTTATCCAAGAAAAAAGAAAGCAAAAGGTCTTTTATCACCTTCTCATTTCAGTGAATTATGCTTATGGACTTCTTTTACAACTCAAAATCTGGTTTCACTCCAAACAGCAAAAGAGCAAAGTCTCAAATACCTTTCAGTTGGCTCTCATTACATTTGATGTCTCTTTCTCACCAAGAAGTATAACTTAGTTCCTTGTAGCACCCTCCTATTTATAACTCGTAAGTGTTCATACCTCAGCAGCACTCTATGAATGGGGAGATAATATATTTTTGTTTTCAATAAACAACTTGTTGTGCATGTTTGCCTTTTTCCTATAACTTCATTTAGTATTTGTTTCTCCATTTCTTTTGAGCATCTATCCATCCAGTCTGAGCTAAAAGTCATGTTTAAAGACACATAAAATACAAAGAAAACAGATGTAAAAAATCCTAATACCTGCACGTGAAACACAACTGTGACTGAAATGTCGCACACACCCAAAATCCCTCTCTATCTATCCCATATGCTTTCCTCATGGCAGCAAAGGAGGTAAAGGATGGAAATCAACTTCTCTCAAGCAGGAGACTAAAACCCAGCTCTGTTACAGAGTAGGGATGTGTTGTAGCAACCAATTTATTGAATAAAAGCTGTAGCAAAGCTATTTGAGTTGTAAAGCAAGATGACATTAACATGTAACCTGGTATCAGCACTTACCCAATAGGGGCCACTAGCTCACCTGACCCTCTCTTGAACAGCTCCGTGTATCTCTGCAGCATGGCTCCGAGAGCTCCCAGCTGTAAGGATGGGGCAAAGTCACCTGATCTGACCCCACAACTTGGGCCAGAATAGATCAGCAGAATCTATTCATTTGATCTTTGGGTCACACCTTATCTGAAACTGTGCCAGTGGCTCACTGACTCAGTACATGCCTTGGAGAAGAAATGTCAATCTAAATGAGAACCTCAAATATTAGACTTGACCTGTTTTCCTTTATTTCTGAATATCTCTGTAGTTTCTTTAAAAAACAAAACAAAACAAAAAAACAATGCACAAAAACTGCACATCAGTTTAGTGGGCTCTTCTAGGCTACAGAAGACTTTGGTTTAAATCCAGTTTTTGGCACAGTATGGCCCCACTTACACAAGCGTATTATTAAAAAACCAACCCAAGCTACTTCAACCTGAGAAAACAAAGGAGGAAAGAACACTAATGAAGAGCAAAACCTGAGAACTGTGTTCATTTGTTGGTAACCAAAAAGTCCCAATATAAAGTAATACAAAAAACATTCTTTTAGTAGGCTCCCTTCCCAACATGCAATCACTATAATTACAGACAGGGATATTAGATCACAAGATGGAAAGGAGCTTGCACCCAGGGCCATAAAAATAAAGTCTCTGCTATCCTGTCAAATCTTCTTTTCCCCCTGTGTATTACCTCTGCTTTTCCAACTAATTCATTTTATTTTATTTCATTTACTTTTCCCAAATGTCCTCTCATTATAATGCAGTGTCTACACTAGACCTGCACCTTGACTGACTGATTTTCTTCCCCCTTATGTCCATGCTTGGCAAGCATTTAATAGTAATTAAGGATTTCTCTAGTCTATTCAAAGGGTACGCAGGTAATCAACAGGCAGTGACTTTGATTGATAGTCACTGTCATGAAAACTGGAGGATGAAACCTTTGAGTGAATTTCCTTGAAGAAAAACTCTGTAGATAATATGTTCCAAACTACAACTGAGCCATATTTTTACTACGTGCCAGCGTTGCTCAGAAAGATGGTACAGACTACCAGAGACTGGCACAATGAAAGAGATTTGCTGCAGCCATCTGAATTTCTCAGTGATCTCATTTGCCCTGGGGTATCTCACCTTCTCAATATTACTTTAGACTCCTTAGTGATGTGACATATCAACAGAAAATCAATAGCAATAAAACTACAGTAAAGCAACCTTCATTGCTAAGAAATTAAGACATAAAGTGAATCTCATGGATTTCAAAATAATGATGAGAGATGACAAAAAACAACAGCAATGGTAAAAGGGCAAGAAAAGCTAAAGGGTCTCCATGGGTCATCATTGCAAAACATTATTTCTGTATACACACACTTGATTTAGTGCTGGTTACATGAGGTCTATAGTACCACAAAAGCTAATAAGTCATTGCCTTGGATGACAGCCTTAGCACCTGTGCTTCATCAAACAGCAGGGAGCCTTGTAAATTACCTAGAGAAGCAACTGGTGACCATACAGCATGCCTGTAAGAATCTTGCAAATCCCATTTCAGCACACTGATTAGGTTAATTTCATTTTCAATATTATTAAAGCCCACATAAACACTTTATAGTATTATCTATCCTTTTGCCCTCATTACTGGTTTTAGGATCAAGTTAATATCACTTTTACTTCTTGCGCTAACAGAGATGCATTATTCCTGATTTTTGAAGTAGTGCCAGCATGTCTTTGACAACAGTCTGGAACATATACTAATTTAACAGGAAAAGTAATGGCTAGAGACTGATGTTATAGAAGACCCTAGGAACTTATATTTGAGGATAGATGGATTGTTTATTTATATGAGAGTGAAGAGACAGGAAAACCTTTAAAAGTATTTGACTTGGTACTGGAAGTCTTCATTTTTTCTGAAGTTAAATTGCACGAAAAATTTTTTCACGTCGATAAAACTTACTTAGAGTTGAATAGAAATATTAGATTATGTGCCAGCATCAAGGAGAGAAATTCCACTGATTTGACTAGCTCTCTATTTATATCAGCAGGGAACAGTGTCACAGGGTCTTGATAGTATGCAGATGAATGTGAAACAAAGTAACTTCATGGGCTGCATCTCAAATTCCAGCCTGGAAATGTTTAAGATAATTCTGAGATTAATTGTTGCCAGCAAATGAAGTGATTTTACACAGGTTTAAAGAAGTTTCAAAAGGGAAAAAACACAAAAAAATTCTGCTTCAAATATTACGAGATGTGAGTTAACTCAGTGGATTTAAAAGTATTTGAAGTTGAAATCTACCATTAATTCCACCTTAAACAAATGAAAAAAACAACTGAATTCACGCAGAGGATACATGAATGGCCACTAGTAACAAAGAGAAATACTGCACAAAAATTCCTGGTGCGTTGAACACTTATTTCTGAGTTCTGTTTATTAATACGTTACACAACATGACTGCACTGGAGACAAATTTGGTCATCTTCTCTTTCCCTTTTCTGAAGGCTAGACAAGAAATACATTATAAACTTCTGCCATAAGAGATCTTGCAGTGGAACAGAGCTGCAAGAACTCTTTTTTGAAAAAAAGGCAAGTTCAAAGAAAAGTGACTATCCATGGGGGAAGGCGGAAGTCACATTCAATTCATTCCACAATCTTCAGCCACTACTTGCAGAAATTGTCTCCCTTAAAAGCAGTCTTTACCTTTACATAAATACCAGCAGTGTTCTTTATCCCAAAGGTTTAAGCAGTCACCCAGTTATCCTGAATTCATGCCATGGAACCCACTGAAGATAAGAAACAAGACTTAACTCCAAAACTCTGCAGAAAGGCACCAGAGAACTGAGTTCAGTGCTTCTATTGCTGAGGTCTGTTGCAACGTTTTTTAACTGGTAGAACCTCCTAAGTACTGAAGATATACCAATATACATACAGCACTGGTCTAGACCAGGTAAGGAGCAACAGAAAACTGAGCAGTAAAGTCAAGCTGTGGTCCACCAAGAGCAAGGTAGAAAGCTGCTATATGACAGCAAGCTATAGCCCAGATTTATTAACCGTAGCTATCACCTTCTACCAAGGTCACATCAAATCTGCAAATGTCTCAAAATACTTTACTGTGCCCATCAGTATTACTTAATTCTTAGTTTCATCTTCAGTTGGTTTATACCCATGAACGTCCTTCATCCAACCCCTGGCAATCTTCGTAGCAGTAGCATTTTTGCATGAGATAAAGAATAACTAGAAATGCATAACATCTGCATATTGAAGGTGTGTAAGCTCCTCACATTTAACTAATTTACCTAAGTAGTCACAACCTAGATCTTGAAACAGGCTAGAAAGCCATGAGACGGGAATTACCTGGGTTAAGCATCAGACCAGAATAGGGCTCTGCCATCAACCACTGTTCTTGCCAGAAGCTACAGTTTCACCCTTCACCTAAAGGCCACCTTTCCCAGCTGTGGACTCTGAGTTTTGTGAGTGGTAATGTATTACAACCTTAATATAAACATGTCACCTTAAAATATACCTCTCAACAATACAGATTTGATCAGATTCTTCCCACTCACAGAAACTGATGACAGCTACAATCAGTAGAGATTTAATGAAAGTGGAGAAAATTTGAACACACGTCTTATAAAAAATAGACAAATGGGTTTCATCAGCTGGAGTACGCCAATAGGAGGTCATTATCCAAGGAATATCATGACAGCATTATAGCCTTAAGACTGTAATGAGAACAACTTGTAAAAATGGTATAAAAGATTGTCCACTCTCATTTTGGTCTCTATTACTAAAAATATTCTCCGTATGGTTTTTATTTTCTTTTAAAACGGATCCATATGTCAAAGGACTGAAGTTCAGAAGATAAATGCTTCAAACTGCAAATAAATTGCAAAGAATTTGCAATCCTCATTTCAGCCTCTATTAGCAATCTGCCATTCATCCTGTGTAATTGATAGCCCATTCTATTTGCTTCTCAACTTTCTGCTAAATTCTAGCTTCACTAAATTGTCATTCACAAGTGAAATAAATACCCATACAAAACACAGATTGTTAGGAAGACCATAACTGATACAGCTTAACATTGTCTTAGCTCATTGTACCAGCTCTAACAGTCTTGCTAGCCTCTAACAATCATTCTTTCTACAAAGTGTCTGATTCATCATTCCCAGCGAGGAAACCAGGTACAGAGGAAATGGAGTAGGAAGCCCAAAGAATTAAATAAATATGCAACTATTATTTGCTACTCCTAATTAGAAGTATGAGCAGCTCAATGCAGAAAGGAGGCCCAATAAGGAGAAAAAAAAAAAAATACACATCTATCAGTCATGAATTCAAAGATCATACAGACAGCTATATTCCCATAGCTTAATGAGTTACTATTCAACTGAGCAGCAGTCACAGTGTATCTGCATGATTTTGGCCAGCTACATATGAAAACTGTTAGCTCACACAAAGACATTTAAATTTGCACTCGTACCATACTGAAAGTGTGCAGGGAGCCAGTTACTATAGCTGAGCTGATGCTTGTGAAGTTATCAAGTTAAGTGTCTGAGCTCTTAATAAGGAAGAAGACATAAAGACTAAGTCCGCAAAGGAGAGAGAGCATTTAACAGCATAAGAGCACAAAAAAAAAAAAGTCTGAGCTTACATGGATAGCAGTGGTGTATTCTTTTGCAGGACCCACAATATGTTTATAAAATACATCAAATAAAGACTGTACCAGTGGTCCTTTCAAAAGCTACTTGCCTAGTCAGACATTGTTATCTGTAGTTATGGATGAAAAACTTGGCTTAATCTGTTAATTTAAAAGTTCTATATTGGCATCCCCTTCTTGATTTTAGGATTAAATTTTTTAACATTTATGGGGTGCATTTCAAATTAAAATTATTCAATCATCTTCAACACTATTTTTTTTTTTTACAGAAAACTAGCAGTAAAGAACTGCTTGCTTATTTTGAATTTAATTTTTAACACTCCTTTTTAATAAAATGCCCATTTGATCTTTTCATTCTTGCTAGTCATTTAGAGATCTCTTTAAGGGTGAAAAGATTTCTCAAATATTCCATATGCGCCCAGAGCACACCTGGCTTAGGGGACAATAACTGATCAGGGAGATGGCTTACTGCTGGAAAGAGTTCTAGGTCAGTCTGATTAACAAAGGGAAAAAGGAATGCACAAAAGCAAGACACTATATTGATTTATATTTGCCTGCTCAAATTAAATAATTATACTAAGTTTTTATAAATATTTGGCCTATTAGTAAACCTAGTGGATTATTCCAGTTTCACTGGCACACATTGGGAGTTCAGAAAGCGGACCTGTTACCTTCCCCCTTCAGAGAACTGGCATGCTGTGAGGCAGATTGTAATATCAGTATTCAGATCAAGTGTTTTGTACTGTGTGTAGTCCCACAATAGCCAACAGGACCACTTACAAGATACGACTCATAGATAAAGGAGTAGGAGCAGACAGATGCTACTGCAGTCATACCTGCCACAAAAGGGGCAATCTAGAAATACACCATCACTCTTGCTGCCGCACAGAGAAGCCAAGAGAATAGAGAGATGATTCAACCGTGCTGCAAGTTCTTTAACTCAGTAGAAAAGAAACACAGCCTGGCAATAGCTTCTACAAGTGCTCAGCCTTTCCCTTACATATTCCTACGAATCTTAGAAAGCTGTCAGGCTTTCTGCTTCCTTCCTCTTCAAACAGGTGCTAGGAATACCTGTCTTCCCTTTGGATATATTAAAGGGTTGAGGAAAAGCACATTGTATCCCTACGTAGCCAAGAATGGACTCTGCGTTCAGGCTTCCTTACAGGTTTTCACTGAAGCTCCAGCAAAAGATGTCACAGCTGTAGGGTACAGCCCACTACTCTGTTACTCATACCTGTGCTGGTCCCACTAGCACTACTTCCATGCAATTGATAGCTACAGCTGCCCATTGCTCTCACCACTGAAGCCAAAGGTGGGAAGCAAGACCTTAAAGCTTGTTTTCTCATGCTAGCCAGATGCATCCCTCTTTCCCTCTTGCAGTAACCACTTCATACAAAGCTTTAGTGTGCATGTTGTTTCACAGAGGCCAAACATCAGATTTCTCTTGAACCTGACATCTTTTGATCCCCTGAAGTTTTCATGCAAGCTAGGATTTAGGCACACAGGTAAAGCAGGAGCAGAGAAATTGTTCCATTACTGCCTACATTGTGTCTGCAAATGAACAGCTCCATGTTCCAGACCTTCTCTTTTAACCAACAAAGCCAGCTACGCATTTGCAAAAGGTTACACTATATTCTTTACAAAAAAAATTCCCATTTAGATCGATCTAAAATGAACTTTCCTGCATTAGACTGCTAACCTGTAGAACACTCTGGCTGCAGCTTTTATTGATTCCACCCAACAGTATTTTGACAAACAAGTTTAACATTGAAACCAACAGTTGCAATTTGGCAGCCAGGAGTTTCCTCTCTTTCATTTTAATAATGTTTCTGCCAGCACTCACTGTTCTTGTTATTCAAGATACAGCAGCCATAACTCATGTCTCTGGGGCATTATTGTATGTATACGTTGGAGTAAAGAGGGCTCTTAGGATGTCTAATATGATGTCCTTTGCAATCTGTTATTAGAGTATGAATCACCTTGCCAGTTAATCATACCATTATGAATGTGGAAGACATGAAAACCAAGAGGGATTGAAATGCGTATATTTCCAGATTAAGAAAAGCTATTTGAAAAATACAGGCAGGCTAGTGAAGATAGGTTTTGAACTGTGTTGGATTGGTGCACAAAACTGAAAAAATTTAATCAAAAGGGCTTTTTGCCTTAGTTGCTTGTAATGATACTGGAAAAGAAAGGGAAAGAACATGCAAACTTCCACCTTCTGCTAAAAATGGAGATGTAAAAGGAGGAATTCAGCACATTTGGATGAAACCCAATATAATTAAAAAACAATAGATAAATACACCAAGCCTCTATTTACCTGCACTGTCATTTTAAGCTAGAATAGGCTGATGCATTTAGTCAGAGTCATCATCAGTACTGCATAGCATCATTAATCTCTTGCTTGTTTATGCGTTAGTGTTCATTTTATTTTCCTTGTGTGTACTTTGCTGCCACCTCCAGGACGCTGTGGTTATAAGACCGAAAGTTTAAAAAACCTGTAATCCACTGAAAGTCCACCTCTGCTCTGAGGTGCAGCATTTCAAATTCTAAGCATGGCTTTAGTTTCATTTAAAAAAAAAAAATCACCAAAAATCTGTTTGCAGACACGATTCCCAAGCATGGGTGTCACGATGGCTTACAGATGCAAAAGCTGCAGGCTGCTTGTTAGAAAAGTAAAATGGTGCTTTAAAATAATAGCCTATTTAGCATAATGCTAAATTACAGAGAAAACCCTATAAAAGATATTTATGGCACACGTTCATTCCAAAGGAGTATTTTGTGATTGTTATTCCACCTAATTCCAGGAAAAGAATGAGTAAACAAACAGTTCTTAAATGGAAGTATTTCACAGGGTTGGGATTTTATTTTCCTTTTTTTTAAACTGTGTTAAGTCATTCAAGGCACACTGCTAGCCCCTTAGAAGTAGGCAATAACTGCAGTGAAAAAAAAAAAGTTTCAAAATCCTCTAGAATGAGAAGGTAGTAGTGGTATCTTTCTTCCTCCTTTATTAATGAGAGGATCAAGTTCAAGTGGATGGAATACCAGATATCATTAAGGAATTTGTTTTTCCAAAAACTGTAATGAGGTGCTAAGTCTCACAATGCAGTTGTACACAATGGACTATAGAAAATTTGTCCAAAAATTAAGACTAACATTAGACTAGAGCAAAATTTTTTAGGATGCTAAACAATTAGTAATACCTGCTTAACATAAGTCATGTACAACAGTCTTTTTTTTTCCTCATATATAAGTCTCTTCATCTCTTTCATCTTTTCTGTTACCTTCCTTTGGATATTTCCTGACATTATATCAATGTATTAATTCTGTACTGTACTTTACTCTCTTGACTGCATACTATACATCTTCACTTGGTCACAATCCCGAAGCTACACCCATGTTGAAAATGCACTGGTAACAGTTCTTTACCTCTCTATCTGAACATCAAGCCATTTCCAAAACATATCACTTACCTTTTCTACATGCACTTTCAATGGTCCCTTGTTTGCCTAACCACCTTTTGGGCTGTTCACACAATCCTGCAGCCTTCATTACCTAAATTAATTTGACCTATGCCAAGCCAGTGTCCTAACTGGCTATGACAAAATACTTACTAAATACTGACCCATCTCATTATCATCCTTGTAAAGGGATTCAGAACTTCCTAAGACTAACAGTATGTTCTAGTTGTAGACATGCTATATACTTTTTATGGTATCTCCAAAAATACAAGATCTTGAAGTCGTAATTTACAACAGTGAAGGAAAGCTCACCAAAGAGATGCTACTAGAATTAGTTTTTATTAAAAAATAAGATTCGGTGAAAACTAGGCTGTACCTTACTAGGACTTCCTTTTTTATTATGAATCTTCCTATCTCAATAGTACAGGATGCAGCTCAGTTTCATTGTCTACAATCTACACCCCGGATTTTTCAGTCCCTGATTACCTGTAACAATGCGCAAATGAACATATCACACCCCATGGCAGAAATGGTCTGTAACACTGGATTAGGCATTGCCACACTCCTTCTCTGTAGAGAAGATTAGCATAGGTAGTATATATCACAGAAGCCACAAAACAAGTTTAGTGACATTCAAGCAAGGTCTTAAATTTGTTAGACTTTTGCAGAGTTTATCCTACTGGCAAGTGTTTCTGTACAAATCATGCTTTGCCAGGCAAAGCATGTGTAGATGGCAAGCTACAAGGCAAACACATACAAACATCCTTCCATGTTATAGCTGAAGTGCTTTGCCAAAATCATTCAAAATTACATGTATATGGTAAGTTATTTGGCTCCATTTTTATTTTTATTCTTGCAGTTACTTAAATACTTAGATTGCTAAAGGTGAGGTGTGTGTTCACTGGGTTCTTCTAAAATCACCTGGCAATGATCTTGCCAGAAAAAGTGGAAAGCATAGTAATATGACTTTGATTGATTTCCTGCACTAAGATCATTACAAACATATCAGAGCCATAAAAATGCACAGAGTAGGTGCTCACTGTGTTTACAAAAATACTGAACTATACTTACTTTTTGGAATTCAAAAGGCTCAATTACTTTTCCTCTCTTTTAGATAGAATTCACTTGCTTTCCAATCTGATAAGAATTTGAAGTAGCTATTAATTTGTACACAGTAAATGTAATACTTCTTTATAGTTGAAGAGAGTAGTTTGAGAGGAAGACAAGACAAAAACTTCAGTGGAATGTATGTAGCTTGATAAAATTTGACCTGCAATCCAGAAAACAGTGCATTATACGTCAATATTTCAGAGTACTTCAGAACTACTAAAGAAATTACACCAAAATAAAAGCATTGTACTCAGAGTAAGGACACGGCTGCCTGGAAAATTCATCCACAGTAGCCTGAATTGAAATAGTCAGCTACTCTGGGACCTTGAACTAACATGATCATTTCCTGAAAATCCTTTAAAAAGGCATCATGACACAGACCCTCTTTTTTTTTATATTAGCCATCCTGAAGAACTAAAATTTAACATGAATTCATTTTGTTGAAAAGGGAAACCTGTGGTAATTCACAGCGTATCAGCACCCCATCAACAGGGCATATATGTGGTTATTATTTGGACAAGGGTGTAAGTGTCTGCTAAAAGAAATTCAATCACTCAAGTAGTAATAAGGATCTTTTTGATTGTTTTCCTCTGGATTATTTGTTTGCTTTTTACATGCTGTGTAAATCCTAGGATTTACATTAAAAAAATGTCTGTAATCCAAGGAAAGCTAGAAACTAAAATGAAAATAGTAAATACACTGAGAATTCCTGAGAAGAGATAATTTTCTGTTATTCACACCAACTTCTTTCTTATATAGAACAGAAATAAAAGGCTCATATAGCCTGTATATCTGAAATTAACTTTTAAAACACATTTCTAGAACATATTATTAACTCCATTACTGTTGTAATACTTTATAGTTTTTTCATAGCAGACAGCTGGATCACATTTTTCTCGCTATTGTTAACTTGTTATAGTTCCATGTAAACATAATCCAATTAGATGTTTATCACATACAGACTTCTGCTGTCAATATTCAGTATGGTTCTTCACCAGAAGCCATCAATATGACCTACACACTGTATTTTCTAACTGACAGGTCATGCATCAGCCACATGCTGTTTATTTGTTAGCTTCATTGATTTAAATGCTTTCTTATGCTTTTACTTACACATCCAGGAGGGGGATGATATTAGCAGAGGCCCCACAACACAGATGCAATGAATTCCTCAAAGCGAACACACCATGAGATGAGTATCCATGTCTTGAAGAGCAAGAGAAAATTAAATACTGTAAGTATTTCAAGCTGCTTTTGCCATCTTGATTAAAGGGTAACAAGCTTTCAGGCATAAATGTCCTTAAGAGAGTTTATACATTCCACTTACCATGTAGTATCACATCAATGTCTTTTTTTCCAGCTAAGCCTTGTCTCATTTTTTAAAATACAAAAATGTAAACATTTTTCTTAATAGTTTACACTGCTATTGTGACAGCTAATATAGACAGGAGAAAGAGTTCAGGTCTCCAGCATGGAGAATGAATCACAGTTTCTGACACCTTTAAACCAGACAGAATTAAGCCTCTTCCTCATCACATGAGGTTGAGTGGAAACAGTATTGCTTCATGCTAAAAGGATTTAATGCTCCCTTAGCCTTGTTTTATAAATAGTCTTCATGAGATTACAGCAACTACAAAACAAGGTGGTGTAATTTATAATTTCACCCCACAACAGCAACGGGGTCAGATTCCCTATATTCTCTGAACATAGGCAGAAAATTCATGACATCAAAGAACACAGGAAAAAATTCTGATCAAGACAAGCCACAAAGGAAAAAATTAAATTAGTGACCACTGTGGGCATAGTGCAACTCCTATTTCAGGCTAAATCTTATTGAGATGAGAGTCCCAAGACAGTCCCATTTAAACTAATTTAGCATAAAATACCACTCAATATAATGGTGGCAATGTCTAGTCTCAACTGTCTCCTGCAATTTACTTTTAATCTATAACATTCCCCACCTTCTGTGCAATTTCATGGCAGAAAAATAATACTTATAAAGGCTACTTTAAAATAGTGTTTCTGGTTACAGACCATACAGTTGTAAAGACACTGAAGTACCCTAGTGCTTCTATTCAAATGTAAATATTTGTGATTTTTAACATCTTACTATTCAAAGCAAAACAAGCTATTCATTTACCACAATTTTTTTATTCAGAACACTTTGAATAACATTTACAGTCAACATTTTATATTTTCAAGGAAAGTAATTTTTTTCCCTTAGTTCAATAATCATTGTCTTTCAAATGTTGCTATCACCATTGCTATTAAATACCATGGCATCTTTTTCAGAAATTATAACAACTGCAGGAAAAGGTAAAATATTTCAAAAGCACATTGTAAATAATAAATTGGGCAGTTCAAAACTGCTGTGCCTCAGAAGGAGCTGAAGGCAGGATCTTTGAAATAATTACAATTATTTCCTTGCTACCTTTTGTCTCAAGACCTTTATCAGTAATAGGTTAGTTCCCAACCCCTCCCCATGTCCACCCTCCCAAACATGAGTTAGAAAGGCCGGTACAGCAAAGACTAAAATATAAAGTGCTGTCCATTCCCCATTTCTCTCAACTCACCTCATTCAGCAAAAGCAATAGACACAACAGACAGAAGGAAAGGGGCAGCAGAGAAAAACAATCATGCAGAAGACTGCACTGAAGATCACTTACCCACTTACTCCCAGGCATTCTGGCCCTCAGCAACCGTGGAAGTCAATGCTGAATATTCCAGTAAGATCATACTGTTTGAGTAAACAATTGTGTATAACCTTTACTTTAGCTGATAGAAAATGATGCAGTATTCTATTATCTACACTGACAAGTGATTTATTG
Source organism: Haliaeetus leucocephalus (assembly GCF_000737465.1). Lineage (NCBI taxonomy): Eukaryota > Metazoa > Chordata > Aves > Accipitriformes > Accipitridae > Haliaeetus > Haliaeetus leucocephalus. The sequence continues at coordinate 95,641 of NW_010972617.1, forward strand.
GTATACTTTTTATTCCTCAAAACTGTTTTCAGTATTACACTTCTCCACAACTGTACTGAATTTCTAACGCTATGTGCAATTCTATGTCTGAACTGTAGTGCTAGAGATCCTTAATTGTTAATGATATATTACAGTAGTCCATTTTTCCCCAATACATGCTTCCTTAGGAATGTTTTTTACAGCTACTTTACTGCAATATTTGAAGGCTGATCTCAAAGTCCCCAATTATTTTTTTTTTCATACCAGTTGTTTTACTTGTGTCTTGTCCCCCCTCCAAGATTATACACAATCAAATCAGACAGGAATACTTCTCTATCAGTATTTTGTTTCACTACCAGGCAGCTTAGCGTATTTTACACCAAAACATTTCAGATGGCTTCTAGTTTGCTAGCTAGCTGAATACAAGTAACGAACTTTACAGATTCAAGATAATTCCGACCTATTTCGCAGTCATTTTTGAAAGGACCAATGAGGCTGCATTTTTCAAAAGTTCTCAGCAATTCTCCTCCCATTGTATTCCAGAAAGTCTAATGCTTTGCATAGAAATAATTAGTGAAGGGGCAAATGTTTTAAATCCACGTATTGTTAATGCACTGGACAAGCTGCACTGCCTAGAATCATTGTGTTCTCACAGATATTGCAAAGACTTTGTTCTACTTTAAGTGCAATTAAATAATAATCTGATACTTTTGTAATCAAAAAAAAAAATCTACATTTATTACAAAACAGAATTCAAGAACAGAACTACTTTCATGGGAATTTGCAAATATTAACAAAAGAAAAACAATTCCAAAGTGCAAAATAATGTAAGCTGTTTTCCCTCAAAAGTTATTTACGATCTATACAGAAGATCTATGCATTTGTCCTTCATATTCATATCTAGGTAGTCATGAATGGAATATACGTGGCTTGAGCCCCAGCCTCTCAGTAAATCAGCTACTACTAAGTTGAAGTGGAAATATTAAAATTCACAACTGACTGTTCTAACAGGAGTTAGACACAATATCCTCAAGCTTCCAGTAGTAACTGGAGTACAAAGTTATCAAAGTCACTTCCGTAGTGTTTAAGAACCCCCTTCTTTCTTTAATACTACTTTGATGACTACTAACACAGTTGCTTCTTCAGAAAAGACATGTTTAAGTAATGCTGCTCAGTGCCTAAATATAATTGCTAGATTAATGCAGTGTCTCTTTCACTACATTTAATTTATACCTCCAAGTTTATGTTCAGCTTTGCCTGTACCTGTTCAGTAAGACTACTTCTCATTCTGCAAGATCATTTGTAGGGACTTCATTCAACTTCCTTAATACACAGCATGGTCTCTCTTCTTTCGTCTACCCTGAGCTCAAGCTATTCTAATTCTGGAAAAAATTATAGTGTAGAGAAATGGTGCAGTGTCTAAAAAAAAAAAAAAAGAAAGAAAAAAAGCAAGAATGTCCCTGAAAGCCCCATTATCATCATTATTACTCCTTATGCCTCTGCCGTCTTAGTTTTTTCTATTCCCTTCCCTCTTACTTCAGGGGAAAGTAAAGGACCTTTGACCACACTCTTTTTCAGTCCAGCCTCCTATGCACTAGTCATTGAAGTCAGGTTGCTTCCAGAAATGGGAATGCACAGTAAACAATATCCTGCTTTTAGAGTCACAACTCCCTCTTCAGCTCTAGAGCAGAGTATCTGCCCACTACCTCTTGCACATATCTTGTTCAAAAAAGTATTAAAAAGCTGGAGATGGGAGTGGGGAAAAAAAAAGACTTTTTTTTAAAGGAAGAAAATCAAGTACAATTCCCTTTTTGCTGCATTATACACCTAAATAAAGGTAATGTCTCAAGAGTTTTTAAGGCGAATTTTGGTATTTTAGAGTATTTCAGTTCTTAAGGGATGCTATTTCTGTAAAACACATCAACCTATAAAAAAAGTGTGAAGCTTTCAAATCTCCAGTCCACTAAGAATACCAAAACATCATGCAATTGTGGGAAACAAGCCAACTAAAAATCCCATTTCTTGCTTGGCTTTGCTCAATGATTCCATATGAACTCTTTTTTCTGCACTGCACGAGTTAGCTAGTGTTACAAGTCCTGAGCCTTAGCTGACTGCACCTAGTTTTCTCTATTTCTTCTTATAGTACCAGAATAAAACCTGTGGAACATTCCAATAGAGTTTCTGAACCAGCTTTTGCTTTGGCCTAGATAATTCACATAACTGCATCACGTGACCTTTGTGAAGAGTGTTCTGTGTGAACAGGTTACTAAGCTCTTAAACCATATTCTCTGTTCACTCACTTTCACTGAAGAGTTTGCCAAGTCTGTCCCCCTCTTGCTGGGTCTGGGAATATGTATATCCACAAACATATAACCTGCAGAAAGACACCATCGCACAAGCTTCTCCTTTCTGTTATAATGAATCTGTTCTGCCTTAGAGATGAACCAGTGAAGTACCTAAGTTCTTGTGAATTTAAACAAGGTATGTAGCCTTTTCTGTTTGTGAACTGTTTCTAGAATCTAATTACAGTCAGCTTGTTCACACAGCCTTCAGAAAATTCAAGGTGTAAAGACAAGTTAAATAATTTTCTTTAAAAAAAGATAAAACATGAGAAGGAATAATCTAATCAAAAAGAGTAAATACCTGAAAAAAGTTTTGGTTTCATGTTCTAACGTGTTATTTTTTCTCTTTTTTTTTTTTAAACAAAAGGTATATTCATAGAGTGATTTTCAAAGAAGGGGCAACATCAAAATTTGTTGATGGTACAGTGATACTTACGTATGAACCAACTTTCAGCCCAGAAAATAGTTATAGGTGCATTCATACTTGAAAGCAATGCGGCACATTAATTTGGGGTAATCATTCCCACAAGTTTCACAGAACTACCGCATACATTGTTTCAATCTTAGTGGGAAGCTCATGAGATCTCAACTTTCCCGTGTTCCAATCTAATAGAAGCCAAAGATATGAAATTAAGAGACAGCTTGATGATACCCAAGGTCCCTCTAAGGAAAAGTAAGTTATTTTGTAGCTTAGGTCCACAGCAGCATGCCAAGCAGTGTTTATGAACTTGGATACCCTTCTTAAAACTGCAGTTTTGCAGTTAATGAGCCATTGATACCCATGCTTCAGAGATGCATAAAATTAGGACAGAGGTAGACTGCTGACCTAATAAACTTTTCATTAGAACTTTTTCAGATATCATTTTTACCAAAGTCATAATGCAACTAAGACCTAGGGAAGGCCCACAGATTTCAAGGAATAGTCCCACTCCGTCCCATAGTGACCCCATTGACTTCAGCAGGACAACTGACGCTAGCAAACCATGAATTCAAACTCTGCACTTGACAACAGGCTGAGTAGGCGCTGAGATAGAATAATTGTTTCACCCTCTGCAGCCAGGGTTATGCCGTGTTCCTCAGGAACCCAAGGGAATTGGCAATAAAGTCGCTCTTTATACAAAAGACAGGTGCAGTAAAACACTGACCTTGGATTGCCAGATATTTTCAAGGATATCATGTTGGCATTTTTCATGAACACTAAATTCAGTGAAATGGAATGGGGTTTATTAGATTAATTGGCAATTATTAAATTAGCAGTGAAATTATGATAGTACCTGAGAGTCTTGCCTTCCAGACCCTATCTAAGCAGCAATAAAGGGTTTAACTAGAATCTAGTTTAGTGTGAACTTGCAATCAAAGTAAGTTTACTGATAATAAAATAAGCCCAAAGATTTATTTTCATATCAAATATATTTGCAGGAGTTCCTAAGAATGGACAACTTCAACCCTATTGCAAAGTGCTGTCAATTGGTTGCACTATGCAAGTTGAAAATAAAACCTGAGGGATAATTGTCGATACCGATGTGATATTCTTGCAAGAAAGAGGAATTAATGGACTTAAATGGCCACTCACTGTTGTGCCAGAAAATCAAGATTCTCTCCCACAGCTCCCTCCCCGTTTTAAAGCAAGAAAAGGGACATTATGTAGAGGAGCACTAAGATGAAAATTAAGTCTTTTAGTGAAATAAGACTTAAAGACAAATAAACACTGCTTCCAACAAATATCCTTTTAACCTATTTCACCAGTATAGGCATAACTGGTTGATGGCACAAACCTACCAAGCAACTATGGAGTTGGTCTAGGAGTTTAAGACATACCATTATAAATTATTTTCTCACTTGTGAATGACCAACAATGAACCAAAATTCCTTAATTTTGAGCCATTATAAGCACATTTCATTCCACTGTAAAAGAATCATCATTATTTATCATGACCCAATGAACATGGTGAATCACTGAGAATAACAGCATCTATTTTCTTGTAATTTTTCTGGGAAAGAAGCAAGAAATGTACATATCTACTAAGGGAGATGTCTCATATCAAAGTACATGCAACAGCTCTGCACACGTCGAAACTCAGAAGAGGACAAATGAATTCAAAGTCAGAGTTTTGGACGCCTATGAAGTCTGGCTTTATTTTACTACCTTCTATGCTACTCAGGTTCAACTCGTTTAATAAACTCAACAACTTAAAGCTTAAACGATTAAAGAAAGGACATGTAGTAAGAAAAGACATATTAAAAGTAAAAGCCACACTTGGATGTAGCCATGTTAAAAAACAGAAAAATTGTAATGAGCCCTATGCTTAGGAGAGAGCATTGTGCAGTTAATGTAAGTAATGAACCTTTCATGTGAAATGATGTAGTGTCACAACTCATTTGCATCCCACTTAAAGTGTAATTAAGTTTCCCTGACAGCATGGCTTATGGCTGAAAGAACAGACCTGGCTGCTAAATTAATCCAGAATCCCTCTAGTTAATAACACTCTGCAAAGAAAACTTTACACACTTTCATTTAAAGTTCCTAAACTTACATTTAAAGTGGCACTATAAGGAATTTCAGAGGATGTTTTTAGACTTCAAGCCACACAATCTCACAGCTGACTTGAAGATAGGTGTACTGAATCCAAGACAAGGTTTGACCTTGACTTGAAGATAGGCGGACTGAATCCAAGACAAGGTTTGATCCAAGCCACAGTACGCAAGATGCAGCAACATGTCTAAACACATTTCTATTTTTTTGTTACTCTTGGAAAACTGACCTCCACTTTGCAGGAACTCCATCACCAGGGGAATGTTCTCAACTGCAGAGAGAGATAAAAGGTCACCGTGAAAAGGTGCTCCTAAATACAGCAAAACAGATGATCATCAGCTGGTTCATTACTTGTAATGACAACCAATGTCTGACTTATTAATAGAACAGTAACATCCAGCAATGCTCAGTAATAGTCAACAGTTATTTTGTTTTGACTTGAAAGAAGCCCTATTATTAACCATTCTTTTCAGCCATGCTCTAAAAAGGAGTTACTGAAAACATTATAGGATTGTCTATATAAAGCAGTCATGCTTTTAGTTTTTTGGGTAACATTTTATGTTTTATGAATCAGTTTATTCTTTACTGAGTTTCATCTTAAAGGTTCTATTTAGAGCTAAAAAAGGTGAAACACTCCAGAACACAAAAATCCTGTAAAAACCACATGGATCTAAGAAAAGTTAACTCATTACCACGAACTGCAAGTTATGGACTGTCTAGACTAAAAAGTTCGTAAGCACTGTCATCTTATTTACCATTACATTCCTGTATGCATGTTACAAATAATGAGGCACCTACACAGTTTCACTATTATTCTGAAAATCTCATTAGAGAGAATCCTGTTTCTGCCACCGGAAAGAATCCAGTTTTCGCAGCTCCACAAGATCATTCCCAAGAGTCACTCTGAAATAAATTACATGAAAATCTGCAAAGTCAGAATTGGGATCCAAAAGGAACAGGTACACAGTGCCAATAACTGAACTGTAGATGTTACAAAGGGCTTATTCCTTCCCTACAAAAGGGTTAGTTATAACAGCTTTTGTGACTACCACATATGACTAACTGAAAAACAAAAATCATATTTTGCAAAATATTTTGATGTTCTGGAAGACAATTTTACTCTACAGTTGAAGAAAATGAAAGCCAGTAGCAGTTATTTTTATATAAATAAATGTTCCAACTAGTCACAAAACCCATGGTTTTACAGCTGGTGGTAATAGAACACAAACAACCAAGTCTCTCTGAATTTGAGAGATTAAGCTATAGCTTTATAATATGAATACCATCACTACTTAGAAGATTGGTCAAAATAATTTCAAGTATTTTCTGTTAAGGGGATGTTTTAGGAAAGCATGTTGTGCCCAGGAAGAGAAGTTTTAAGCACCAATTATCCCTCCACATTCATAATTTATAACAACCAATGCAAAACCTGAGAAGTACTTAAAGTGTAGCCCCTTAGCTGATAGAATTTGCTCATATGCCTGAATGCGACTTTCAACATAAGACAACACAGTTTTAGCAATGCAGACCAGATGTTTGTTTTCAAGTAGTTTGAGTCATTACTTGGCAGTAGGAACTGATTTATCTATATCCACAATAGTAAGGCAGCTGGTTCCCAGATCTCTCCCAGATTCCATTTTTGACTTGTTTTGAAATACACCAAATGGTAACTAATAGAGAAAATAAGGAACAGGAAAAGAGTGTGTAAGTAAATGTTATGAGTTCCACTAATTTACACTTAAAAATTAAATTCTCTTAGATGTGATGAAACCAGAATTCATAGTTTCTGGCTTTTGTATGGAGCCACTTGCAAGTCTAACATGTTATTCAAGGCCACATATGTATCTCATCAGATACAACTGCGCCTTGGCCACGCATTTCAGGGCGGCAAAATTCAATTTTGCTTTAAATGCAATGAGGTTTCGAGTTGGTTTTGCAAGTAATTATCAAGAGTTTATTGCCATTAACTGAACTAGTATTGTATAATAACAATTGTATAGTAATATTGTATAATATTAAGAATACGAATGCTATTATATTCCCACCAATCAAGTAGTTAGATATCAAAATACTAGATTTTTTAAAGCAGCAAATAAATACGCTTTTTTGGCAGGGACAGAGCAATTTCCAATTCCTTTGCTGCAATAGTGAATAGGAACACATGCTCTAACAGAGTTTGTTTAACAGAGACCACCTAGGGTCCTTCAGGCAGCCAGAAAATTCTGAGGTACTACAGAACCACCAAGCCTGAAATGAAGGAAAAGCTGCTGCAGTAGTTATTTCTCTAACAACATCCTGCTTAAGTTCTGAAATCAGGTCCAATGGGCACTATAAATCAGCCCCAGAGCTTTGAAATCAATCTGTTCCTGCATAGAAAGAATATAGCTGAATATAATCTCTGCAACTTGTTTCCATATAGCTGTTACACTTCCTCTAGAAAATTCATTCCTTGTAATTGTATGCAAATGATCAACTTACATAGGATACTCCATATTTTGATTAGCTGAAAAGTCTCATTGCGGATGACAGTCCAGATGACATTCCAGTCTGGATTTAAGCCATTTCCGTTGAAGTCAAAAGGAAAAAACTTATTTTCAGACTTTGGTGGCCTCAGAGCCCAATCTTGCTTTATTGGCAAAAAGAAACTGTTCATACTCACAAATCAGGCTCCTGACCCAGTTCAATCTCTTAAGTATTGGATAAAATGCTCATATATTCTTCCAATCATATATCCATGGACAATATGGAATTAATTATTCTCAGGTGGCAAATACTTTCAACAAATAAATGATGCACCATTCCAACTGCTCCAGTTTATATCCACTTTTTATAGCAGATCAATCCCTTTGCAAGGCATTTAAAAGAAAGTCATTAAAATTTCAACCTCATTTGTAACGTGATATTGGCAAAGTACTTTGAACTAAAGCATTTTCAAATACTCCGAAATTTTTTCATTATCTGCATTACTTGGACAAGGACCTCCAAGTTTCTCTACTATTTCCCTATTATTTATTATTTAGGGGTTATTCAACTGACAAAAGTTTCAACATATAAGTTTAAGAAACACAGACCATTACCTATGGAAAAGAATTACTGAATGTTACCATTGCAAGCACTAAAGTGCACATGTTGAAATATAGACACTGATTTTGATTACTTTGTAATTTTTAAGAGTATACTTTCTTTAAATTGCCATACCAATAGTATACTTAGAGATATGTAATGTTTTTGTTAGAGATCAAACTTCACCAAAATAACTGAGTAATAATTCCTGCTAGATACAACAGATTGTTCAGAACATCTTCCAAAATAGTGCCATTCCTATATACCTCCTCCTCTCCCATTTGAGATTGCACATGGGGACTGACAACACAAGAACTTTTCTCATGCTTGCTATTAAAATAGTTGTGGTAACTTCAGTAATTCCTTAACTGAGAAAATTATCATTAAAGTCATTTTTAGTTGTAATACAACTGGGCAATGGAAAATGAAATAGCAGTTGAGACTACACATCTAGCTGAAGCATCATAGACTGTTGTGTTTTATAGACAAAAGTTTGTGAACACAATAAGGATCAACTTTTGACAAAAACAAATTTACAGGTGCTATTAAAATGGAGCAACATATTATCTTACAAGTTATAGTGAAATTAATTTGTAAACAGTTATGTTACTTGAACGTGCCAGTAACAAGTACTTCATAAAGTCCATATATACACTGAAGAGTGCAGGCCTTCTATCGAAGTGCTCAGTGGTACCATCAGTTTTTCCATTTTTAATTTCAATTTGAAATTTTAAATTTGAAAACCACCAATCTTTCAATTCACCATTGATGTAAGGGTATAAATTAGTTTCTCTGTATTAATCTTATAAAACAGTGTGTACGGACATTTTGGATTAAGACAGAAATGTCTAAACTACTACCACAGTGAAAGATAACTGCTTTTCAGTGTTAAATTCACTCTTACTGTGGACAGTACTGATAAAGGTACTACCTTTTTCCTCTACAGCTTTTTCAAAGACTCATTAAAAATAAAAGGACAATCATGAAGTTGTCCAACCGTGTTGTCTAACTACAGACAAATATAAAAAATGAAGATCACTCAGAAAAATTACTCTTTTCTTTAGCCTTGGTTACTGCATTATGAGGTGTTACAATATCTGCAACAACATAAGTGCTACCCATTAGGACAGAAAGTGATGGATGACAACGAATATTTATGTGCATTTAAGAACAGCAGGCTCCAACTTTATTTACATTGTGTGCTTCCACAGACACAAGATGCTGCAGATATGCATAAGAGTATCTCCAAGTATTCTATGGTTGAGAGACACGGAAAAAAGCTTTAGATGAAATCAAACACTGAGTTGGAAAAGGCAAAGACCACCTGCAGAAGTCTAGAAGTATGCTTTTCCCCTCTCACAGATCTTGTGTCCCCACTTGCTTCATCATACATTCTGCAGAGAGTAGGTTCTTGGACAAAAAAAAGTTTACCTAGTTCATTGCCAGAAATGTTACTTCTAAAGACCATTCTTCTACCACAATACTGCATTCAACCTTACCAATTATGGCTGCATATCTTGTATTCCTAAGCTGTGGCAAATAATATTTTTAAAATCTCCCCTCTATTTGCAAGAAAAAAAACATACCCTAGTCAGCTTTTTCAGAAAAATTCTGGTTTGGTCCTGACCAGATGACTGGATATACTACAGCTTAAATTCCCATCCCTACTGGTAATTTAGTTCATCATGGAGGGAACTGTTGCTTATTTTCTAAATCAGAGAAGAATGGCTAAGCAAGACTCAGATGAGCCTGAGGTGACAAAATAGTAACTAATTCACCTGCCCAACTGAAGACAAGACCTTTTGTTATATTGCAAAAGAAAGCATCAAGTTAGTAACTCACCTTGGGATAGCCACCATGCCAAATACTTACCTTAGCAGCAGAAGCCGTGTATTTGTATTAACAGCAGTGGTATTTAAAACAAAACAAAACAAAAAAACAAACCCAGGAAAGGATCGATTGCTGCTTAAGTACAAGAAACATTTTGATCACACAAGGTGAAATCCAATGAGTTTTGTCATTTAATTCAACAGGAGCCAACAAATTACAACTGTAAAAGTATAATGAAAGACTATAATCAACTAAAGTTTCTGCAGTCTTGATGACACATTCTTACAACTTGTCTCTTAAATTAATACTTTTCATTCAAGTACAGAAACATTCTAAAAGCTACCTGCCAAAGTTTTCACACATTTCAGAAATCCTATTACTCTAAAAACAAAAATTTAAGTTTGCAGTTAACTGAAAGTGTGAGCTATTAAAAAAATGTATTTGTATTCTGCACAATGTGTTTAAGTGAGGCTATACTTTTACATAATTAATAGGGAAAAAACAGCTTTGGTCTTCAGAGAGTGTCCATAAAGCTTAAGTATAAACTTGAATATAAAGAGATATCTACAGAACAGTTTTCTGATTAACTGGATAACCTGAACCAACTTACAAGGGATACGGAGGTATCCTGTCATTACGCCAAGTGCATTATTTCAATGATTTATTCTAGGACACTAAAACAAATGAAGTTAATTTCAGGTTTTAGTAACCAGAAAGAAAAAAATATATCATAAAGGAGAAGATGGTAAAAAGAGCAACAATTGTCAATTTGCAAACCTCTCTGTAAATGAAAAACTGGGAAAAACATTAAAAGAAAAGAAAGTAGAGAAATTGATTTTACCATGATGGTTCTCATCTATTTTTACATTATTAAAAAATTACTTGCATTTAACCTTGAAGACAGTATATTTTATATGGAAACCTACTAAGTGAAATAGTTGGCAAGGTGTGAATTATTAAAAATAAGAAATATTTTACATATTCCTGGATCTTATGCTGTAGTGCTTGAACAAAGGTACTCTTAAAAATAGCTTGAAGAACTCTTTTTCCACTTAAAACAGAGCACCATGCATAAGTAAGCATTGCTTGATTTAAGAGTCTTCTTTTGTCTAGTGCTGTTACATATATAGTAACTGAGAAAAATATTTCTAAACCCTAGCCTTAAAAAAAATCCTCAAGTCTTATTAGACACTTCAATTGACTAACCAAACCTCTTTTAAAAGTGACCTACCAAGCAAAATATTTTAGACCTAATTTTCTTACTCTAGAAATTCTTTTTAATGTGAAAAAGCACATGAGTGGCCAGAAGGTTTAACATACAAATATGAAATCATGTACTTTTATTTCTCTACCATTAACATTAGAATACCAGAGTATCTTTTCAACCCATATACTTACCTGTTTATTCACAACTCATCATTGTGATACGTTAGTGTCTGGATGAAAATCTCTAACCATCAACTTTCTACTTACTGGCCAAGAAGCTGGAACAGCAAATGACTAGGAACCACTCTCATCACTAGCAAGGAGAAAGTACAAAGGCTCTGTTTCCTCCTGTGAATTTACAGCAAGGCACAATCTAATCCCAATTCTCATGCAAGATTTACAAAGAAATGCTGTATTTATAGAAATAACTATGAAGTCAGTGACATTGTACCTATTAGCTGTATCCAACTTATTTATAATCCAATTATTGTCCCCTATTAATGGAGGATTTTGTCAGTATTTTGGGAAATTTACCATCTGCTGTCCTGAATAGAACTCTCTTCACATGGATCTCAATCATTTCTAAGCACTGAACACACCCAGACCTCTCTAAGACTTCCTTACCCATGGTTTTCTCCATGTAAATAACTACCTTTTTTTCCACATATGTAGTGGAAAGTTATAGAAAAAGGGAGCATTGTCTGCAGAAAACTTTCTTCATCAGGATGCCTTTAATTCAGTAAAAGCTCAAGAATGCAGTCTGGATTTACTGTGTAAATTAAAGGGAAATGCAGTTCCTAATTAATGAGGCTATGAAGGCATGAAAACAATGTGAATTGTGTCTTTCCAAAAACCTGATCATTCTGAAGTTATTTTCCATGAAAATTCTCTGATCTCATTGATAAGGACACAAATAAGAAGCCCTTTAATTCTTAAGAAAATGAAATAAAAATAATAATGCCAAGAGAAAAAACAAGGAAGAGTTAATTTCAGATGGCATTCAATTATCCTTGCAGGATACTACTCACTGCAAAGTAGTGTCCTCCAGAGAGGGTTCCTCCATATTCAGTCAAACAAAATCACCTGAAAACAGAATTTCAATTATAATGTTAAAACAAGGTCAGTCAGGGCCGCATTAACAATAAACAAGCTTTTACAATGTTTGTGGTGAAAAAGACAGTGAATAGGCAGATGGAGATTCAAGTTACTGCCCCTATGAAGTAAACAGGGGCACAATTTTCAGTCATTTGCATTTTGTTTAATAAGCAGTTGCTAGTCAATCAGCTGATACATGTACCCAGCATATCAAGCAGATTACCCATCAGCCCCAATAGTGTGTGCATAGCTCCAGGAATAAACTATCTTCTGCTTAAGATAGGCATCAGAAGACAGAAAGGCACAGGGAGCACAGAAAACAAAACTGTAAGAAACTACACTCCGGGAAACTGTAAGCAATATGTTCGAATTATGCAACAAAGGATTCATGGTTCATAATAAAGCTTGGTATATATAATTTGCATGTTTATGAGGTTTTTTAGTAACATGGCTCTGTAACTGACATGGGCTCTTCAGAGTCAAAAAGGAAGCATTCACAATTCCTAGAATACTAGATCGGACTCCGTGCTAATCACAAACTTGCAGATGCTGCTCAGCAAATCTGAGGCCCAAATTTGATTCAGACTATGGATGCTTGTATACTTTAAATCCAATCAATATGCAAATCATTATAGCAAGGCAATTCCAGCAGTTTTCTGGGAAAAACACAGCTGATTTAACAAAGCTGGAATGGACGTTTGAAATTAAAACCTCATCATCTACCATAGATTTCCTCCCACACCCTGCGCAAACTTTGGCATGAGTTTTCTGGTTTCAGTTTTCAAATATACTTGCACTCGAGACTGCTTGATTCCAAATGGGCATTCCATGCTGTATGGTACTACTTATTGCAATTTATGCCCTGACATATCTAATCATAGATATTAATATTCCAGAGTGGGTAACAGGTGGCATCAGTTGATTTCTTAAAAATACAGCTCTTCCAGTGTGCAACATCTCCTAACACCCAGCCTTTCAGACTCACAAATCACTTCGGATTCTGCCAACTTTTAAACATTAGATATAAAAATAACCTTCAATACCAGTGCTAACAGAGCTTCAACAAATATGAAAAGCTTCAGACTATCTTCTGCTTCAAAAACATCCTAAGATGTCAAATGCAAGCTTGTAGACCTTACTGAAAGCTGATATGTGTGCAAGCAAAGCAACAGTTAACCTTTTCACCAAAAAAATCTCAGCATATTCCTGTTGTCTCCATTTGTGAGAAACAGATGACTGATACTCAGCTCAATCAGAGTCTGACAGCAATTACAAGCTCCTTAACTGTCATTCTTCTAACAAGACCTAAGATTCTTAAGTGATTTCTAATGCAGATAGAAGGGCTGAGGGAACATGGAATACAAATCCAATGGAAACTAGGCTTGACAAAACAGCTTGTAATTAGTACATTCTAATTAGATGCTGAAAGACACCCAGCCATCCACAATTAATTCTATTCGTGATATGTCTTAGGGAACATCACAACTGAGATAGAAAAGACCACAAATGCCAAACAATGTGAAGGCAATACTAGGTGGCTCCCATTATGTGGCCTACTGAAAAACAAAATACTCATCTTGTATAATACCTGGAATTCATTTTAAACAATCCAGTCCTTATGACCATAATTAGTTACATTATAGCTGCTGAAAAAACTAGACAATTAGTAGTCCTAATAAACTAGCCATTAACTTGTACCTATAAATGCCTGATTTTAAGAGCAGTATATTTAATAGTTTAAAAGAATCATTATGTTTGTCAATTAGCACCATCTTTTTTTAATTAAATCATCTCTCCATGAATGGAGAAATAAAAATAGAGGAGATGTTTCATGAAGTTTAAGCAGAGCAGACAATTCTTCTGACTAAAATCCAATTTTTAAGGGCTGTAATGGCTAAACCAGTGGTTTGAGACGTAAATGTTGATACACAAGCTAAACAGGGAAAGGAGAGAAGTTGCACAGATCTTTGGACAAAGTTCTACTTTAAGGCAGTTATTCTGGTCTTGCTAATCAGGAAAAAAGTGGATTTCAGCAGAAAAAAAACCCAGACATTGTTGAAAACTACAGAGGGCTTTCAGAATACATTTAAAAATCATGCAGGAGGAAGGTGTGAATTACCAAAGAGGGAAATTCAGCATCTCACATTACAGTGAACACAAAATTGGGTGAATACAGTCAATGCTTGTAATGTAATCTGTCCAACAGCCCCCATTTTAACAGATAAATTACACATCTTATAAGCAATGCTATCATGATTTTAAGCACTTCAGGCATTGTAGACTCAGGAGGATGAAAATAAAGACTTGGCACTGTGATACTAACACATGCAGAATGTGATTACTTTTCCCTATATCATTTACTAAACCTGCTAATTAATCTGGAGAGCCTCACCCAAGCATCAAATCCACAGATTAACTGAGATGGAAAGCAGTCAATTTAACTCTCTATTAGAACTAACTAAACAGGTGCAGAAATAAAAAAAATAAATTTCCACTTCTCATTAGCTCAGATATTCTTTTCCAATCCTGAATGCTAAATCTCAATAAGTCTTGACACCTCAGAGATGTAACATGTGGAAATAGACTCATGTCTGAAGAAACTTCCAGTATATAAAAAAATCCCCTTCCTTCAAAGGAAGCAAGTGCCTTACATTTGCCAATATCTTAAACTGTAGTAGTTATCCCTTTTCCCTGACCCGATGTCCATGTTTATGTTCCTTTCTTTATGTCAACACTCATTCAACTGAACTTTATTTTGGTTTAGGGTTTTTGCAGGTGTTTTGGTGCTGGGTTTTTCCCCCTCTCAGAGAGAGGACCTGGGGTCAGGGTTGGGTGGGGAAAGGGCTTAGTTGCTTCTTTATCGCTGGAGTTGTTGTCTATACTGACTCAACTCGTGGCTGGAAAAATTCCACTGCGAGCACAAAAGGGATATGAAGCCAGACGCACTGACAAGATAAAGATGCCCCCTCTCTTAAGCAGCAGCCTGCACTCAACCTTCAAAACCATATTGTATCCTAAAGACTTCACTAATGACCATGTCATCAACAGTATCTGAACAGATATAATACAGTCACCATCTCCTACCCAAAGAACAATATTACCATGTGACCTGACAGAGTTTGAAGTATGATGTCCCTTACAGGAAAATTTGACTCTCTTCCTCTCTACACAGATTATATCAACAATTTAAGAATTCAGATAAGATAGCCAGATCTATTTAACAATAAAAGGAAAACATGATTAACACTAGTTTGAACAGTGATTTGTGATATACAGACTGGTATCACTTTACCTATTGTCCTCAAGGCAAAAGAGCCTGTAGAAGTGATTGAAGGGATCCATCAAAGAATAATAAAGGAGCATAAAAAGCCACTGTGGCATAAACTACTCAAGAGTTCAGAAGTGGCCAAGTACTCTGCAGCCTTATATGTTTCATATTTAGTTTTTTGCCTATGACTATATGATCCTACATCACATTGAATTACATATACCACATGAACTGCCACATTTATTCTGTACTCTCATTTCACATGATGGAGAGCATGCATGGAATGAATCTGCTACCAGCAAGACTTCTGCATTTATTGAGAAGTTGGGAAGAATATCCAGAACAAACAAACAAAAAAAACCAAACCAAAAGGATTCAATTACAGTTCAGTAACTTGAATGATATCCTGATAAATGGAACTGTATTTCTTCCTCTGACACAGAATTTTTATGTGATATTTGCCAAGTCATTGAAACCTAACTTTTCACAACTGACCACTAAATGTAATCCCATCCTGCCTCACATTCCACCTCTACAACTTTATTCATCAGGTTAAAATCTCCAGTACAGGTTAAAAGCAAAAACAATGAGAGGCTAGTTTTGTTCTTCATGGTCCACCAGACTACAAAAGACAAATTTAGCACTTGGCTTTCATGGTGATCTGCTAACAGCAATAGAATATGAAAGTATTCCTGGATCTAAAGAGAATAGCCTGTAGAAGTCACTGAACTTACTTTCTTTTTTTTACCTGGCCCTATCTCCATTTCCTCTTTTCCCTCAAAGCTCTTTCCCTTGACTCTCCTGGACTTTTTGCCAGGCCAAGTCTACTCTCCCCTACCTTCCCTCAGTTCTTCAATGATGTATTCCCAGCCATCCTCTTCTGTTTTCTTGTTCAGCTGCTGTTATATTTTGTATCCTTTTCTCAGAATTACTCTTCCTTCATAGCTCCATGTCCCATAGCTCCCTGGGTCTCCCATCCCCTCTTCATTTCATGGTTCACACTCATCCCACAATAGCGAAGACTGAGCTTCCCAATTTCCTGAATTCTGGCAGGTTTCTTCTTCCACCTCTCATTACCTTGGTTCAGCATGAGATTTTTGAGAACATCAGCAAGAAGAGCTGCTTTGTCCTTCCGTTGTAAGAGACAGTGCTAGTATAACTTACAAGTAATGAGAAACAACTGCAGGGAATTGGAAAACAATTACTTCAGTTGAGTTTCCAGATACAAGAATAGCTACAGTGTTTCAGATCAACTAGCACAGTGGCCTTTATCCATAAGTACATGTCTAAAGCAGAGTAAGAACAGGAAGTAAAGAAACCATATGCTTATCCTCCTATACTCCCACCCTCCAATTATTTTCAGCTGAGGGGATTTCTTTAACCTGGTTTTATATTTTTAAAAACCTCCACTTCATCTTTCTTCCAAGTACCTTTCGCAGTCTCCCACTAAGTCCACAGAAACTTCTCAAACACACAGTGGCAATACACTGTTATGAAAAGTACCACCTTTCTCTGCTCTGAGTGCGGTACTCACTAGCTTCATATGATGGTCCATCCAAGTCAAGCCCCACCCAGCTTCTCTTTATATTTTCATCCATCCAAACTCTATACAGCATCTATACAGCAACCTTCTACCGCATCCTCAAAATTCCTCTTCCAGGCTGAAGACAGCCCTAGCCTAACCAGTAGATATACATAAAAAAAGCACATTCCCCATCACATAACCTGTCACCAGGAAGCAGAAAGACCACTCAACATTGAACAAGTCAAAGCCCGGCAATTCTACCTGCCAGTGGTATATGCCCACTCCCAGCAGAATCTTCAGAGAATTCACCTGTCAAGCTGCAAAAAGCTCTTTTGAAGTTTCCGAAAAGCTGTTTCACAGAGATTACAAAAGACAACTCCTGCCAGTAAAATTACCAAATCTCAAGATTTCATTCTAGAAGTCATAAGAATTTAAGGAGGTACAAGACCACATTTTTGTCTTCTAACATCATGAACTACCTTCTTCTGAAACAGCTAAGTATTTTGCTGAAAATAAAGAAGGTTTGAAGTAGATAACTGGCATAACAGCTTACAGACCACCCTGCTAACATTTAGGAAAGTAATATGCCACTTTAAAACAAGAACCAATTATTTAAAGTGCCAGGCACAATTAAATATCAATACCATGGCTTGTATAAGCTATAAAGCACTGAGAAAGTACCAGTTTCCAAAATGTTTAATTTGCTGATGGAAGCAAACTCAGCAGTAAGAAGGAAGTGAACCAATTACATTGCCTAGAATTAAAGAGATCAATAATTTTATGATGGCTACTACTGGCACCAAGTTATAAACTTCATTGCCTGCAGAGACTGAGTTCAATGGAACAAACTCATGAAATGAAAGACAAGATTAAACTGGCAAAAAGTGTGTTCTACAGTGGGAAGTTCTGTATTTTAAAAAGGTGATGTCTGAAAATTCCTTCCCCCCCCCCCCCAACAGTCTGTTGCATAGTCCAAGAAAGCCACTGAACTAGTCTGGCTAGGTTGGTTTTAAAACAGCAGTGAAGGCACAATAATTTAGCTTTTATATCAGTGCTATTTTAACACAATTTAGTTAGTTACAATTTACAACATGTGTAAGAATACATTTGTATTTGCAGATAAACTACATCACTGGCAGAGGGTATTTACACACATAGTCAGTGGTAGTCTACGGTATTATTTCTGAAAATGAATCAAACATATTTTTGTATGTTCATAGCTAGTGCAGATACAAACAGTGCCTCCTGAACCATCACTTAAAACCATCCCACAGACCCTGCAGCTAAGGCTTTTGCTTGTTTTAAACCACAATAAAGAAAACAAGCAGTGCCAAACAGTACGCTCCGATAGAACTAGCTTCTAGAACTGAATTCTCCCAATAATACTGATACTAATTTCAACAGATAGACAAGTAGATGGAAAAAGGCATAACTGCGATACACTTTATGTTAACCGTTGCACTGATCTCACTGGGACTATTTGTATGAGCATGTGTATAGGTGTTTATACAACCAGTATAAATAAGGGTTCTATAATCAGGCTTAAAGCACTTCCCAGTACTTTTACTGAAGCACTGTTCAGAGACACTGTACTAAACTAAAGCATGCACTGAAAGCAAAAGCAAGGAATCATCAATAAAATAAATGCAGGTTAACTATCAAACTTCAATAGCATTATTATAAATGTACCATAATTAAATGCAATGAAGTCAACTTTAAAGATGGCTCTGGCAGTGTGAAAGAATAGTTTTAAATTTTATGTGCAGCAAATTATGCACTGTGCTGTTCATATTTTGAAAGTATTTTACATGGTCAGAATTTAAAATACAACAAATGTTTTGTGCTGTGCCTTTCGGAGGCACAAAACACCTCAGCCTGGGAAAAAGGAACAGCAAGCAACATAGTACTTAACATCACATTCATCAGTATTGTATCATCACAGTGCTGGGCAGTACGAACATTAACTGACTCACATTTCTAATGAGTTAACTGGAACATATAATAAA
Source organism: Haliaeetus leucocephalus (assembly GCF_000737465.1). Classification (NCBI taxonomy): domain Eukaryota; kingdom Metazoa; phylum Chordata; class Aves; order Accipitriformes; family Accipitridae; genus Haliaeetus; species Haliaeetus leucocephalus. The sequence continues at coordinate 114,488 of NW_010972617.1, forward strand.
GTAGCTATGCCAACCATAGCAAACAAAACATATAATCCAGCATGAAGTTAGAGCTTACTAGCTCTAACATCTCACTTGGCATATTAGAGAAAATTATTTAAAAGTATACAAAGACATCAGCAAAATTTTACTCCCACTCAGAGCATTTGCATAAAAAAAGCCCACTGTGCAGTGTCGCTATATGCAGTGTTAGATTTTATCACCTACCATACCTGACATCCTAAGTTGCTCCACCTTTGCATTTAAGACACAAATTACTTCTGCCAGTAGGACACATTACCACTCAAGTTTTCTTGAAAGAAAACTTTCTTTTTGCATTTTTGTATGAAGAACAATTTTCTGTCCCTCTTAAGCAACAGTTTTCATGCTGTTTCACATTCTTCTCTAAGCTTCACTCCAGAGTGTTCATTCGCACCACTCAAGCCTCACCCTTGAAAGCCTGCACCATCTTTTACAAACCAGACTGTATTTAAAAAAATATATTCCTTCAGAATAAAATATAGCCTTTTAGAAAAGTTTGCAAGAGACTATCCAAGACCAAAAAAACCAAAAACAAACAAACAAACAAAAAAACCAAAAACCAAATCATTTGCATGTCACAACACTAACTTTTATATTACAGACTGACACTTCATGGAATTTATCTTCTGTTAATTTTGTCTGAAAATTATTTATAGAAACACTGCTGTAGGAAAAGAAACATTAGAACTATAACTACACAGCGTGGCATATTGTTTCTTTTGATAAAGTCTCAAAAGAATCAAAATAAGCCATCATCAGCTTGACTGAAATATCTTTTTTCTAAAATCAAGGATATAGTAAAAAGGAATGGATCTAGTTAAGGCTAACTAGGCTGGTAGCACCAAGGTATAGTTTTGATAACCTTCTTCTTCCCCCTAGTGGCAAGACACATAAAAAACAAAGTCTGTGGCAGTGCAGTCATAAGATGTTTTCAAACACCAAGTCTACAAAGATTCACTGATACTATAAGTAGGGCTGAGTCATGTAGAATTCTGGTTTTCATTTTTAAATTCATGAGTAATAAACATACTATCACAAGGAGCTTCGAAACGCACTTATGAGATAGAATTGTTGAAACAAACCTAAGTTCTCTTTACAGGTATATTTTTCATTCATGAAGCTCACTGTTTTTGTTTTCCAGGTTATTCAGTCTGATCATCTTGTAAGTAAGAGGTTGCAACTATCCAAATCCGCATTTTGCCTCAACTGCTCAAGTATTTACTATGACGATTTGAAAAAAAAATTAAAAACACATTACAGCAAAGCTGCTTGGCATTTCATTAAACTTAGTAAATCAAATACCACAATAGTATAGACTAGGGCAGATAATTCTATTGCCTTATAGACAGGGGGGTGGTTGTAGCAGAATATAAGGACTAATTAAAATTTTCTGCTGAATTACCTGGCCACAGTGGAAAAAACACACCTAGTAGCATCAAGCACTATGTAAGCAATAGAAATATATCCATTATGTCAATTAGAATTTTAAGCAAGAGCAGTGTTTTCGAGCTCACATTCTGCTTCTCTTCAGGATCAACATTCTCACAACAGAACCTACTAAATTAGAAAATGGATTAAACCAGAATTGTATTTTCAGAGGCAATGACAAGTTGATACTACACACTACGTCCTTGTGTTTCCAACTAACCCTGGCATTAAACTTTGGAAAACTCCATCCCTTATCCTTTGTGTGGGATCTTCTTCTGAAAAAAAGACAGGAACAGGGGAATTATTTCCTCAAGTCTCAAAAAAACCAAACCAAAACAAAAAAAGCAGCACTACTGAAAACATGGCTCCTCATACATTTATGTTTTATATATACACTCTGTCTCCTAAGCTTCTTACCTCAAGATCACTAACACTAGGGCATAGGTCTATGACATCTAAGCTCACCTCTGTGACAGCACACAGCACCTCATATTCCTTAAGTTCCACACATTTCCTAGTTTCCTAATCAAAGTCTAAAGGTAAGAGGTTATATGTACCACAGCTGAAGTTAAGCATGCACCTACTGCTTCAAGTATGGAGCACTACAGCTACAGGATAAGGACTAAGAGATGATTTCTCCTTTTCATCAATTTGGGTGCTACAGCAAGGAACTGTTTCCAGGTGTTCACGTTCACACTTCTGCAAGAATCTAGTATCTTTTGAGGCTGTCTGCTCCTCTGATTCAGCTGAAATTAGCTAATGGATTTAAAAACTGTTGTGGTAGTGGGGGAAAAGGTGATGACAACATTGCCAGAAGGACAAGAAGGTAATGCTAACCCAACAGTCTCACTTCCTTAGGAATTCTGGCTAAATATGGTAAAATAATTGAAAATTGCCACAACACTGACATTTTCACATGTGAAAATGTCATACTTAAGGTTACCTAAGCCTTTGTAGAGCTAAAAAAAAAAAAAAAAAAAAAATAATCAAAAACTGTGTACTCCCCAGGGGGTATTCCCCCATTTCCAAAGTAATAAAATTCCTGCATCTTAGACTCAGTACATCACATGATGTAACTGGCACAAGGCCAAATATTATCCAAAGGAAACATTTATGAGACAGGTTGATTTTTTTTTTTTTTTTTTTTTTTAAGAGAGCAATGGATAAGAAGTGCTCACAGGGTTGAAGTCTTTAAATCCATTTCAAAGTGAAATGGATTTGTGGATAGACTGCTTGCGTGATCTGTGCTTTCTATCATGCAGCTCTGCATTTTATCAAATTGATATCCTCCATAAAGTATATCCAGTGTGACAATTTAGAAAATTTATCTGTATTATTCTTGACACAAGTTTGACATACAAAACCAGCACAATGCTGAATACCTCAATATATGTATGCATGTACATATACACACTGAGCTAGACTGGACTGAATCACATTCCTTCTATACCAGGATTAATAATTATTGAACATGTACCTAAATGGAACCCATGCAGAACATAGTTTGTTTTATCTTCTCCTCCTGTCATCAAAAAGAGAGGCAATTCAGGAAATACAGGCTACAATTGGCCTCCACAGTGTAAAACAAGGCCTGGTTAAAAGCAGATCAGAGCAAGAAAGCTACAAACTACCTAGTCATCTCAATGCACATTGATACCCATCCCTGCAAAGTCATGGGAGCTTTAAGTGATGCTGGCAAGCATTGTATTGTCCATTGATGAGCCACGAATTCACTAGTATGTGCCAAGACACTGTGCTTCCATCTAACATATGCCTTACGTAGGACTCCCTCCTACAGTTAAGTTTCTACCAAGGGATTAATTTAACTTTAAACCTTCAGAAACATGTCAGCACACAGGTTCCAACTCTGCACTCCATGAACCCATATGGAAACCTTTGATAAAAGCCAGCACTTACAGTTCAGACTCTTAAAGCTTAGAAACACACAAGTGAACCAACTGACAGTAGCATGGAGTAGCATGTGCCTTGAATAAAGCCTGTATGATAACTCCCATCTTCAGAAGCATCTAGCATTATATTTTGTACTGCAGAGACAATTCTTTTACTTTAAATTACTTATTCAGGGAAAGTAATATATTTCCCTCAAAGTTTATAATTTGCATCCAAAGTCAAATCTGAAGTCGTCAGTTTGAAGTGGGAATGAATATGAGATGAAGCCTCTGAATAAATAATTTGATTTACTGTCCTTTACATAGAAAACATCATTCATCATGTGAAAACAACCTTTGTGAGAAAAATAGTAAACTCATTCTGAACCTTTGCATGCACTTTTTTGACACACTGTTTAAAACGAAGTCTAAAAGTTTAATGAAACGGTTTTTGCTTTTGACTGAAATTTCAAAAGCAGCTTTGAGATGTCACTATCTGGAAGATGTTTTTAATCAACATTTATTGGATTATTCAATATTTCAGACTGATGTCATCCTTTAGAAAAATGTACATGGATTGAAGGTAGAAAAGAAGCCAAACAATTGAATGTACAATACTTATAATTTTCAACAGATGGCACTTTATAGCAAGGAATGTATAGCGTCTAATTAAAAGAGAGCAAAAACAATTGGACGTCTCAGTGCATTGACGTGCCAAAGTCTGCATCTGAAAAAGCCTAATATCCTTAAATTTGAAAGTATAGTTCTATAAAACTGAAAGTAAAAAGAGGGAATCTAAAGTCAAACAAAAACTCTGAAGTAACATTCGATCTCAGATATTAATCACACAGAGATGTTTCCACAAAGGCAGGATATTCCCATCTTCTCTTCTTCTCAGGCAGAGTTTACAGGTAGGGTTAAATTTAGAGACAACAAAGAAAACATGACCATCAGACTATGGTTATTAATGCATACAAGCTCAGAAGAGAACAGAAAATCCTTTTAGTAATATGACTTAGAGTGCAGCCTTGTGCAAAACTTCACAGGCATTTTGATGTCTAAAGCTACACAGAAGATTTTTAGAACCATTTATGAGCTAAATAAACAAGAAAAGCCTGGGAGCATTGTTGTCTCTGAGTTTCAACTCAAGTTACACTTTTACATTGTCTGTCGTATTATCTAAGTGGAATGTGCTTACTAATGAGAGTCAGAAAAGGCAAACTGAGAATGATGACATTTAGAGAAATCCATGGGGAGCTAACAGTTATCTTCAGTTACCTAAGTGGTAGTTATAGAGAAAAAGTCACTCTTCTTGGAGATGCACAGAGAAAAGACAAAAAGCAATGGACAGAAGTTACAGCACAGGAAATGGCAATTAGGTAAATTTTCATAACAGAACTAGTTGAGTACTGAAACAGGCTACCCAGAGCATTTGAAGCTCCGTCTTTGGAGTTACTCAAAACTTGAGAAGGCCCTGAGCAAACTCATCTAGCTTCAACAATAGCCCTGCTTTGAGCAGGATGTTAAGACTACAAGAACACCGGTCCCTTTCAGGAACTTGTAGGATTCTGAATTTTTCAGTAGAAAATGCTACACAAAAGGATGAGACCCAACACCACATCCTCAGGGCATAACTTTTGAAAGATACTCCCTCAGTTATGACTGAGCCATATTCTCTCGGACTCCCAAAACAATCCTTCTCACAAAGGTAAAGAAAACAACCACCTTTTACCCTGTGATAATGACATTTCAACAGGATGCAGGAAGTCCTCTTTCTAGTAAAGGAGTGAGGACCGCATCTTGGTCTGAATCCTCATTCTGGACTAAACCAAAGTTTGATTTTAAAGTCACCTATTTTTCATATGTAGGATCTGGTTAGCAGGTAAGCTTCCCGTTTTCTAAGTTAATTTATGTAGTATCAACTCAGCAGCCACAATCAAGCAGCACTTAATATGCCAGACAAAATAGGAGCACCTCATGTAAATCCTGTGAGAGTTTACAGGTTAGATGTTAACATCCAGCAGTATACAGTACTGTTAAAAACATTCACGCCCATAAGTATAAAATGTAGGCACATACATTTAGAGTATTTCCAATATTAGGTGGCATGCAAGCAAAATTCTCATACGTCTGAGCTGAATCCTTAAGGTGATGTGATGTTCCAAGACCTTAAGGTCTTGGAACAAATGACCTTTCGTAGGCACATAACTGTATCAAAAGGTTATACTAAACATTATTTGTCCCAGAAACTTTTCCTGGAATACATAAAACCTTTTGTAAATCTATCCTCTGTACCTAAAAATCACTAGAAATTCCACAGAGAATTTGAAGGACAGAGGTGTGCTAATAAAGTAATAGAGATTAAGTTCCCCCCACTGTGCAAGGGAAAACTTCAGGTATAGGAAGGTAGAGGAAAGGGTAGTGTTATACCTCCACAGCATCTTGCAATGCAAGTACTGGGCCACAAAATGCCACGATAGCTATATTCTTTTCTGTTCCTGAAGGAGGCGTTCTTTCTCCTGATAGCAATCAAAAAATTTAGGCACATAAGAATCTCATTCAACAGCCAAGAGACAAACCAGCAGCAGTCAAAATACAGCAGAAATGCAGCAACTACAGGAAACTGAAAGATTCCAAGCCAGATATTGGCCTTGTCAGGCTTAGAGCTCTCATGAAAACACAGCTGTAATTTTAGCACACTTTCTCCCCTTCATTAGTAGGAGCAGGTTCATCTCTTGCACAGATGAAAAACTCCATACCCAGATGAACTGAAACACAAGCTGTTGCATACTTCATACGTTCAAAATCAACTGGCCCAGATACTTTACAGTTAATTTTAAGATTGATCAATGATTTTGGTGGCAAGGAAAGCCTTAGTAATCTGATATTTACAAACTCTGCTCAGAATGAAGAAGTTCTTTCCATACAGCTTCATCCAACCTTAGTGCTTTAAAAATTTATGCCTCAATCCATTTAATTAGTGAGAGACTTCCATATATCTGATTCAGGCTGCTTCCAGTCTTCTCCCATTAGTCCTTTCAGGTTCAAATCTTTGAAAAATTCCAGACGATGACTGTAAAGAGAGGAGAAATAAACAAAAAAATTGTAAGTCTTATAGTATGTGTCTTAATAAAAGGCAGCAACCTCAATAGGTTTAATTAATTTTTATTTTCAGGTTTTCTTGGACAGGAATGTAACCAGCATTCCATGTGCTCATTTTCCAAAACTTGAGTTTATAAATAAAAAACACTACTGTGTTTCTGAAAACCTTGTACTGGAAAACACAAGGCAAAATCCTCAGCTATGAACAAGTATCACACAGCAAAATCCTCAGCTATGAACAAGTATCACGCAGCATAAAGTGAAGTTAACAAAGCTCACCTTTTAAACTCCCTCAACTTACGTTGCCTGGAACTGCAGTCAGAGCAAAAGCACAGTGACCCTGTTTTACGACTTATCCACACTCCAACAGAGTAAAAATTGAAAAATCCTATCACAGGAGTATCCTTTCATTACAGAAAAGAGTAAGACTGGATAGGATAATGAAGGTAGTAAATATATTTTTGCTGTAAGACTAAAAGTCTTGTTTTCTTTTAAACATTATGAACCAGTTTTTGCTAAGGATTTCTCCTTTAGGCTACCATAAAGACACAATAGAAGGAAGACACTGAAGCCAATTGCTAATTAATACTTACATGAAACAACTACCAAGCAGTAGACGGAACATCTGACACTACACTAATCATTTAAAAAGGTAAATGGAATTCTCTTATTAGGAAATCATTTGTAAGAGTAAAGACAAACTAAGAGCAATGAAAGTAGCAGCAACCTCTTCACATAATTGCATCTGCTACCAATGCCTGAAAAAGTCAAGGGTTTTTTTGGAAGGGATATTATAGAAAGAATAGAAAGAATCCCTTCCTGAAAAATACTACAGGCATTTTGCAGTTTACCACAGAAAAATAAAAGTATCTATTTCTTTCAGACACTGATAAAGAGAATGTATTTTATTATCAATAGCTTAGAATTTTTTTAAATAAACAGTTGCAGAAGCTAAGTTTTCCTTAAATAAAGGCAAAAAAAGTAACTTAACTAAAATGTACTTTACCTGGCTGTCATTCTATGTTGAGTAACAAGTTTGCATAGGAACTATAGTGTACCTTCTAGAGCTAGTTCATTTATACAAATGTCCAGAAGTAGCAGTTTTTATCAAATCATCTCAGCCTCACAGTCAAAGAAAATAAACAGGCCCAAAGCACAATTTAAAAATCAAGATATTCTAGTTTTTCTGTTGATATTGGGTATCCTTTTATTATACTTTTCCATTCAGTCTGCATTTTCAAATTTTTCTATAATATGGAACCATCTGTAGAGGTGAGGTTGCTTAGAACAGTAGGGGAGAAGCAAAAGAGATTTATTGGAAATGTATCTGGTGAAATTAACACTAAATGGCATTTCAGGAGGTGCTGGAGGCAAGGAAAAAGTAGAACAACCTATCTATGATTTAGCTGAGGAAGGTGATAAAACAGATGCCAATGGTGTTGAATGCATCATTTTCTATGAACCTAGGGGATAATATAGAAATCAAGCACTAATTACAGCTATCTGCCACAGTGCTTTATACAACGTACAGTACCAATGGATCTGTGGCTAAGCAGTATAATTAAAACACTAGCGGCACTCAATCTGAAAACCAGATTATCTTTAAGTATTCCAAGAATAGTGCAACTATATTACAAAAAAGCTAGTTTTATGCTTACAAATCTGGTTTCTGTCCTTCCTGTAGTTCATGTCGAGGTGCAGGATGAAGCGCTTCATATTTTCTCTCTTCTCCTGAGCCATGAATTGCAAATGCATTGAATTTGTTAGTGCATGGTGGAAAACAATTCCATGGAAGATGAGCTTTACCCTCCCATTTGGTTTTCATTCTGGTCACCTCAAACTCTAAAGGAAGTTCTTCCTGTTAAAGGAGGAAAAAAAAAAAAAGAAAAAAAAAAAAGAAGAGGAGGTGATGTCATCTTCCAATCAGGCAACAAGTACCTAGAACCAGTTAGTTTTTCTGTACATTATGAAAGTACTTGACCACCTACTTTCCATACTCTTCTTTTGCCAGAAAGCAGCAGCAACAAGTGTTGTCCATGGCTGTCAAAAAATCAGAGCAAAATTTTCTTAAACTGATACCAAGTTATTAGTGTACTGTTCTGCCACAAATATGTACATTCCCCATACTGGAACAATTTCTGTACCCAGTCTTCCTCATATGTCTATCTTAAAAGCATTAGAACTGGAAATGCAAATTTAAATTTGTGACTTGTTCAGAGTGCTGTACTTACGGACAAAGTTCAACTTCTAAATACTGTTCAGTTCTGTCACTCAGGAAAAATGCTTCTACAACTAAGAAAAAACAGGTTGTCAGTATTTCATGTTAACTGTTTTGTAATATCCTAAGACTTTTGTAACCCACTAAAACAATTCTGTTTTCATGATTTTTGGCCTGTACCATGCCAGAGCTTGACTAGCTGTGTACATGCTACTGACAGCTTCCTAACTGTTCAAAATGCTGTGCCATAATTGTAAATTCAAGAGCTTTTATTTTTAATGCCTATCATCATACAGAGCTTTATAAAGCACGGTACTAACTTTATTTACTTTACCAATTCCAGCTTTGGAAACACTTATCTTGATGCAGCAGAAAAATATGGCAAGTCTGCTAATTAACGTTAGCTGTCCATGGAGTAAGAAAAGCATCAGCACACGGCTATTTCACCTAGTATGCTTGCTGTGAGCAAAGCTGACCAAGATAAGAGTGACCTCAGTCAATCACACTCACAGCAGGCACTCCAGGTAGAGCACTTAAGTGCAGAAGTCTTGTGTGCTGGTAGCCTGAGGATTCAGAGCACCAGAGACTAGGAAAAAAAAAATATATATATATATGAAAAGAGAAACATACACTCACAGAAGAGCTGACACCCCATAACTAAGAGTGCTAAATCTCAGAAATAGTAAAAAAGCATTTAGCTCTTAAATGGTTTTGCCCTGTACATGGCCGATACTTTGGACAGGGGATTACTGTTCCAGGTGTACCTGAAAGCCACATGTGACTGTTGAATCACCTTTCGGGACCACAAGGTAGAACTATAAAGGTGTTTCTCACAGCAATGACATTATTAGAAAGCTTTAGTTAGAATCAGAATTAGATATGATAATGTTATTTATTTTTACATAAGCCTATTTAGTACAGTAATATCAAAGAGGTGCTAATACTGCTTTAGTAGAGCTTTAATCAAAATAGTTCAATAATCAGGAAGTGGAGAACTGCTGGAATCATTGAATTCTTGCATTATTCAAAGCACCACGTAAAAGTGACAGCATTGACAGGAAAGAGAAATAAAACAGCATTATTATAAGAATATTCCCCATTCCATTCGGGTACAATTTTGAATCATTTTATCAGCTGCTATTTCTTTGTTTCACACCTTCCTGTTTGTCAAATAGGCTCTGGAAAACTGATTAAAATAGACATATATTTTAGCTATTGCTCTCTACTTCTTAAAGCAAAAGTAGAACCTACCTTTAGGATTTCACTTCCATTTACCTACTGCAAATGCATTTATATATATGCCACAAAATTATTTTGATATTCAAATATGTCAAGCCTCTGTTATTCCACAAGTTATATGAGCAACCCAGAAACTAAGTTTAAGCGCCGATACTATTGACAGGATCAGGAAGAGTTAACCTCATCATTCTTGAAATCAACCCAGCTCATTGGACTCCATTTCTTTATGGCCACCGAGTGACATAACGTATTTCCTTTGTTTCCGAGTCATTTGTATTGTTGCACTGCTATAAAACAACCACCCACCTTACAGTCAGTAGTGCTAGTGATGAAAATCAATTCACCACCTAGAAAAAAGAGCACCACTCTTGATACAGTTTGGGGTAGTTTTCAGCTGAATATAACATGAAGCTTATAGTTACTCAAGGAGCCGTTTAAGGGTAAGGCAGTGATTACAACTAAATTCTTTCCTAGTATTCTTTCCCAGACTGCTCAGGATATAACAGAAAGGAAAACTTTTACTTTGCATTTCAGATCTGATCTTTAAAAGCAGTACTGTGACCGAAGAAACGGAATTGAATTATATGTCATACACTCACAACTGTTAGATCAGTTTGAAAAAATAACCATCACAGATTCTTAAATAAAGATGAGGCATATTAACTACAGAGGAACATCAGTGCCTACACAAATTGGATATATTTGCAGCAGAACAGTTACACTTACCCTCATAGTCCCACAGTCTACTAAAAGGTTTCCCTGGCTCTCCAAGCGGTGCTGGAGGGTCATCAAAGAAGGGAGCATTAACTTCCATTAGCAGTCCTGCATTGTTCGACTTCAGCCCAATTGTTACCGGCTCATGGCTCACAGGTAAACCATCCCAGGTGTGTTTAATTGTAAATTCCATCTTCATATACTACATAAACGAGAAAGGAAGGTTCTGTCAAAGGAGATCTCAGATTCCATTTCAGTACAAACTGCACTGTTCGCTTGTCCAGGAAAAAAAAAAAGCACACTTTTGCACAAAGTCAATCATCAAATCATGTTTTTAGACATCAGAAGAACTGAAATAGTTTAGCTTTATAAAGCAACTAAATAAACAGTTACACGAATGCTTTTCATAGGTTTTTATACCTGCATGGTTACAAATCACTCTCAAGTCTTACCAAGCTTAAGGCATTTCAATTATGTACCTAAATAAACACCTTCCAAAATCATCAGAAATATTTATCAAGAGAACAGATAAACAAAACAAAGTCTCCACTACATTATCTTAGATGATTTGGTAACATGAGAAAAACAGATTGAGAAAAACCTTTCATGAATCTGAGATGCAAGAAAAGGAAACAATTAGCTAAAGCTTTCCTTCATGGTCATTGCAAACCAGCCAAACTAAAGGATTTCAAGGAAAACTGCAAGCACATATTGTTAAACACATTGAACATTTGCAGAGCAGCAAGAACAGAGACTACTGCACTCCAACAGCTGTTGCTACTTAGAAATAACTGTACAAACCTTAGGAATAGCCTTAATCTATTTAATAAGCAAAAGAACGAGTGGAGCCCAGCTTCCAACAAGTTTATGGCCCCTTACCCCTCCACTCCTCACTATTATGAGTTCCTTCCCATCTCCACAAAAGTGATCCTTGATTTGTTCCCTTACACACCCCCTAGCCATACAAGAAGGGAACTGGCAATACATAGCCTGACTGAGAATTATGCACATGCTGTTAAGTCTTGTGACCAGAGAGGTGCTAGCTCAGTAGCTAAATTGTAACCACGTTTCCTTCAGTGGGGAACACTAAATCAGGTTATTTAACCTCTATCCAGATACCCATTTTCTTGGGACTCACAGAAGGGTAAGCATAACTTACGACATTCTGCAGGTGTTATCAAGAGGTGTAGTACATGAGACAGAATGTAACCACACGCATCACACTTCCCTATATGCCATAGCCTTGCTCTTAGGACTACACATTAACTGTCTCATACCCTCTGCAACAGTCACATCAGCCAATTTCCCTGCACTGATGTTCATGATGAAAAGCACCAGACCCCCTCTCTTTGAGTTCAAGTTGGTAAAATAGCTAGAATGACGTTAGGTTAAGTAGATATACTCACAGTGAAGGAGATGATGATCTGACCAAGGAAGTGTGACAGATAAGAGAAAATCTGAAGCAATAGATTTAGTAATTAGACACCTTAATTTAAGAAGTCCAGTAAAAAAGGAAAGTCAAATATGGGACTATCACTTTTGACAAAGTTATATTTAAATAAACTGAAAACTAATTAAATTCTTACGTCAGCATTTTAACTGCATGATATGCTAGACAAGCATCATCAGATGTGCTTTATGCAAGAGACCTGAGATAGCCCTAGAAACTATGAAAGACTACCATCATTAATGTTCACTCCAACTCAAGGAGCAAGTTTCTGGAAGCAAGATGACACAAGTTGAAAGAAAAGAGTGTACAAAGCATGGGAGAGAAGACAACCAACAGTGTCCTAACGGCATTCTTAAGCCAGCAGAAGCTGGCTCACAGTCCAGTATTAGCAGTTAACTCAAACAGGCAAAGCTAAATCACCCACAGTTTAAAACAAAAAGAGAGAACTAGTAAGAAAAAGTATTCTGGGCAAGTACAGTGACAACTCTTCTGCAATAATTACAATGTACACCACCAAATAAAAAAGCAGTATGTTAAATAACAAGTCCCTTTCACAACACAAACAGCTGCTGAAACATATCCAATGGGCTATATAGCCTTAAACTGATCTAGAAAAAATTAATCCACAGGAAATGTGGACAAGTGTTGTGTTTTTAATTTTGTAAGCCGCAAACACTGAGCAGCAGGAGCATGAAGTATCCACAGATGGTAAGACCATTCCTAGCGTTTTTTGAAATGAACAGAATTCCTGTAAATGGAGTGCACAAGCTTTACACACACTTACTGTGAAAGGAAACAAGACAGAATTCCACAAGCAGGATCACTTACTCAAAAGAGTGAAGTTTAAGAGTAGATGGGTGCATCTAAGAAAGTTAATAAAGTGTTATGAACCCATTTTTTACTACATTATTAAATTAACATTATGCACTTAGAAGTCAACGTTTCCTTCTATTATTCTGTTTTCAGTTTGTGCTAATATATTTAACTATTTCCATTCACTGGTCAAGGCAAGTATCTCAAACACCTATTTGAAAACACTGCCAGATTTCAACAGTGGTTTAAAATAATATAGCCTTCTAATAAAAGTAGCCTGGGAAGATCTTAAAATCCAGGGAGAATTACATGACTAGCTATTACAATTCCTGACTGAAGTAAGCAATGTGAAGCTTCTTCTTGTGCACAAGATTTGAAAAGTTGTCTCAGGAAAAAAGTCACAACATACGAAGTTTTAAAAAAAAGCAGTGAAATAATAGAATCTGCTAAACAACTTTAGACACACTACTGTAACTGTAGTGTTTAAAATGAAGATGAGACAAGACGCATCACAAATTCCTATTTGTACCTATATGAGAGACAGATGACTTTTTTTGGTAAAAACCTTAACTCCTCCAGGGACAGCTTACAGTGTACTGAAACGAACATACTGAAGATTTAGCCCATTGTTGTAAACCAATATTACTCTTGAAGAACACGCAATTTTAAAAAGAACCATAAAGCTTTAAGGAAAATTGCAAAACATTCACTAGCTTTTTTTAGAGGTCTACCTAGTGCTAAGGTTGCTCAATTTACAGGACAGCAGATCTAAGAGTTTCCAAATTAATGGCCCTTGGTGCAAGTTTTAAGTTTATTACATTGCATGGACTTAGGTAAGCTGCTTACTAGCATGCTTTTAAATCATAATAAAACCAGCAACACATAGCAATGGCGTAAAAGTAAATTAAAACAGGAAGAGGAGACCTTTCATTACCTTTTAACACTAGACCTCAGCCAGTTGTTAATACACTGTAAAGAGATGCAAACGCTAAACGAGATAGTTTTACAGCAAGTACTTTCTCAGCCATTTAAAAGCACTCACACTGCATGGCCACAAGCTACCACCTGGCTGATATGCCTAGACCTCAGCCACATGAGCGTCACACCTCACCAGCAAGGAGAAAGCTGCTGCTGCTTGTCGCTGTAATCACCTCATGTCTCTCCTTACCGAGAGGATTGACGTCTTCCATCCCAAACCCTGTCGACGTTAGTAACGACAAAACCAAGAAGGAAGTAATTACGGTGGCATTTTTTCTTACTTGCTCCAAGAGGACAGGGAGAAAGTTAGCAATCGAGTAAGAGAGAGCAGCTTTTAATGTAGCTAAGACTTCATTCTTAGACACAGGCACGAGCTCCCAGAGGGCTCGAAAATTCCCGGTTTCGGTCGTCCCCCCCCCACCCCAGCCACTAACAGCAGCAGCGTTTCCTGAAGAGAAATTCAACCCCCAAGCTCCTCAGAGAAGTTTAACGAGAGATTTCTCACACCTCCAAGCAGCCGCTGCGACTCCGAAAAAAAACTCGGCTCCCCAACAAACCGAGCCTTTCCCCTTCCCGCCTTCCCCCGCCACAACCCTCGGCCCTGACCAGCAGCCGCCCAACAGCGCGCATGCGCGCACACACCCACCCTCCCTCCTTCCCTCACCCCCGCCCAGCCCGCCCCTTTTCCGAGGTTGGCGGGCTCGGTCGCTCCGCCGCCACGTGACCGACGCACTGCTCGGGGCCGAGCTGGTCGCTAAGGGAAAAGGCGGCGGTGGCTGGTAGCAGCAGCAGCTCGCGGGGCGGGTAGGTGGGCGCGCGCTGGCCCCCGCCGCGAGGCAGGCCCCGCCTTCGGCCGTTAGTCGTGATGGGGGCGCGGCGCCAAGCGGGGTTAACCGTCGCTGAGGCGCTGTGGGGGGGGGGGGGGTGCCCTCAGGGCCGCCCGCCGCCCGGTGTGGTTCCTTCGTCTCTGGGCGGTGGTGGTGGGATTGCCGCGCCGGGCTGAGGGGAACGGGTAGATGTAGAGGGGGAGGCCGTGGTTACTGCCTCCGCCCCGGCCAGCTGCAGCCTTACAAAGGCTTTACTTCACGAAGTGGGAGCCGGTAGGTGAGGGGGAGCGCGTCCCCGGTGTTTGGAAGTTATTGTCTCTCATTTTTCTTATCCGCCGGTAGAGGTGAAAGCCCGCCGGGCAGCGGGGTTGGCGAGCGGCTGAAATAACCGGCTTTCCGTCGGGTTGTTGCAGGCTTTTCCTGGGGAGGAACTCTCAGCGGCGGTGCAGCTTTTCCCCTGGAAATATGGCCACTGAGCTCGGCAGTGGGGGAGAGCCCGGTGAGGTCTTGGCGAGCGGTCAGCTTCGTGGGCTGCCTGCCTGCTCCCGACACATCGCGGGTTGGCTCGGGTGCTGCTCCGGGGCTGTTCGAAGGACGGAGCTGAGCAGCCGAGGCCTGGACCCTGCCTCTCCGGAGCTGGGGTCACTTTCTACAGAGGGTAGAAACCCTTTTGCCTGTGGTCGTAGCGATGAAGATTGATATTCAGTAGCTCTTCTAGTGTTTGCTATAGTGAATAACAGCATCAAAGCTACTTTTTAGTTAGCTGAAGACTAATAATTAAAAGCTGCTGCTGAGGGTAATAGCCAAAAACAGGTGCATTTTGTGTGATAATGCCTCTTTTCTCCAGTTAAGAGACTACTGTGTTTCCTATGCTTGTCTTCCACCTGAAAGGCAAAAAAGCTGTCTTGCCAGTTACTCATAAAATTTCTTTTACAGTCTAAAATCAATATTTTTAATTCTGTGTTATTTGTTACAATTTTGATTATTTTAATGTAAGATTAATATGACTGAATCAGAGTACACTTTCATTCCTTACCAGCAAAATACTGGCAAAATTACTTCTACACAGTTTATATTACTATAAGTAAGGAGTGGTTTGATGTGTAGTCCCAAGAACGTTACTGTCAATTAGTGTTGCGGGAAAACTTGATAGCACAGCAGGAAGTAGGATGAGATCACAGTGCATAAAGTGCTATGGCTGTGCATCACTCAAAAATCAAAATTTCAATTGGTATTAAACTTTGTGTGACAGCTTTGGGTGGCCAAAGGTGAAAAAACAGCTCTTGATTCCAAGGACTGTAGTAGCAGAAGAGCTTCTGTCTGAGCCAAACAGACTCAAAAGATATGGCTCAAAAGCCCATATCTTTATCAAGCTTTGCATGAGTATTTATTATACTGTGATGTGAACAAATAATGGATTTTCAAATACTGGTATTTTGCTTTTTTATATCTATCTAATTTGTCTGAGTGTAGCTTCTTTAGTCTGTAAATCTGTAGGCTCTAAATAGAGCTCAGGCTAAGTTCACTGTGAAGTGGTAGGAGTTGCCTTTTCTATCAAGGAGTTGAATTCTCTCTTTTAAAAAACTTTATACATTTTGAAAGGTGCCAAATGATAAATTTGAAGTTGGCTTGTATGCCAACTGAGACATAAGTTATTTGAGGCCTGCTGTAAGTCTGATATATGGATTGATGTTTCTCCTGTTTTATGAATGTGAAATTGAAGTTCTAAAATGCTGAATGTGTGTAATACACACAGGAAGAGATTCTCCAAGCATCATTATTTTTAAAGTTGTAAGTATTTGTTGTGTTAAATATGTAGCTGTAAAAAAAGGTTCTCCAAATGAAAAGCTAGTCTCTGGCACTGATCAGTTATAAATTGAGTTTTACGTGAATGCATTTTGAATTATCAGCAGCCAACCCTACAAATAATAATTCCTCCATTTCAATACATATTTTTGTGATACTACTGAAGACATACACCTTTTATCAGAATGTATTTAATGATTCACTGTTGAAGGTGAGTATGTCTGTAAGGGGTGTTTAAGATTTGTCCCCTTTTGTAGCTGTGGCTTCTCATGTTTGCAGACTGCTTTGGTTGATGTAGGCTGCTACTTTTCCTCTTTCCTGTTCCTTGGCATCCTTTTACTATTACCTCCTTTCTATACCCTCTGTCTTTTTGCTATATCCTCCTTTAGAGGATGAGAACCAGAAAAAGAACCATTGGGATGTGTATTAAAAAAAAAAAGGCAAGAAGTTGTTTTAAATCAAAATGTTTGCAATACCTTCCTGACTTCCTTTTTCTTCCCCTTTACCCATTCCAGTTACAAAGGTGTTACTCAGGTTCTTACGGTTTTGTTAGATGAAAGAACATTCCATGAACAAGAGGGAAGAGCTATTATTTCTCCTTTCCAACCTTCTGCTGGTTCTTTTAGAGACTACTTGTACTACAAATTAAATCCTAATAGCCAAAGTTAGATGAATAAGGGGGGAGAGTGACGCCTTAGTTGATGTTCCTAACTTAGCAGTGTGAAATCTCATTATTCATTATTCTTTGCTTCTTTCAGAAAAAGCAGATACTGGCAGACTGCGTTTCTTCATTCTTGTTTTGCTTTCATCTGGCTATACTTGAATGCTCAGATCCATTTATCAGCGAAGCTCTTGACCTAAGTTTGTTGAATGTTTATTGAGAACTGCAGGGTTGAGTTCCCAACAACAGGTTAATTGTCAAACATCCAGCTAATTGAATTGGACACACAATGTGATTTTTTTGCATGTAGACCTCGTGAATCATTAAGATGTGTGTTTGTGAGTTTTCTAGGCAGAAACTTCATTTTTTAAAATTTCTAAAAGAAAACAGAAGGAATATGGAAGAAATGGAATTCATTATTATTACACAGCCTTTAGGCTTTTTCAAGTCCTATTTTCATTAAAATAATTGTGCTAAATTGAAGGCACACAACTGCTTCATAAAATTCTTCTAAGCACTACACTGTTAAACATATTTCTGACTGCCAGTCTGGTTTATCTAGATAATGGCCTGTGTTGTAGCTATGATTCTCAAACTTTGTGTTTTTCAGATCAGGGGCTAAAGGTGGCACTTGGACAGTATGAAACAGATGAGATTTTGAGAGCTACTGCTGAGCAAGTATGTGAACGCAGGGATGGAAGTAAGAATTTTTGTGATGAGGTTTTGAGACAAACATCTTTGCATACGTAGAGCACAGCCCACTTTAACGTGGCCTGGCCTTGCTTTAGGTCCATCACACAACTCTAGAGTTGCTTGTTGTTTTTCCAAGCAGCAGAATAAATCTGTCATAATGGTGAATTCTGGTATTTTTGGTGCATTTTGAAAAGTTTGTCATATGCAGGAGAACATACCCCTGAAGTAATACTTGATTTCTACTTTAGTAGACTTTTTCACTTTTATAGACTTCTCTTTTCCAAGACATTTGTCTCCTGCGAAGATAACTTTTTGTGCTGGGTACCATAAGCTTGTCTAAAAGTCTGTGCAGGAGCTAGGGCATCAGCACTTTCCTGATGCCGAGATGCATGGAAATGAACTAAGCACTTACACAAACTTATGATTGTTCTTTTAAGAGCAAGATGATTCCCCCTCGCATGCAATTATGCTTTATATCAGAGCATCTCCAGGGAAAAAAAAAAATCAGAGTTTTTTGAAATTGGGCCAGCACTCAAGGATTTTTGAACATAATCCTGGAAGTGGTCATGTGGGATATTGTGTATGATTACAGTACAGGCAGAACAACAGCTTTGGGTTGCATGTAAAAATTTAAAACTATATGCAGTCGTGTGCAAGTACTAATATGTAAAGTATACCATTACAGCAAAATGCCTCTGGTGGTGATGGCATATCAGGATCCAGGATGATGGACCAAAGGTAACTAATTGCAAATTATAAGTGGGAATACTACCAAGTATTATCAAAAGAAATTGACATGTGCTTTTAAAAATGTAAATATCCAGGTGAACCTGGTCTTATGTATGTGTGTTCACAGCTCTGAGAACTTGTGAATGGAGTCTGTAAAAGTGTTCCTGTAGCAGTTGGTTTTAGACACTATTCTGTTTATTCAGTAAATTATATCTATTACTTTTCTTCCCCAATCTGTAAAATAAAAGGTGGGAGATGAATGAAGGAATTCTCTAGTCTAAATTTTAAGATAATAAACAAAAGTACAGGTAAGATTGTGCTGATCTAGGTAACACAGGTAACTGCTGTCTGTTGAGGTCAGGTGGATGTTTTTGAAAATGCTTATTTGACAATCTTCAACTAACAGTTGCCTGTTGGCAAATGGTTTAATAATCATAGTCATTTTGTGTTACAAAAATAACCTATCCTTTCTTGTTAGATTTTAAGGCATTATCACTCTGGACTAATACAGAATTTTCAGAGAATTACTATCAATCACAAAAATATTAGGAGGGAAAAAGTATATAAGTAGAACTACATTATTTTACGTTGTCTTATAGGCCACTTTACTGTTGCATGTGGCAGCAGTAACAAAGCCTAGTCTTAAGTCATTTGGGATTCTATGTATGAAATATTAATGTTACATTAATGCTCATTTATAATGTCCCATGTTCTAATTCTGTTATACGGGAAATCTGCTATTACTGATCATACTTTAAAAGTAGTAATTAAATTTGTTCATTTGATTCTGGTGAATGTTGAGCTTGGAAATAAAGAAAAGTGACTGTTTTGTTCTGTTCTCTAGATTAAGAATTCTTTAAAACTAGTTAAATACAAGAACAGTGTTTCAGTGTATACAAAATTTATTCTAAGCATGTATTTCAACTTTTTAGCTTGTCAACTCTAATCACAGAGTATGATAAACACTTGGAAGAAATGAGACAACAGCTGCAGCTTTATCAGGTATGGATGTTCCTAATGTTTCAGACTGTATATCCTTAGTATTTTATAGTATTAATATCTAGGCCATTAGTTTTTGTCAATAAAGGAAAGTATGCCTGCGCCATGCTTCACAAACTTGCTGGACTGCTATCTGCCTCAAATGGAAGAACAGAGAGCTTTCTATGGAAAGGTTGGGAGATTGTCCAAATTGCACAGATTACTGTGTGTTTGAAGAAGTAGTGTTGTGAAATGAAACATGCATGTTTTATTTCTCTAGATGTTCTTATATGGTTGCAGGTATTTTCCTAGGTGACGTTCAGATGAGGCAGCTGTTTCTCTCTTTCCTTACAGGTCTGACCTTGGCCATGTGGTCCAGTGCAGTCCTGCAAGTGTAGATACACCCAGCCTTTTTCATTCTTAATAATTCTTCAGATTCAAATAATTCTTTAAATGTTTATTATCATGGAGGCTGAGATAGAGGGGGACTGTCCTTATTTCAGCCACAGAAAAATGAAACTTTTGGATGCTTCATATGATCACTGAAAAGCAAAATGACATGTTTAATAATTAAAACCTGTGGCATACAGAAAGCAATTTTTACTTGTGATCTACATGCAGAAGTTATACTCTGGTTTTGGTTTAATGTGCTTAATTTGTTTGATCTGTCCATCATAAAGATTCTGCAAATGCAGTCTTCAAGTTTGGCTGATTTCAGAAGGCAATAGAAACACTGCGGTTTTGTTGCACTCTTTAGTTAACAAAACAGTTCATTTGACTCATGTAACTGAAGTTTTTCCTCAGTTCATTCCTGAACTCTTTTCTCAAATGCTTACTGCATAAAAGACAAGTTATCCACTGTATCCCTAAAAGAACTCGAGTTAGTTAAGAATCCATCTGTAGGAGCTATAAGAGTTCCAAAAGGTAACTTTAATGCTTGTAATAACTTCTGAATGCTGAGGTATAACAGGACTTAGCAGCTGTGAAATTTAAGTGGTATCCTGTGACTTTCCTTAAAGGAAGTGACTTTCATTTACTGTGTTATGCTGAATTAAATTGTCCATCTGTTACAGTATCAGTCAGAATTAAAAGGTGAAAGAATCACCAAAGTTTGTGTCACTTAAATGAGTGCTTACTCTTGCGTACTTTTGTGTAGGTGCAAATGAATGAGATGAGACAAAAATTTGAACAAGTCACCAAGGAAAATGAAAGGTAAATAATTGCACTGCCCTGTTACTACTGCTGTTTTTCTTGATTTCTAAACCCTAAAAAGCTTTTTTCTAGGACCTTGAAATCTTTTGAATCTACTTAATAGTTGAAGATTTCATACTCGTGAGCTTAATGTGAGAGTCTTTAAGTGCTTAATATAGATTACAGCACCAGGTCTGGGAGATGTAACCATATCTCTAGAACAACTAGATATTAAACTATTTCAAATTGTCTATTGTGTTTGTAGAAGGTAATTTAATAGATTAAAATATGACTTAGAAGTAAATAGTACATACAGATTGAAGGTACGGTATACTTCAGTTGTTAAAAAAAATTCCTGTTGGAGAAATGCTTCGCTGAACTTGGTTCTTTGAATTTCAGGCTGCATGCAGAGTTGAAAGAGGCCCTTGAGAAGCAACTGGAGGCTCTTCCTTTCATGCCTCTGGGAACTGATATTCCTGCAGATGAAGGCATAGTGAGAAACCTTCAAGAACAACTACAACTTACAAATCAAGTGTGTGACATGAAACATTTGTACTGTTTTATTTCTCTTGTTGTGTCTTGGCAGATTAGGGGAAGCTGGTTTATTTGTTGGTTCAGAATTCCTTTGTTCAGAGTTCCTTGAGACTATTTTGGGGTCCTCTTGACTTTCTGTAGCTGAAGAAACAAGTACTTATACTTTGAACTTAAAGACCTGAAGGAACTTCTTTCCTAGATTCATATAAGTTTTTTATGTTAATTTGTGCCTGTAACTTTAGCTACTTGACTTGATCTTTATATTGAATTCCTGACCAGGAAATTAGTGAAGTACTTTGTTCAATTCAAGTTTTTGTAGTAGCTTGTCATTTTAATCACAAACATTGTCATGTGATACAAGGAGGCAAGTATATGTGGTATATAGAAAGTAATATTTAAATCTGAAAAGGTAAGCAAGTCTTCTTGAGCTTATTACAATGATGTATCAATCCTTTGTTGCCTATGATTAAGTTGAAGTTAAACTGACAGTTGAATTTTGGTATTTGAATATTATATATACCGTAGGCCTACAGTAAATACCTGTGAAAGTTTGAGCTATTAAAAAAAAAAAAAAAAAAACCACCCAAAAAAACCAAACAAAAAAAACCAAAAAACCGCTAGAAAACTTGCAGTTCACTTGTAGGTGGAATTTGATGAACTTGTAAGCATCTGTTTTTCTGCACCTAAATTTGGTATTTTGTCTGTGTAGTTGTAATGTGTGCAGAGAAAATTACAGAAACTGGCATTTCTTCAAAATAGAAGATCTCTCTTTTTAGAGAATGATAGATGAAGGTAAATGTGCTATAATAGAATATTTTATACAAACCATTGTTCTCTAACTTAGGAAAAAGAACAAGCAATAGAGCTCTGGCAGACTGTATTGCAGGAGCATGATCGACTCCAGCGGCAGTACCAGGAACGCATGACTGAAACGCAGATTCATGTGGCTGAAAGGCAAAAGCAGAAAGTAATTTTCATTTACGTTTTTGTTAATTTTGGAATGTCTTTCTATGCTGTAGAGATTCTGGGTTTGTGTGTAGTCAAACGGAAGTGGGGGGGTTCTACCAGTACTGTTAATTATTTTCCATAATAGTCATCTAAAGTTGAGTGGTCAGATGTGGTCACTGATTCATCAGCTAAATACAGTTAGAATTGGAAGAGTTCTTTATTCCAAATATATGGGCAGGAACTTGGGGAATGCACTGAGTCTGAGTCTTGGTGCGTGTATATGTACCCAATATATGCATGTGCATATAAATAATCATGTGTTTGAATTGCATGGTTGGAAATCTTCAGTAGAGCTCAACATCTGAAAAAGCTGCTAAAGATTTCCAAGTTGTGAGGTGGAAGTCTTCCATGTTTTCTCCTATTTTTGAATCCTGAATTTTGTCTGTAAGATCACAGTGGTATAGTAGGAAAAGTAGTCTCTGTTTTCTGTTGTTATTCAGTAAAGAAGTGTGTGAAACAAATGAAAACTCAAGTTCACCAGTATTCTTCTAATGCTAGCTTGTGTTTAGCAGTCTGTTTCTGGGGAAGACCTGTCAGGAAATCTTAGTTCAGAAAAGCTGTTGTGCTCTGATGTGCTATATAAAGATGGTGTGAAAATTGTGCTGTATAAAGATAGTGTGAAGAACTAATAGAAACTTCATGCCTGTATGTACCTCGCTGCAGATATTTCTAGGTCTGTAAAGAGATGTTACAATTTTTTTTTAACATTTCCTTTCCATTTTCAAGTACCCTATACTTGTGGGCACAATTACAGCTTACCTACATAACAGAAATTTTTTTTTTACTGATTTTGGTTCTTTTGTGGTATTAAGTCCACCTCACCAATATGTTCTTTTCCAAGAAACAGGAAAAATATCTGTACAGCTATTGTACGCTTTCAAGTTTCGTAATTATTTCAAGTAATAGTTATGAGGACTCTTATCTACATGTAGTTCCATCTTTTTGCTCCTGTTCCTTTTATTAGATTATTTCTTGTGTTGCATTGTCAGTTATTGGTAACATACACATGGTAGAACATACAGAGTTATTGGTAGCTGTTGGAGGGTTTAGGGCTGTCAGATTCCACTTTTCATTGGTAACTAAATTCGTGGTGGATTTTAATGCCATTGTAACAAGAATGAGGTTGAGCTGCCTTTTATTCTTAAATGCCACTGGTCTGCCACAGAAAATGGCTTTTCAGTTAAATAAACTTTTCTATTTTAGGTTTTGCTTTTAATGGAGGAGCAGAAAATAGCTGTCAGAGGTAAATAGAAATAGGTAAGATCAACTAGAATTAGAATTGACAGAAAGCAAAGATGAGAGAGGATATCGTTGTAAGGGTTGGACATAGTAAATAAGGGAGTTGTTGGAATATGTTTTGAGCATATACTTGGCCTTGAGACTGTTAAATAAACGCAGCGCAATTAGTAGATACTCCAGCTCAGGGGCTTGAGTGTTCTGTATGCTCTGAAGACACTTGGCATGCTGCAGATGGATTTTTTTTTTTTTTTTCTTTGTTATGCTGTTTTTCCTAGGATGACAGAGTTCGTGTTCAGGGACTCAAGAGTTTAATTGAACAGGTTTTTTTGTATGGACACAAGACATCCTATATGGCAAAAAGCAAATTAAACATATCCATACAGGCCTTTTTTAATTGAGGGGTACATGTCTGCTACTGCTCTTAGCAAAAATGCTTCTGGTAGCATCATAGTCTGTGTGGCTCTTTAAAGGCACTACTTGTGTATGCGTTCATATTTTGACAGTAAGCGTGTATGAGTTTTGGAAGGAGGCAATTTGTAACTGAGTGAAATTCAGATACATTTTTCAGTAGTAAATCTAATTTTCCAGATTACTAGGTCAGCAGCTAAAAGCAATCTAAATAAAATCTACAAAGGCATATTGAATTTCCTGCAACACATATGAATTTTTTGAAAATGTTTTCTGTTGACTATGAAACTCTCTAATTATACACTCTTTATGATAATGATGATTACAAGAAGCTCTGAATTCTCTTTTTAGGATCAACTGACGGGCTTTCAACAGTTGACTCGGCAACTGCATATAGCCAATGAGAAAATAGAGTTGGTAAGTAAAACCTTGTGAACAGTGACCTAGTAAATTTTTTTTTTCACTACCAGAGCCTCAAAGTATAAAAGAAAAGCAAAAAGTCCTTCATATATACCTGGTTGAAAAAGAAATTGTGCCATTCAGATTTGCAAACTTCTCTAGGGATAGTAAAACATCAGGTAGTAATGGCTTTTTTTCTGAATTCCAAACAGCAGGTTAGGGTGGTTGAGAGGGTAGCTCTTAATACTATGCAACCTCTTTCTTCAGGAACTCAGTGGTAAACTTAAACTCAGAATTGTAGTATGTGGTGAGTGTACTTAAGTCACACGTTCAAAACCATGTTCACAAAGCAGAAAATCATAGAACCATAGAATGGTTTGGGTTGAAAGGGACCTTAAAGAGCATCTAGTTCCAACCCACCTGCCATGAGCAGGAACACCTTCCACTAGACCAGGTTGCTCAAAGCCCCATCCAACCTGGCCTTGAGCACTTCCAGGGATGGGGCATCCACAACCTCTCTGGGCAACCTGTCCCAGTGCCTCACCACCCTCACAGGGAAGAATTTCTTCCTAATATCTAACCTAAATCTACCCTCTTTCAGTTCAAAACTGTTACCCCTCATCCTATCACTACACTCCCTGTTACAGAGCCCCTCCCCATCTTTCCTGTAGGCCCCCTGTAAGTACTGGAAGGCTGCTGTAAGGTCTCCCTGGAGCCTTCTCTTCTCCAGGCTGAACAACCCCAACTCTCTCGGCCTTTCCTCATAGGAGAGGTGCTCCAGCCCCCTGATCATCTTTGTGGCCCTCCCCTGGACCTGCTTGAGCAGCTCCATGTCCTCCTTATGTTGGGGGCCCCAGAGCTGAATGCAGTACTCCAGGTGGGGTCTCACAAGAGCCGAGTAGGGGGGGACAGTCATGTCCCTTGACCTGCTGGTCACGCTTCTTTTGATGATGACCTCTTATATAGGCTAGCTCTGTCACATGTTTATCGATTCCTAGTTTGGCTCTGCTGGCTTCAGTGTCTTTGTCACTGACCTTTTCAGGGATTTTTCTGAGCTCTAATCATCTCCTAGTGCTTCATCCATATCCATAGATTGTGAGACTTTGTAGTCTCTAAGCTTTAGCCTAGAACTTCCAGGATTGACAAACAATTTTAATATCTTACAAAAATCAAGGTGAAAAACTTGAAGTTTCTGGCTGAGCAGCTTCTTCTCTGAAAGATATGATTCCTGTGTGATTTTTTTGATGAATGTTTGTCTCGGATACTGGCAGTGCAAAAAGACTCCTAACCTACTAGAGGCTGTCTACTCTCTTCTGTCTTTGTCACTGGAACCTTTTTTCCTCACATCTGACCTCTTGTTAAAATATAAGCCTGTTTATTTGGAAATATTGTAGGTATGAAGGAAAGTTTACTACATTCTTTGTTGTGATGCCTCTGTTATTGAAAATTTTTGTATTGCCATCTTTTCCCTTTCCCTGCTTTTTTTATTCTGTTCTAAGCAAGTCAAGTCTTTATATGTCCTTTGACAATGTTTTTAAGATGTCTAATCATTCTTCTTGCTCACCTTTAAATTCTTTCTAATTGTGCCATCTTTCTTGAACTGTGGTGCTGGAAACAGTATAATGCTCCAATTGAGTCCTTACCAATGTTGAGTAGTATATTGCAGATTCTACAGAATTGTATCTTGTGAGTAGTTGTCCTGTTTACAAGCTGTTTTGTCAGTATTAATAAAAGCGGAATAATGCTCTCAGAGAGGAATTTTTGCCTTGCATAGTCAGTGGTGGTCTCAAAATTAACTACTCTCTAAAGATAGATACTTTAGAGTTACTGGGGGAGTTGCTGTCTGAAAACAATCTCAAGCGAATACAATTATGAGCTTTTAAAGCAGTTTTGCTGAGGATTTGGAAGTTACAGACTGTTTGATCTGCTGTTACGAGCAAATTGGTAGTAGGTACCTCACAAAACAGAATCACTGAATGCTTAAAGTCATAAAATTGGAAAGGTATGATGTGGAGAGGAGAGAGTGAAATATGTGAACTCTTTGAAAGAGATGAAACAGATGATAAGATAAAGGTAATCCATTTGTTTGCATTATGCAAAAAACATTAGGAAAGGTCTGTTACCAAAGACACAAATATGTCATGGTATAAAGAAGCATGGCCTTTCTTGAACTAATAAACTGAAAAATAGGAAGTGAAGAGACAGAGTAATTAGTCAGCTTTTTTATTGTGGTAAAACAGCTGTGTTTCCTAGATGTGCTCAGGTTAGAGTTGTTCAGCATATTTATGAATGTTCTGGAAATTAGATTCAATATTAAGGCAACAGTGTTCACTACTGATGTTAAAGTATTTGGGGTAGTGAAAACTGAAGTAAACTGCAGAAATTTGCAGAAAGATCTCATGATACCGAGCATCTGAGTGAATTTTGTCTGACACTTCTTTGCTATTAATAAAAGCAAAATAATGCATGTAGGCAAGAGGGAGCTTTCACTTTGGGTACTCTGTGATGGTCTTGAAATTAACTGTTACCACTTTGAATAGGTATTTTAGAAGTAGGAAGTGATTGAAAACAATTCTTGGCAACAGTCAAAAAAGCAAGAAGAATGTCAGCAATTATTAGGAGTCAGGGAAAGGGAATATACTGTGCTTAAGTCCACAGTACAGCAGCATCTTGAATGCTTGCCTGCAGCTGTGGTCATCTCTAATATCTCAGTGAAATGTATATGTAAGATCTAGAAAAGGCTAGTAGAGTAACAAAAATATGAAATGATTCTCAAGTGAGAAGACAATCTAAGGAGAATGACACCTCCAGCACTATGGCTGGCATAGAAAAAATGAAGGAGGAGCACTTGCTCATTTTTTCTCTGTCTCTAAACCAAAGGAATTCTTTCCAGCAATATGAGGTCTACTGTGGTACTTATTGTCACAAGGTATTCTAGACACCTAAACTAGATGGGAATACAGATGGTCGGTCTGAGTTATTACAATTCCTTATCTCAGGAAGTTCTTGCACTACCAAAATATGGGGAAAGAAGGGTAGGATTAGGTAACATCACTCTGTATTTGCTTTTCTGAAATACTCTACCTAAACCTTGGCGCTTGGAGACCAGCAACAGTGTTCAACAGACCTTATTGGCTATTTTTATGCTTACTATATTCTGTAGAAGTGCCGTGTGACAAATCTGAATTTATAACATGTCAATACAGTAAGAAACATGTTACAAATACCTCCTTATTTTGCAGAGCAATCAACAGTTTCTGAAAACTGTAGCAGAACAGAATGTGGAACTAGAGCAGCTACGAAAACAACTGAGGTATAAACCAGGCAATTTAAAAAATAATTTAATATCTTTTCTATAGCTTTTTGTAACCTGCTGCTCTATCATGGGCCTTGTTTGTACTGCAAACTGACTTGATAGCGATAGTTAAAACGGTTTCAGTTAATGCCTCTGAAGTTTGTTAGAAATGTGTGCATCATTAGCATTAGGGTAGCATATTTCCAGTTATTGTTTGGTTCAGCTGCTTCCTGAAACATTTAACATTTGACCTTTGATTTAAAAGGAACAATGTATCAGTATCAAAGCAAAATTGACTCTGAAGATAGGTTTTCATTAGAATACAGTTTGCTCAAAATCCAGTTACAGAATTACTCAATGCAGTTCTGAAATTTGAATGTTCAAAGTAGCTTCGAGTTCTAATGTTGTTAATAAAATTTCTATTCACTGTTTCTCAATAAAGAGCTCTAAACCATAGGCTCTTTGAAAGTTAGAGGTAAGAGAAATGTTAATTATATTCCTGAAGTATATCACGGAAAATGAGAGGAATATCTGTGACACAATTTCATGATTATTTGTATTTACAGCCAAAGTCTGTTCAATGCCAGTTGACTGTAACTGTTAACTCTTTTAATTAGTGATGGCTGAGGTCAAAGTAAAATTTAATTTCAGTAAATGGTAGATTTGTGGACTGACAATAAAAAGGAAATGGATTAATTATTTAGTGATATTTTTTGTATAGCATTACCTAAAGCTTTAAATAAGCTTTTTAAAATAAACTTTTATAAGTTTAAAATTTATAATGTACTTAAATTTTTGTTTAATTATGAATTTTTCCTTTGATTTTTAGTTACTGTAATTTCCTTTGATACTGTGATTAAAATATTTAATATGGTTGGACTGCTGTGATGTTTCAGTTAGTTTCATTGTTTGATTTTAAAGAACGTCACCCCAAAAATGGTAAAAATTTCCATTTTTATGTAAACAGTTACAGATGGCTCTGTGTGTTTGTGCATGCACACGTGTTCATGCGCTCAATTTTGTATGCAGCTTTTGCAGGTAAAGCTGGTATTTAGACACCTAGGTTGGCTGAATGCATGCTGATACTGGTTTTATCCCTCCAAGAAAGAACAGCTACATCAGATGTTCCCTCTCCTCTCTTCCAAACCCATACAAAATATTATACGAAGAGCAATTGGTATCTGTTGTAATGCCAAGTGCTTATCACTGTACACATCGGGTGTTATACAAATTTCAGCGTCTATTTAATAAGTCTAGTTGTACTATTTGTAGATATTAAAGTTACTGTGTCACAATACTCGGAGTAAAAGATACAGGTTTAGAGTGAATGGACAGATTCATCAGTGTTGAATATTAGTCACTGTTGAATATTTATTAATCAATTTTAAAATAGGTCTTTTTTTTTCAGGATTGGTTGTATCCAAACTTTCTGTTAGAGCAATAAAAATTAGTATTGTGCTTTCACCACCCCCTGCTTGGTACCTTACGGTTTACTTACTAGAAGAATTTTGTTTTAAACAATGTTTATTTTTCCCTTTCCTTTGTAAAATAAATCTAGGACCAGAACCTGCTTAGAAATGCCAAGTTACCTCAATCACTGAAGATGTGTTTTTGAGGGGAACTTGTTAGCACTTCACTTTTATTAGCCAAGATTTTTCCACGGAAAAACTATTCTCAATAGTAGTGTGTTTTGGAGAGGGAAAATGTTGTGACAAGCAATCAAAGATTAAGGTGGTATTTAGGGTATTTGCTAAAATAAAGTATTTCTAAACTCAGTCATCACTTGCACTTTGCTTGTGCATGCTACTATTTAATTCTTGAAAGGGAAAGAACAACATTTTCATATCCCTACTTTTTTGGAATTTCTTTCCTTGCAGAGGGTATTAGTACTGAATTTTACCATTTTGGTATCTCATTCATCTATAAATCTTTAGTCTTGCATTGACATGTTTATGTTGACTTGTAATAAGTGGATATGAAAGCAATTGGCATTAACTGAACCTATTTTAGACATTCAACAAAAGCTATCAACATTCAGTTTATTACTGCATTTCTAATACTCAGTGGCTTTGATTAAAAAAAAAAAAAAAACAAAAAAAACCCCCCAAAAAAACCCAATAACCTTAAAATCACTTATGTTGTGGTTGAACAACCAGTTTAGTATTTTTGTCGAAATTACAGATGATGTGATTTCCTTTGGTCTCACCTTTATTTCATTTTTTTTAAAGGAAACTTTTTTAGGCTTGATCTTTGGAGCTATCTGAAATTCTTTAATGATACCACTTTGATCAAATAATTTAGAATATGGCATGACAACCAAAATGGCCAAACTCTTTGATTTGTAGCCATGCATACACAGAAGGATCTGTCTAACTGTCCATATGGCAATGAGCGTGGATAGTAGAAGGGAAGTGCATGTTTTCTGCTTAAGTGACTGCTTCAGGAAGAAGGTATATTAAAAGGTAGATGTCCCTGGGATGGACTGAAAGCTAGTGGATCATCTTACTCTGAAATTTTACTCACATGTGCCCAAATATGCATGCATATTTTCAATTAGTTGCTGTTTTATAAATAGTGAAATTGTGAGTGAATTTAGACTTCCATCTAAGTATCCACAGGGCTAGAGTAGTCATCTTCCTTCTTTCAGAACACTAGATTTCTGATTTAATATGTTCTAGCTGGGCAAGACTGCTCAACACATGTGGCTTAAGTCAATCAAAGCAGTTAACTGCATGATATTAATCAATAAATGGACAATCGGTAGCCTATGCATTAATGATCAATATTAATAATAACAGGTAAACCATGATACTAGGCATTTCCAATATGTGAATAAACAAACACAAATCTATAAACAGCCTTGTGTAACTGATCCCACAAAGTAATTGCGACTGATCTCACACACCCTTTCTTGCTTGCTCTTACATAGGTACGCACATCCTCTCCCACAGGAAGCATGGAATCGAAGTGTGGGCATGTGTGCGCAGATACTCCCTTTTTGAGACTCACATGTTCCCCTGTGCACACCCCTCCTGCTGAAGGTGTGGGTGCTCCAGCTTTATGTGTACTTGCGCTGCTTCCTGAAGTCTGTTAATTGTGCCCTGCTGAGACGGCACCCCATGAGTTCCCATGCACACACCTGATAATGTTGGTCCCCATTTATTTCACCCTGGGCTGTCGGTCTGCCTGCTGGTTGCAGGCTACTCCTGGAGTCTGGTGGGATGGCTGCTCTCAGACTTGGGAAAAGGTGGCAATGCCCATGAAGTGACTCCTGGCAGGGTCAAACACAGCTTCACTGCTGGGCTGTCACTCTAAGGTCTGTCACCCACAATCACAAGTTTTCATGTTTCCTTTCAAGCTGTCATCTTCTCAGAAGTCTCTTTGTAACTGTTTAATCTGCCTGGCAGTGATCTCGAGCGACCTCTGTCATTGTTACTCTCCCCATGGCGTTCTCAGTTTTGGGCAAAGAGGGTCTCAGAGGAATTTTGCATCTCTAATTACAAGCACTGATTACACTCATTTTCCTCTCGGATCACCTAAAAGTTCTTGCAGCCCTGAAAACAGTACTATGTTTTACTCAGAAAGCTAATAACAGCAGTTCTATATAGCTCTAAAGTAAGTGTTGCAGTGATTCTCAAAGGAGTCTGGAATGTTTTCACCAGTTGTTTCTCTTACATGAAGTTACATAGATGTAGTTTGCATGGATTTTATAGCATATATTGCAGACAATTCTAATCCTTTTGGATGTTTTTAATAGATTTACATTGATTTATGGTGATAGAGTAACAAGTTTGGGGAGGAAAAGTAGATTTTAAAAATAAACAACTTGCGTATAAGAGAACTTAGGTTTTATTTAGGTTTGTACGGCCTAGATTGAGTGTCATTTTGGAGCTTTTGATATTGCTAAGCTTATTGGTGTTGATAAATTTTAAGTATTTTAAGATTAATACATAGCAAAATATACAATCTGACACATGTAGCTGTAAAACACTTCAAACATGCTCCTGACGTATTGTCATCGTATATTTCCAGTATGTATGCCTAAAGGAAGACTGCTAGATTAAGTTTTGGCAAGTCATCTGGGAAAATGAAGACAAAATTAAGAGTTCTGCTGGAAATTATTCTCAGATTGATAATAGCTTTTATTCTTTAGATCAGAAGCTGACCTTACCCAAAATAAAAAATTGACATTGGGGCAAAAACTCCCTAAGAAGTGTTTGAGAACTGAGTCATTGCTTCTCATCAATGTGAACATAAACTCAGTATAAAATGTACAATTGCACTGTACTATTTGCGTACTATTTACGTACTATTACACTAGCTTTTAAGGGTCATAAGCTGCCATGCATAGAGACAATGTAATATTTAACGTATTTCTGTAGAGAATTGAGGACTGAACAGACATCGCATATTTATATGCTAGAATTTTTATTAAAACATCTATTAGTGCTTTAGTGTTTCAAAGCTCTCTTGCATACAGTTAATCATTTAGTTCACTGTATTATTGTTCTCTTGAATTAACTACAAGCAGCCGTCTCTGGAGAAGGGCTGCTTAACAGTCAGTGATCAAATGGTCTTCTCTGGTGACGTGAACTGTTGAGTTTAGCTGCAGGTATTAAAAATGTTTTAATCTATATGCTAATGAGATATTTTTAAAGATCTGTAGATAAAACATACTAGCTAAGAAACTTGGCATTGCTAGGGCATGTATCTGCATTTCAGAATCTTAAAGCTTTTAAACAGAGAGAACTTGCCAAGATTATGTTAAGGGTATATTGCACAGTGAAGAATAAAAGCTGTATCTTTAGAATCAATTTGTAGACACACACCTCTGAATTTGATCTGAATCTAGTAATTAAAATGCATTTTTAATACTTAAGCTGTTCTGAGTTTTATGTCCTCCTTTTTTTTTTCTTATTTTTCCCTTCTTATGCTGGGTTTTGAGTTTTTGTTCTATTTTACAGCACATTTTAAATATTTTGAGGGAAGCAACTTAATGTCCTCATAAATTTAACAGTACTTTTTGTTGGAGAAAGGTGCATGATTCAGATGGAGTAAGATCAAAGTTTTGGACCTGCAATAAGGACCATGTGTCTGAGAATAATGTCTTTATCTTTGGTTTTGCTTTTTAAAGAAATTATAACAGAATTAGTTTTTCTGATTAATTAAGCTGAAATTAAGTATTTGCTATAGACTTGTTAGGATTATGCTTAATTTGCTTAAGACATTCATATAGGTATAATATGCTTTTGTCTTTTACGCCATTAAATCAAAATTATTATTCCTATAAGGAATTTTTGCTCGAAGTTGATTCTTAAAAGTATTAAATATTTTCTAGCTTCTTTCATGACTATTAGTGCTCCAGATTGCATTAGCTTATCTAATATGTTTGCTCTTTCTTAACTGTATCATACATTCAATTATTGGTCTTTAAATTTAGCCTAATATGCAGGCTGAATAATTGGGTTACACCCCAGGTGAAGGACTCTCTGTGTCTTTCTGTTCCCAAGTCAGAGGAGTAGAAGGGTTGCTTATTTCAGTAAGCTTTTCTACTGAGGAGGAAGTCTGATTCGTTAACTAGTCCATTTTTTTTTCCTTTTCTGTTTCAGCTCATAAAACCTACCCAGATTACAAAGCACATCAGTTAAATTCTTCAGAAGTGGTTAATGATTTTTTTTTTTAATTCCTAGTCAAATTGCTTTAAAAAGTGGTATCTAATTCTAAAAAAGATTTCTCCATTAAGTATCTGTGGTCAGTTATATTTAAGTTATTGAATCACTTAATTTTTTGATTGCCTAGTCCTCCCAAATATTTAATCAACACATACACCTTCCTGTTAAGCTATCCTTAAGAAGTCATTTCCACAGGACAGTTGTTTAATGAATTTGGTATTCCTTTCTCACTGTGCCACATAGTAAGAAGGAGAAAAAGGGGGAAACCTTTTCTGCTTTGTAGGAACAGTATTATGAAATCTGACTGCCTTTCACAGCTACTTCAACAATGTTGTAAACTAGCTGGTTTCTTCTCCTATAATAATTGAAATATAATTCATAGACTGTTTTCTTTATACAGGCAAGCCAAAATAGATGGGCAGACAGCAAATGCTAAGGTTGATGAAATGACCAGATTGACAGAGAAGCTTCAAGGCCAGTTGGAGAGAAAGGTATGCTAGAGAAAGGAATAATTTTCTGTTACAACTGAATGGCTAGTCAGTTATCTGAATGCTGAGGTTAAATTAATCACAAGTTGTTCTCTAACTTGGTTTATGTTAGCGTGTCTTTATTTTGTTCAGGGAGGATCAGATGATGTCTGGATAATACATATATTCTTTCTAGGAAGAAGATGTGATAACTGCCCAGCAAAGAGAAACAGCATCTGACAAACGCTTGCAGCAAATGCAGTCTAGTATAAAACAATTAGAAACAAGGTAAAGAGATCTCATTGATTTTAATAGCAGGATACATGCAAGTGACATAAAATACTATGGTTTTTTCAGCCTCTGGGTTTTGTGTTTCTGAGCAATTCTGTTTCTTCAAAATGCAGATATCTTACACCTGGCTGCTCTATATCTTATTTGTTCTATTCTGCAACCTTTCAGAACAGCTTCTGATTTCAATGTATTTAAAATGATAAAACAGACCACCTGATTTTATTGACTGTAATGGAGAAAAAATGAAGCATATATTTTTCATTCTAGTGCATAAATTCTAGTTACTCAACTCTTGTTAGCTTTAGGTGGAGTTCTAAAGAAAAACATTCACACTGAAATTTGAAAATGTTTATGTAAACTAGCTGGTTTTGAGGTGAATACAGATTTTTCCTTCTATGTTAAATAAGATTTGGTTTCAGGTCTTAGTTCAGCAATCTTTATACAAAAAAGATCATTTAATAAAATTGTTAAAGCGCACTTCTTAAGTATAAATGCTAGTTACAAAAGTAGTTTGAATACCTGCGAAGGAGTAGAACTTTAATTCCAGCACTATCTATTGGAAGATCTAAGACTAAATCAGGTTCTTTTGTGTGGATTTTTTCTGCCTCGCCTTCGCTTTCCAAGGATGTGACACGTAGCTGAGCACAGTGATTTTGATTCAAGTATCACAAACAGTTGTTGAATTATTAACATTGGTGAAGTGACCTGATAACTAAGAAGAATTTGTAAATTTCTTATTGAAATAATTGTGTGACGGTTTATCTTCCCTTCTTGGTCACGGCCTTCTGAGCGTGATTAGCAGACTCTGAAGTAACTCTAGAAACAAAATAATTACTAGGGAACCAACCTTGTGACCATGTGGTCAAGTACTGCCTTGAGGAGTTGCACAGACTTGTGTGGCTACCTCTACTTGATGAATTTCACTGGCCTAAGCATTGTGGAGGCTCTTAAGTTTATTTTAGAATGTCTTAAGGAATTAGCTAGTTTTATTATTTTCTTCAGGTTTTTGTAGAACAAAAATTGTGCTTTGGCTCTACAGAAATAGAGTGGTTGTCTGTCTTCGTATGTTTCGTTACAAACATGTTAGAAAATAAAAATGCATGGCTGCTCGAAAAGGCAGCCCAAGTGTTGCCAAAGTGCTTGCTATGGATATTTGGAACCATGCACTTTATTGAACCAGCAGCACTTGTGGAACTTTCTGAGGCTTTTTTGAGGATACCTCTGAGGCTATCTTGCCCTTTCTCATTCCTACCAATACTGACAATCATAATTAAACAATAAGAATTTCTGAGCTGTTGTAAAATTGCCAGTGGTTTTCTTGTTCTAATGGTATAGCTGCAACTTCATTGCCCACATCCAATTATTCCATTTCCTCCTCAGAGGGAAACTATTCCTTCTGGGGCTGTTCTATTCTGTTTTAATATAGAACATTTTCAGTGATGTATCCCAGGATAGCAACATTCTTCTAAGGATCTTGTGAGATCAGATATGTGAGTTAACTCCTTTAATTCTGTTTCTTTCTAGGACTTGATGAATATTAAAGTCAAAGACTCTGTCCAAAAACAAGCAGAAAACCAGGAGTGCAGTTTTGGCAACTTATGTATAAATACTTCATTAGTTTAGTTTGAAAGAATTAGAGTATTAATTAAGCATCTTACTGTTAAATGAGTAAAATTACTACTATCTTGTAGATTACGTGTTACTGTCGAAGACGCTGAACAGCTGAGAACAGAAAGAACAGCCCTGGAGAAACAAATCGGAGAGCTTCAGACAAAGTATGCTAATCTAGAAAGGGAGAAACATGAAGCTGTTGCAAAATTACAAGATTGCATACAGCTCTTAGAAGAAGCTAACCTACAGAAAAGTCAGGTAAGGCAGTGGATGAAGATATTTCTTAGATACTAGAATACTTTCATCACTTACAGTTGTGAAGTGCCTGATTATATATTCTTGCAGGCATACATGCATACACAACCAAGCTTCTTTTATGTCTGTTGTACTAAAATTAGTAATGCATAAGATAGCAAACTGTGAATGACCATACATTACTTAGACTTGTCATACAGTTTAAATTTCAAAGAATATGTTCGGTGCCTGGATAAAGGTGATCTAAGTGATAATACTGTACGTGAACTTGAATTTTCAAAATTCAAGTATTGTTATCTAATACTTATAAACAAATTGGGCTGTCAGAATAAAAAGGAAGGTCCTGTTATGAATTTATAATTTATTAATGGTTAGGAAAGAAGAGCTAAAACTAAAGGGACTTTTGTTGCATGATGGATATAGGTCACCAAGAGGGCGAGTTCTGTGTTCAGTTCTTAATTATTCAGAAGAAATCTGGAAAAGTGACTGAGTAATGAGTGGGTGAAGTCTGCAGTCAGGAAAAAATTGCAAAGGTGTTTATTAGTGTATTATAAAATGGCAGAAGAAATTCAAATGTGCCATACTGGGTTCTGAATTTAGTCTTACCAGTCAAAAAATGGTTTAGGAGATGGTGTGGTTGTCTCTTAAGAATACAGTCACGCAATCCTCAGTGGTGCTTGATACAATGAATAGAATGTTCAGAATGGGAGTTAAAAATAAAGATGCCTTTAAACATAGTGCATCTTCATATGCTATTTTGATCAGCCCATTTCAGGCAAGAGATAGGAGAATTAGGAAAGTGCGGGAGGAGTCAACCAAGAAGACTAGACATGTGCGGAAGCCTTAAAACAAATTTTTATATACAATATGTGATTGAAATGTCGTAGGACATGTATGCCAAAAGTATAGGTATGAAAACAGTCAAATTCATGACAGGACAATCCACCAAAACTTCCTAAAGAACGGGGTCTAATCCAGCAAGTCTTGATGTGTCTATTGATCAAAAAAAATAGTCACCCTGTTTTCCCAGTTCTTAACTTCCCTGAAGTATCTGTTGTTTGCCCCTTTAGGAGATAGGATACAGGGCTTGGTAAACTTTTGTCTAATATGGACTCTTTGTGTTCTAATGCTAAGCTTCAGTTCAAGTCAGACTTTTAGAAATTTAATGAATTGTGTTTGCTGGCAAGACAGAACTTTAATGCACATCTGATGACTAACCATCAGTAAGTGAAACCCAGTGTAGCTAATGTCTGTGGGAATAAATGGAGAATCTTAGGACTGGTTCTATTTGGGCTACCATGTTGAACTGTTGAGCAGTTAAGGAGATAAGTGCTCCCTTTTAGTCTGAAGTTGCTTTTCAAACTTGAGGAGCCTCCTGAGTATCTAAACTAGCTTTTTACTTTCAACTTTTGGAATAGTGAAGTTAGTGGTGCTCTTGCTGATTTCAGTTCTGTGACAAAAGAGGCAGACCTGCCTCCTTTTTTCTGACAGAAAAGGGAATTAACTTCTTTAAAGAGATCCTGCTAACCTTCTGGCCTGCTTCCAGAATAGATTAAAATATTGACAAAGCTTAGGGTTCTGGTCATTACTGCAGTTAAACTTCTGTGATTCATCTTGGTATGCAAAAGAGGATTATCATCTTGTTATAGTCTTTCTTCCCATATATTTATAGTCATTTAGGAAATCCTTTGGTGGCATCTTTTCCTTTTCATAATTTCCTCATAACTTTCCGCATCTCATTTACTTTATGAACCAATCTGCTACAATTCCCTTTACCTGTTAGGCTCTGGTTCAGGAAGGGGTGAAAAATGAAGTTTTACATCCTCTAGCTCTTGATGGCCACCTTTGGACTTGTCAATTCCTTTTTCTTAGTAAGATATTGCAATCCTTAACAGCATTTTCCTACAGCCTGATAGGGGGGGGAATACGAAGAATAACAGGTAAAAATAAAATAATTTTTTTCCAGAGTTTAAAAACCAGAAAACACTCTTTCATTTGAAAATTACTGGTAAGGAGTATAAATTACATTTCCCATCTGCTAAGTATTAGTACATCAGAGCAGTGTTGGAACACCATTTTTCATCCAAAAGTAGTTCAGCAGATCATTTGATGCCATTTGCTATGAACTCGCATGAAGGTGACAGAAGGAAGTGACCCAGTAAAAATTGTGATGTAAATCGCATCTCTAAGACAGTAAGTGAACAGTTACAGTTAAATAAGTAGCTTGTTATAAGTAACAGTTGAGATTAATGCTGTAAGTAAGAATAAACTGGAATTTGCAGACACTTGTTAATTTACTGCTCTGGCTAAAACATCCTGAATTTTTCAAAATGGCAAGTTTATTAATGAACAGGATAAAATAAATGCAGCATAATATACATATCGGTTAACTCTTTGTGTCTTAAACTGCGGCCACAGAGGCTTCTCCCTGCTCTGTAAGAGGTTGAGGACTGGGAGTAACAGGCTGTCATCATAATGCTGCTTCTGTTACATTAACATTATAAAGCACACAAAGCTAAGCATACAAAAAGACATCAGAAGAATTTTAAAAGAGTGGTTTGAGAAGTAAAATACAAAGTTGAATTGAATGGGAGCAGTAAAAGAGAGTATGACTGCTGAAGTGGCATGTTACTGCCTGAAGTGAGTAACCTTCTATAGGCTGAATTTATATCATTCTTTAGGGACGTTTTTATGTCTTTCTCCCTTTATGCATCTATATATTCTCTGTGTGCCATCTAGGATTTTTCATCTCACCCATCAAGAATTCTACATTCCGTAATCTTTTCAGACCAGTATCTCCTATTATACTTTAGTATCAGTAGCTTTCTTGCATCCTCCAGGGGAAGGGTTCCTTGCTACACCTTTTTCTGTAATTCTCACCATTCTTTTATGCTAAAGAGCTTTTTGATTCATTGTTATCCACTATGAAAGGACTGCATACACATTCCTTAGTTGCTTATAAATTTTTATTCCTTTACTTTTAATTTTCTGGGAGATGAGTAATTTAGTATATCAACCATAAGAAATGCTTAGCTATATGTAGGAGCATGTGTGTGCATATACAGGTATTCCGTTTCCTAACAGAGAACTTTCTATGCGTTATTGTTGGCATTTTTTATTACAGATCCTGGCCCCAGATCAGAACATTGGAGAGTAGCCTTGCCTTTTGGTCTGAGTTCCTATGCTTTCTTCTGTATAATTCAATGCCTGGCCAAAATCTGAAAGCCCCAATAATAAGTCCCAATAGAAAAAGGCATCTACTGACACTTAATTTTTTGTGTGGTTCTGATGTATAAGAATGTGCATTTAGTGCAAAATGTTCTCACTGTGCTTGTTTTCTTGTTGGGTCTCGGTGTCAGCTACTCCGAAGTAAAAAAGGAAAAAAGGTTTTTTGAACAGTGACTGTGGTTTTTTCTCTCAGTACTAGATACTATATCACCACTGAAATATTATCAGTAGTATTTCAAGTTGTTATTTTTTTCTAGGCACTCTTTGGGGAGAAACAAAAGGAAGAGGAAATAAAAACAATGAAAGATGAAATGTCTCAACTTGCAGAAGATACTGCTGCAAGAATTAGAAAGGCAGTAAGTTATGATGTTTAGAAAGAATGGGAAGAATTTTTGGTTTTCCTCAGTGTGAAAAGCTATTGATGGTGCATGGTCATCACGAGCAATTCTCTTAAAAGTGTTTTGATAATATTGGTAGCAAGGCAGCATGCTGACAGTACTGTACTGTTCAGCTTTGTTATCTAGACATATATTCTTCTGAACTAAATAGTATTCTTAAATCTCTCAAGAACCAAAAGTGTTGACATCTGTGCAGACACTAGTATAGAGAAGGCTGCACTGTGAAGATGTAAAGAACGGCACTTCAATTTCAGAGATTCTGTTCAGTAGCACGTCAACAGACTGAGTGCTGTATTGGTATCAGAGTATTTAATTTATGATACATGGCCTCATCTTGGAAGTTGCTGATGGAAGCTTATCATGTACATTCAGATGATAGGACCTGTTGAAAATTAGACTATCGTTTTTTTGGCATCTCGATACTTAAAAATATTCCCCTATTTAGGCAAGTAAGACTCTTTTACCAAGTACAGCTAACAATCAAGAGGCTCAATATTACAGCACACTTAGAAACCAGAATTTGGTAGAGAAATTACTGAAAAGAATGTTGTAGTCTCCATGATTTTTGTTATTGTTGTTATGAGCAGCTGAAAAATGGAAGCTCTTCTGATAAAAAACTAGTAACAAAATTAATTTTCTTCATGTTGTGTCCCATCTGCAGTTAAAATGCAGACTAATCTACCTGGAGGTTCTCAGTGATCATGATTATGTCAAAGAGACTTGCTTTATTTTGAGGCAAACTCCAGAGGAAATAAAGGCTGGTTACAGGCATGTGTTGGCAATGTCTTTTGTTGCAAGTGGACAACAGTGTAAAGCAATTATCTCATTTGTAAGTTTTCAGTGGTGAATTGATTTTGCCTCCTTTCACTTTCTTCACTATGACACAACATGCACGTGTACTATATAGGGATGAAAGGATTCTTTTTCTTTCCAATTCTTTCATTTCAAGAGGTTTCAGGAACATACCACCTAAATTTTCAGAGCCTTCAAAATGAGAATAAAGATTTTTCGTGCTTCTACTCGGTGGTTACCTGAAAGAGTCACAAAAAATGTATGGATTACTTAAAACTGGGATATTTAACATCATACATGGTTTGGAGAAGGTGCAAGAGCTAAAGAGCAACTAGGATAACCCTTCTAGTTGTGGCAATGATTTACTAATCAGAATTTAGAAGTTCAGAAATGCCCTATTTCTTATTTTTAAATTATCTCAGTAGAAGTGAATCTATCAAAAGCATAAGAAGTAAAATTTTAAACTATGAGTTGTCATGTTTCTCCAGGTATTAACAAATACTTTTGTTATGTGATCTAAAAGTATCTGTAACGCAAATTGCAAATATCTTGCAACTAATGGACCACAGCTTTCTCGATAGTCTTGTTATTCTTTTTGCAAGGCCTTGTTATGATGTCTTCCTTTCTGCTTTTTTTTTTTGAAACACCCACAGTTAAAGTAGTATGGATTGATAATAAACATTCTTCTAACATTCATGTAGTAAGAGAGTTTTCAGTTACTGCAGTCCCAGATATTTCCATATTTATATACATGCACCACACATAGACTATGTGTGTGTGTGTATGTGTGTATATATATATATATATAAAAAAATAGGATGCAAAAATAATTCAAGGGATTAATTTTTTAGTTTTACTTTGGTTTCCATCACAGCTAGACTCTGCAAAGAAGCAATATAATGTGCAGATTTCTCGACTAACAGAAGAAATTTCAGCTCTTCAGATGGTATGGTGTTTACTGATTAAAATATTTTTGATAGCAAAACATTTGAGACTTCTAGTTTTTGTTGATCAAGTAAAATGCTAAACTGAGGTAAAAGTCAGTCAACTAAAATATGATTAATGGGTAATTGTCTAGGACTATGCTTTATTATTGTATAGTACTTTGCATCCTGCATGTTTCCAGACATTAATGCAACATACGATGTCTTTCATGCTACTTGACAAAAGCTACTGTGTGCAGCATCTTCAGCAGTCAGTGCAATGATTCATATTTAGGTGTAAAGGATATTTGCTTTGAAAATTCATCTTTAATGTACAGATTTGCCTTACATGTGTACAGTCGTATCTTAACTTTTACTGAGAACTTGCCTGGCTCTGCATGAAATAATACAGTCCTGCAAATCCACCCATTTGTTTGTGTAAGTTTATTACTTCAGTTATGTGTATTCTTATCATAGTTCAGAAGCATCTTGACAATGAGATTCTGTGCTCTAGAAAATATTTCCTACGTGATGGCATTTCCTAAGTATCCCTGTTTCTTTCAGGGATAAATAAAGCATGGAAAGCTGAGTATTGCATATCTGTAGTTGGGTGTGTAGAAATGAAGTACTATGAAAGTTGATAAAGTATGCTAAGAGAAAGTCTGTGCATCACAATCATCATATTCTTGAGTGTACCAGGAACTTGTAACAAATTATGTGGGAGACCAAAACCACTCAGTGCATATGCACCTATTTATGGATTAAATTTGTTTAAAAAAAGGTTTCGTTTTGCATGTCTAAGTCTGTATAGTGAATGAGACTGATCCTATAGAGAACATAGTGAGCATGTAAAGATAATCAAATGCATACAAACCAGCAGCAAGAATTATATTTACAATGGCTTGGTTTTGGCTTTGGCACTTCTTGAATTTTTCTTTTGAGTTATTTTTTATTAGATGTATTTAAAAATTACTTTTTAAAATAGGAATGTGGAGAAAAACAGGGTCAAATTGAACGAGCCATTAGAGAAAAGAGAGCTGTGGAAGAAGAACTTGAAAAGGTAAGGCAACTGCATGCATTTTTGCATCACGTTTAAGATCTCTTTTCAGAAAGAAAAGATAAATTGACTTTTCCCATTTCTCATGGGGGTTTTTTTCCCTGAATTTTCTTATTTTATTTTTTGAGTAGATTTTCTTATTTGTAAATTTTTGTGTATTATTTTAAGGTTTGGGTTTTTTAAATTCAGAAAGTGTTTCAAAGTTGTAATACTAAGCTGAAAAAGAGGGTTCTTTGATAAGTGTAGAAGTAAAAGGAGAGATGATTGACATAATCCAAAAGAATGTTGGTACATATTCCAGTTAAACTTAAGCTCAGTAGACAGAAAACTACATGAATGCCAGATCTTTGAAAACTTTTTTTCCAAGTAGCAGCAACAGTGATAGAAATTCAGTTTTGTTTTAAATCACTGGAAAATAGGATGCAATGAGGAGTAAGTAGCCTCCTTGTCAGTACTAAAGTGCCAATCACCAGTGCAAGGTGAAGATGATCTTACATGTTAAGTTTACTCT
Source organism: Haliaeetus leucocephalus (assembly GCF_000737465.1). Lineage (NCBI taxonomy): Eukaryota > Metazoa > Chordata > Aves > Accipitriformes > Accipitridae > Haliaeetus > Haliaeetus leucocephalus. The sequence goes on from NW_010972617.1 coordinate 157,313, forward strand.
TCAGATTTACAGGGAAGACAGAGGACATGAATCTGACAGTAGAAAACTAGAGCAACTGCATCAGAAATATTTACTTGCAGAAACTACAAAAGGTGACCTTCAGCTAAGTCTACAGACAACACAAAATAAACTGAAACAACTGGAAATGAAGTAAGTAATGGATGTTACAGAAATTAGAACGGAAAACAATGGAAATTATTTCTGACTATTTAAATTGTTGATTATGCGTTAGGTTTTTGTCACATCTTTTTAACCAGTAGCAGGAATAGTGTCAAGATACTGTAATTCTGAAGCAAGGGCAATTATGAATCATTGTAAAAGAATTAGAGGGCATAACGTGCTATAGAATGAAAGATTTTCTTTACAAGATGAGAACTGCAAGCAGCTGTTTGACAAAAAAAATTAAAATAGGAGTATATTATTTGGAATCTTGCTGCATTTTTAAATACTGTTTGTAGGAAAAGTTACTCTATGAAATATTGGGGCAGAATTTATTACTTTATATATTCATCTACAGGGTGGTATCTCCTAGTACATGCAGAACACCGTGTTTACATAGCATACTGAATTTCAGGTCTGTGTGTTCAGAGCTAATAGACATTATTGCAGTTCCAGTAATACAATGGTAAAAAGTAAATATGGTGCACATTTTTAGACCAGGTGGTTGTTTTCAGCATGAAAAGTGTGGAATTGTTTAGAAGCTTCAGTCATTTCTGCACTCTGATAATCGTAAATCCTGTCACTTCGCCAGAGCAATCCTCAGTTGGGAATCTGGAAACATAAAAATGAAAATCTTCTATTTCACATTGTCATTTTACTGAGATTGCTACAGTATTAGGTTGGTTTTATGAATGCCATCATCTTGATAAAATTCTTTGCTGACTGGTGCATAGTTGTAGCTGTCAAGCCCTTAAACATGCTGAGCTGATACAAACTTTCAGGAAGAAACATGGGAACAGCTGTGCTGGGTCACACCAAAGATCTGTCCCAATATATCTTTTTTTTCTTTAGTAGGGTGGTTGTTCAACTCTTGAGTTCCTACAAGACTTTTCTTCTCTTTCAGCTCTGAGGAAGAGAAATCTCGTTGCCAGGAAGTTATCTGTAAATTGCAAAGCATTCTGGATTCAGAAAGAGAGAAGAGTGCCTTTGTCAGTGAACAAAGGCTAAAACTTCAGCAAGAAAATGAACAATTGCAAAAAGAAATGGAGGGCTTGAGAAAACTGGCCATAGAGGCTCAACAAAAAGCTAAAATAAAGGTACGGTTTATATGTTATTCTTATTTTATCATAAGACTGATATTTGCTTAATAAGGCAGCAGTTCTAAGAGAAGAATCATTGAAAGTTTAAATTAAGGATGAAAGTTTCAATGATGCTTCCTGGTTTCTGCTTAAAAGTAATTTTGTTGTAGCATTGTGTGTCCTCAGAATCTATTGGGTAACTCAATCTCTGCTAATTAAATTGTATTTAATTATAAGAAGATCCCAAATGTTCTTTGCTTTTTGTAAGATGAATAGATTAAATAATAACATATTTTCCTTCAAGTGACTTCACTTATTCCACTTCCAGGTCTTCATTTATCTGCTGTCTGTAATGTGTTAGGAATCTCTGTATGACTTTCAGTCCAGGGCATTCCTCTACTTGTATGTCCACCACATTGTCAGAGCAGTGTGTATCTAATTAATTTAATAGTGTGGCTGTCAAACATTGGTTCTGTATTTTCTGGACTGAGAACATTTTACTGTACGGATAGCTGCAAACAAGATAATTAGCTGAAGGATGATTGCTCTTTTTGAACGTGTTCTATTAAATGCACCTGAGCAGGCTGCAGGTAGGGTAATGAATTAATAGTAACCTCAGCAGATTCATGGTACCTTTGGCTTCTGGAGGGAGTAACAGCTTTGATCCTTGATGTGCTTTCTAAACATATAAAGCTGGTACTTGCTTCTCTGCTCTTAACTCCAGGAGTGTAAAGATACTGAAAAGGGATCTAAGAATCTGCAGCACTGAAGACCACTTCAGTAAGCAGTTTTACAGGTTATGAATGGGGACCATCTCAAATCCGGTTTCCACGTTGCACCACAAGATAAAGGAAGCAGTTGAACGAAACAGGAAATCTTGTTCCAACTCCAGAACCCTTTGGTCAAATATAGTTTAAAAACAAAGGATCAGAGTCTTGTAACAGATAGGTAGCGGTTATAAAGCATGTACCAGATCTTTGTCTGTCTCATTTTTAATCAGACAGGCTTCCATTATAGTCACAGTTAAGATTTATTGCTTGCTTTCATTTTCCTCTGATGTACAAAGGGTTTTAGATGCAGTTAAGAAACTCCTCACATGTTTTAGCTAGATGAAAAAGAAAGAACGTGTTTCTGTGGAGAAAACACAAGGGAGAAGGATAAAGATTATTTACAAAAATAAGCATACACAGCTCATTATCCTTTATTGTCAGTTGTACTATTTTCTTAAATTGGCTTTGGGAACATGTATCTCTTTGAGCATAGAATTACAAGTTAATTATTGTATGTTACATGCTTTTAACAAATGTTTATAAATTTAACTCAAGTGTTGTTTAAAAAAAAAAAAGTAAAAAGTGAGAGACTTGACTGTACCCGATTTGTATTTTTTCTAGATAAGCACAATGGAGCATGAGCATGCTGTGAAAGAACATGGATATGAAGCTCGACTTAAGGAAATGGAAGACACCAGTCAAAAGTCTACTGCTGAACTTAGACGGCTGTTAGTAGCTCAGCAAAAAGCAACAAACCGGTGGAAAGAAGAAACAAAAAATCTTACTGAAACTACAGAAGCCAGGATCAGTAAGCTAAAGTAAGTGCAATTTTGTTCCTCTTCTGGAAGTTGTTACGGTTTTAGTTCCCGTTTGGTGCGTGACAGTAGACCTGTGGTGAAAAACCATGAAGAGCAAACCACGCAGACTAGATGATGTGCTTCCTGCAAAACAAGGAAGAGTGCTCTAAGAGAACTTTTGATGCCCTTCGTGAAGTTAGCACTGAAGTAAAAATTTTGCATCATGTTGATGTGTGTGAATTTTGTAATGACAAAAAGTAAATGGAATATATTACTTTTAATTTTGTCTTTCAAGATATAGCACGGTCAATTTAGAGAATTTTAGCTTTGGATTATGAAAACCTCTATATTGATAGCTATTCAGAACAGTCACTACAAAATCAGTTGCGGAGCGAGTCTCCAGACTTCTAAAATAAGCTGGAAAAAACCTACTGGGATGCACATCTTACGTTCTCTTCTGAGCAGTTGCTGTCATAAATGAGGATACAAATGTCTTGTGTGATTGCCCTAAGCAAAAATATGATACAAACTTTACTTTGCTCTTAATTCGTACAGGTTGCCAGGTAACTAGCTGATGCTCGTATTCCCAGCACAGACTGTAAGAATATTTTCATTTTTGAAAGGGTGTAATAACAAGGGCGTCTCACGCAACAGACACAGATTACATATCATTTCTAGATGCTGGGGAATACAAGCACCTATGGTGCCTGTGAGCCTGTATACAGACAGACATCAACTGGTTTAGAGAAGACGGTGGTGTTACTGGAAATGAGTGAGTAGAGAAGGAACTGTCCCAATGAGAAATTAGCCGTTTGCAAGTTATGTCTGAAATAAATTGTACAAAATTATCTTTGTTTTAAATGCATGCTGCTGTAGATGGTGTTTGCTTCTACTTGGATGTTAATATCCATTAAAAAAATGTTGAGAATCCACACTGATCAGTTTATGAAATTAAGTAGATAGAGCATCTACATTCATCTTGGTTTCCCTTTCCACTGTGTGGACACATTGCACAGTGTTAAAATGTAAATGAATTGATCTGTGCGCAGTGGATTTGTAGTGGCTTTCCTTTTCTGGTATTGCCTTCCTCCACCTCAGCTTCCTTGCATGTCTTGTGTTTAGTTGGCAAGTAACAGCCAAACTGTGGCTAGTTGCGAGCTGACAGACACACTCACGCACTCACTCTGGTTAGCCAGCTAGCTGGTGCTTTATGTCCTCAAGATCTCTTCCTCTTCAAAATTGGGTGAAAATTGGAGGAGATTGACAGGCTGGTACACAGTAACTTCTAAACTAGGAAGCCTGATTTCGTAAGTCTCATTTCTTTAAAATTAAAATGGATAGAGAAGAATATAACATCGCATATATCATTATCTTTTAGGTAGTGCATTCAGTGGTTTTTAGAAGAAAAATTGAGGGCATGCAGCTCTGTTAATTTGAGAAACTTGAAATGACCCTTTAACTTTAGTCACTTAAAGCGCAGGATACACTCATGTATAGTTCTTTGCTCAGACTGATTTTAGAAGTTGCTTATTACCATGTTAACAAGGAAGCAAAGCTTTTGCCCTATTAAAATTGGAAACCTGTGAATTCTAGCTTTTACTTTCTTTGGAGTAATCTTTGGATTTTTCATGTTTTATTATTATAATGGTTTACATATTCTCAGCTCGAACCATAATATTTCCAGTATCCTATGCAATTTTTGGAGTCACAATTTTTTAGGCATAACTTGACATTTCTTCGTTGTCAGAATGCCAATGGTGTGAGCGGAATTAGGATCCACGTTTCTAAACATGAGCAAGGAAAATAACTTCCTGAAAATGTTGCCTATAACAAATCTCCCTACCACTACTCCAACTTGGTTTTCCATCTTTTTTAGAGAAGTATGTGAACTTGACCTCCAGTAGTCTTGTGTGTAGTAGTGCTTCCCTTTAAAGAGGAATGAAACTAGTTTCAAAGTGACACAGTGTCTATCATAACTAGTTGTACCTATTGTCTGTCCAAATACAGGAATGCTATGAGTTCCATCCTGCTTGAAAAACAAGAATGATTGATAAAACTTTTCTTGATGACCTTTCTGTTTTACTAGCAGCTTCACTGATCTGCTTTTCATTCTTTCGGGTGCTCTTTTTCTGAGTGTTCAGAACACTTTGTAGTAGTAGTGGATTGTTACCTATGATAACTAGTTCAGTTCAAATTTTTCAGATAGTTCAAAATCATTCTAAATCCAATTAGAGATAACATTTTTGCCAATCCTTCTAGAAAAACAAGTCCTACATAATCGCTCTGGTCATTTTTATCTCTCCTAAGTAAGCAGTACCGGGTTTTTTACCTTATCTGTCCAGATATAAGCTGTCTGTGTTTTGCCTTAAAATACACTGCATTTTGCAGAGATTACTAAACAGTTCTTTGAAAAGCCAATAAGTCTCTTTCAGAAGTCATCGCAGTGTTGAGCACATCTGTGAGACACTGGGAGCTGTGCTTATTCACTGACAGTTTCAGTGGTATAGCTTCACTGTATGTAGTTAGCTGGGTCTTACTAATACTTTTTTGACATCTTTTGTAAATGCAGTAACTAGAGAAGAAAAATATTTTGTAGTGTTTCATGCTAAGGTAAATTTTAGCTGTTAAACTTGTAGTTTATTTTCTGTAAATGAAACTACAAAAACTCTCACAGTTGAGCATCTAGGTTCATAACCAGATCCTGAATGTAGTTCAGCAACTTCCAATTAAAAGGGAAAAATTGCAGACTTCCAAAACAATTAAAGTTGTCTGTGAAACAGCTGCTTTCCTTCTTAAAGCTTTAATGTTAAGTGTTAAAATGTTGTTATAGCAGACCAAAAGCTTTAGACCTTATTTATCTGCAGCAAAATGCTGACATAGAAAATGTAACAGACATGAGAGGAAGTCTGCTTTGTGAATCTGCATGAAAAATAGGTAGTAAATTTTGAAAATGTCTCTGTTTATGTGAGAGACTGCCTATGTGGCATCATCTGGAAAACTCCTGCAGTAATTTAACATCGTGTATCAGAGAATACTGCCTGACAAGCAGAATAGAAAAAATGTTCATCTTATATTAAAAATTGTAAGTCTACACTAAGTCCATGTGATTCTCTGTGACTTCAGTAGATATTTTGATGCAAGTCTAAAAGCAAAGTCAGTTACTTTTTAAAATGTTTTCATAGGTGATGCTTTTACATACTGTATAAGCTAATAGCAGAAGATTTTATCAGACGTTTGCTTTACCTAACAAGGAAGGTGGCAATAGAAACAAGTTTGTTCTCTGCTAGAAGGTTGTAATTTAAACTGACATAAAGAATTTCATAATTAAATCTGCACAGTGGTGCTCTGATATTACGGTGACAAGTGGCTGTTAACACAACCTATAAGTATTATCTAGAAAATTTAAAACCAGCTTATTTTTCACGTTTTATGCTTTACCAGACACCTAGCTATATAGTCCAGAATGCAGTTGGTATGAAGATTAGCTCCTGAATTACACAGTAGTAGTTACTCAATGCAAAGTCCTTGCTTATATTATAAATGAATAATTATCATATTTGTTTTAATCTTATCACAATAACATTTTGAGTATTTTGAGTGCAAGTACAAATGGCAAATCACTTCTTACATTGTTGTGAACTAAAATAAAGTTTCTGATTATTTAAAAAGCAAAATAATTTTGCAGCAAATGCATTTATCACGGAAGTATCGGCAAGACCACTAAATAATAGACTGATACCGGACAAGCAGGATCTACTGAATTAAAGGCTCTGTTTGAAAGTCCCCTTGAGGCTAATGCAGGAAATGCTATCACCAAGCCTTATAGCAGGGTCCAAGTGAAAGGCCGATGTTCAGCCAGCTTTCTTATATACATAGATTTTTAAGTTTATGTAGTTTTGAGAGGGTTAGTTAAGCTGTGAGCTTGTAAGGAAAACTTAGTATCTTCCTTGGAAACTTCATCTTGTCTCAACTGGGCAGCAAGGCTATGAACTTAGATGAAGATATCAACATACCCTTTTGGGATTTAAATAGAGAGCTCTCCAAGTTCAGCAGCGTATCACAGTTATTTAGTATATTTTGAGTACAGTCTGAGACATTCCTTGGCACTTCATGACATTACTGTTTGATGTATCGGATTCATGTAAATATGTGAGCAAAGACAGAGATTGTGTTGGTGATGTGTAGCTGAATTTTAGTTTTTAATAAGAATTACTACTCTTACAGCATAGTAATGTGCTTTATAAGTGAATGTTTTTCAGGAAGTTACAAACTTCCTAACAAAGTCATATCCATGTATACTGGGGAGGTAGTTTACATAAAAGCGTTTTATATTGCATTTCACCAGAAGTTTGCTGTTAGGGCAGCTCTCGTAAGCATTGAGTCAGTGTCGCATTTGTTAGTGTAGGTGTTTCCCATTCCTTTGCCTTAAATTCATGATCTGTTGCTGTTTTTCAGTTCTATCCTCATTACTTTCATTTTCCATATGAAGGTGTCTGAAACATTTTGGCTTCTTTACTAACTTCCCAGCAGCTGCTGCTAACTTTTCCATATTCTGTGCTGCTCATTTGTCATCATTTAAGTCTGCAGTGTTTTGTTTGTGAGGTGTAATCCATATGCATAAAGGAAGCATTAAATAAATACTTCCAAGAAATGAAGCAACATCAGTGAACATTAGGTGATTTTTAATTTTAAAAAAATTAAGGAAAAGTAAATTTTGCAACCTGTAACAGTAGAGCAGAGTGATCATTTTTAAATAACATGAGAATCTAGTAGGTCAGTGAATAACCTGTATATTAAAATGTTGATAAATAAGTTGATACTTCCAGGCATCACTGAAAATTATTCTGTGCTTTCTTGGACATTTGGGTCTCAGTTCAAGTTAAACATGTAATTGTTGCCTATAAAACTGAACTTGGAATTAAAAAACAGTGCTGAAACAGTAGGTAATGCATTGAATACTTGTAGAGTAAATTCCACCATTTTCTTCATAAAAATACATTACAGTCTTCATATATGAGAAGTGTTTTCTCACCTCTTAAGCATCTTAAGATGATGTACGCTTTCAGAAGGATTGACTGGTAATAAACCTCATCTTCACCTTGCAAGACAGCAAGGAACCAGTTTTGCTTTGATATACTTCTGCCAAAAGTCCGTCTTGAAGGTAACTTAGAAGGTCAGTGCGTCTTGCAACATAGGTCATCCTTCCAAATAAAAACATTTCTCTTGGCAGCATGACCAACAGCTCATGACTACTGTTTATTCTCTTCATACCTGCAAAATGTCTAGGCTGGCAGACTATGAAACAAAGCATCCATTTTAGATGTACTTTGAGTTCTAATGACATTTACTGAAGTGAACTTAGGCAGCAAATACTTACAATTATGAAATAGTTATGCAAATAAATGATGGCTGTTAAAGGTTGTAAAAAAGTGGCGTAGCGCTCATATTTATTTAAAGACGAGTTGTCCCAGGGCTTTTCTGTTGAATTTAGGTTCTCTAAGAATGTGTATACACATAAAAAATTAATCTCGTATCTGTATCTCTTTGTAAACACATACAGAAACCATCACCCTCAGATTAAGTTTGGGGGAATTTTGTATTTTAAGATTGGGTGAATTTAATGCTTCTTAAAGACCTGTACTGGGTATGGCTGGGATGGAGTTAATTTTCTTTATAGCAGCCTGTGTGTGGTGCTGTGTTTTACATTTATGACCAAAATAGCGTTGATAACACTGCAACGGTTTAGCTGTTGCTGAACAGCGCTAATAGAGTGTCAAGGCCTTCTCTGTTTCTCACTTTGCCGCCCCAGCAAGTTGGCTGGAGGTGGACAAGAAGTTGGGAGGGGACACAGCCAGGACAGCTGACCCCAACTGACCAAAGGGATGTTCCATACCATGTGATGTCATGTTCACCAATAAAACTGGGTTGAAGTTCTTCCAAAGTAGCTGTTGTTTGGATTCTGGCTGGGCATTGGTCGGCTGGTGATGAGTAGTTGGTTTTGTATCAATTTTTTTTTTTTTCCCCTTCACTTATTAAACTGTCTCTCTTGACCCATGAGTTTTTTTCACACCTGTACCCTTCCAGTTCTCTCCCCCTTTCCTCTGGGAGGGAGTAAGCGACCAATTGGGTGGGGGCTTACCTGCCAGCTGGGTCAATCCACCTCAAGACCAAAGGACAGATGTGGCTTTTGAGACAGAAATGCGTATTAACACTTCATTTTAGTTGAATTGGTTTGGTTACTTGCTGTGTTTCAGCAGACTTGCATTTTTTGACGGTTGCATCTCTGCTAGGGTCTGGGATTGAACCACCAGTTCAGTTCTGACCAGGAATAATCAGTAGAATGAAGTGAACTTCTGAGAGGCAATAAGTCATCTTTTGTGTTCCTTATAGGGGTTTAAATGGAAAATAGTAAGAGAAGTATAGAAATTCTTTAAAACTAGCAAACTTGTTTCTAAAGATAATTTTTTTTGTAACCCAAAAAGAGCTTCTAAGTCTTGGTGAATAATTTAACCATTATATGTTCATTAATGTAGTAATTTAGTAACTGACACTTACCTGAGTTTCTATTTGATTTTTTTTTTTCTCCCCCTATATCTGGAGCATTGTTGTAAGTAACCTAAATAACCAAACTGGAATTAAGTTTAATGTTTAAAAAATTATTTTGATCTGCAGTGTCACTTCTCCACAAGTTTATGTGGAATTTGATAACAAATCTAAGCAATCCATGTTGTTGTTGCTGTTGCTGCTGATCTACAGGGTGTAGATTCCAACTTTACAGTTGGAAGCTCTAAGATCACTGTCAGTTTGAACGTCCCAAAACTTTAAGGGACTTGAGTGATCTGCCTTTGGCAGCTGTGGTAAAAAAAAATGGGTACCAAGTGCTTCCAGCTTCTTTTACATTTCTTGTCTTCATTTGAAAGACTTTACTTTTGAAAGAAATGAGGAATACATACACATCCTTTTAAAGGCTCTTGCTTTCACTGAAGTACTATAACCTAGAAAAACAGTTCCTATGGCCATGTTTGGGGGAAGAGACTGGCTAGGACTGTTCTTATTACCTTACAGCATTGTGTATAAAACTATATATTTCTTCAGACTTAAGCTGAGAAGAATAAACGACAGCAGGGATAGAAAGTGAAATCAGCAATACCAAAGGAATATTTATGAAATCTGTAAATTGGAAGGAAACAAACTTCAGTAACAACAGAATACAGGATAGATCGAGAAGGGGTGAGAGAGAAAGTTCTGACAACAGAATTTAAGCAAAACCAGGGTAATCGGATCTACCAGCATTTACTAAAAGAAAATTAAGTGAAAGACTGTATGCAAGTTTAAAAAATAAGGGCAGATTATTCATTCATTCTGTTAAGTCCACCTTGACTGGTCTGTACTTGTGGTAACTAGGTTAAACAAATAAATAAAAAAGAGGTCGTAATACATGTAATAGTAGATGGTTAATGCCTTCTAATGGGGATATCAGTATTTTTCATAGATTTTTGTGTTCTAATCCTGAGAATGAAGATAAGAATTGGAGTAAACTGAGAAGGAATTTGGCAGATAACCAGTGGTTATACATACACCGTTACCAAAGTCCTCACCAGTGGCCAACACCCAAGAGCATTTTTGTTGAACATGATTCTGGTTGGACCAGGGATCAGAACAAGAACCACACTGATAAGTGAAGTGTCATATTCACCCAAATGACTGAATTATCCACAGAATGCCCTTCAGTGGAGTCAATCTTGAAAACTGCAGATGGGGAGAAGGTAGATCTTGTAACTTGAAAACTCTACAGGAAATTGACCTCTCAACTTTGCTATGAATATTCCTTTGGCCTGTTAGACATGTGGATGATTGCTCAGTTAAGGTACCGTTGAGCCTGAGTACGGGTAGTAATAGGTATACACAAGTCAGTTCTCTTTTTAGAAATATAAACTGAATCTACAAAACAGTACCTGAGACAATTTATAAACGTTGGCTTAAATGATAAAGAGGGCGAGTACTTTAGAAGTTACTTCCATGCAACAATGCATCTGAGGAGCTTTAAAAATCTTAAGTCTTTAACTAATAAAAAAAGTAATAAAATTTAATGCTAATATATAGTATGAACAAATTGGTAAATTAGTAATCTTAACCATCTGCCACTATTGTCTAGTAGTAAGGTACAACATTTTGGGAAAAAAAAATAAAAAATATTTGTTGTAACATAAACCCGTTATATTTGAGCAACTATACTGAATGGCTTCATTTTTTTAATATTCACTTGAATTGTAGTTGTCAGTACTTACAAAAAGGGAATCCTTGCCATATTGTTTTTAAATTTAAATAGTTTGCTTAGCTTAAGTCATCTGATCGCAGCTATTTTGGGTGTCTTTGTTCCAGTTTCTGCTTCTGAAAAATTTCTGTGTCATAGTTAGAGTCCCTGACTCATCAGTAGCCGTGTGTGGTTTTTGGAGCTCTCAGTTTTCTCTTTTCTTTAATTGAGAAGAATCTGCCTCTGAAGAATTACCTTTTTTGGTTCCTGTGTATGAAGCATTGAACAGGACTGCCTTCTCCTTCTCTCTCCGTCCTGTATAGTAGTACATTGAGTGAATTGCATGGCATCTTCTGATGAAGAAGTTTCCTCCATTTCTAAAACATTATTCTTGGCTGCACTTCTGTAATGTTTGGCAGCCATAGCTGCTTATTTTAAGATGTTCATTAAAGAAAAAAATTAACAGGATGAGAGACAGCTGCAGGTACTGGCAGTATACAAAATTCATAATTACTAAGAGTAACTGAAGCATATTATAGTATAATTCAACCGAAAAAACAGCTGGCACATGCTATATTTGTCATATGAGAGCTTTGCAGAACGTACTTGCTGCAGCTGGCGGATTTATCACCCGTCTGCCAAAATGCTAAAAGCTCACCTTTTGTTTCCCACTCACTTAACAAAGACAGTACAGGGTGGGGAGTGATTTGATTATTCAGCAGTTGGGGTTACTGCTCAATTTTAATATTAAAATCTCATCATGTGTGTTCGGGGGAGGGTTAACAATCAGAATGAATCAGCTGTCTAGCTCAACAGCCATCACATTTCCTTATGCTTACAAGGTTAAACTGTTTTCTTTAAATACATGTTCAGTGTGATCAAATTATAAAAATAATTTCTTGATATACAGCTGTATATGAGCATGTAAACTCTTGTTTATGGCCTGTGCTGCTAAGAATGCTAATTCCACACCTCAGTACAAGTATAGGAGACAGATTGTTTTCAGTAACTAAGAATTTTTAATTTAGAAAATTGATCTATGTGGATAGTCCTCTAAGATGACATAACAATAAAGATGGTTAGTCAGAATTTAAGAATTTATTTTCAAAGCCTTTTTTGCTAGTGTAGTTGAACATAAGCAGTCTACACATTGTAAGGAGTAATCTTTGAATAGTTTTCCAGGGAGTTTATTTTGAAAAAGGTATGTATGAAAAGATAGGACAGGAATTGTATAAAATTTCTGTTCTGCTACTAAAACAGTTTATAAAAACTGAGCTTTCAGAAAACAGCTGTTCATTAGGGCTCCTATATTGAAAATGCTTCATCTTGATGCTTGATATTGGTTACAGAGGACAAATTGCAATAGTGGTGTTAAGTGTTAATGTGTTATCTTGATCCTGCAGTTTTAATCCATCTTTAATTCTTATTTTATATAAAAATGTTCACATGTGGTAACACAGGTATAATCTATATATCATTTTAACTGTCTAACATGGTTTAAGTATCTGCCTATGTACTCTCATTTTTATAGCAGCTAGTCAAAAAGCGTTGAACTGTTTTTATGGTATCTACCTGGGACTGGTTAACAGGGTTGGTTGACAACAAGGGAGTGGAAACTACCAGCCAGGTATACTCATCAACCGTAGGTTAACAGATAGAGTGCAACCTCGTATTTCAAGTGCCATATAGCAGTTTCCATTCAAAATTTTATAAAATACTAAATTTAAAAGTTTTTTAGGGGTAAATTATTGTTGAGAACTAAATGCCATCATTAAAAGAGCAGAGGCCTTTTAAGACAAAGATCTGATGTTAAAGTGTCTCCTACCTTACTGCCTTTTCCCCAGAAGGAATAAAGGCTTTAGCTTCCATTACAGCGCATGTAGTTTCAGTAATAGGCAGAGCACCTAAAGGTTAGGTATCAGCTTTCTGAGCATTGTCAATGTGCTACATACTCATGAAGGTGGTTGCACTTCAGCATGCTTTCAACTTGGCAAAGGAGGGCGAATAGATTTGAAAATTCTTCTTCACAAACATGTTTGAACCTCAGTGTAGAAGGTGAAACTGGTGGCAAGAATCTTGATCACACCATTTTCTGTGATGGCTGTTGCTTCTGGAGTAGAGACTGGTGAAAGGTTAGAGCAGCTCATTTAGTTTTGCATATTCCTCTGGCTAAATTACCAAAGTTTAGATATTTCCATCTTTGGTCATACCTCTTTTTCAGTGGCTTGTGATGACAGGAGGCAAGAACTGTTTTCTTTGAGCACCAACTCAAAGATATCTACCGTAACCCAAATATTTTTTATCTTCAGTACTACACAAATTCAGGATCACTAAAACATTCAGTATAAAAGTAAAAAGACCATTTTGAAGACGGTGGCTTTTTCCTTTTCCTCATGAAGTGTTACATTGCTGTCTGTCTTGCAAGTATAGTATGATTTGGTTTTAGGTACTTCAAAGCACCTTCAAAAATGTCCACATTGAAGTTTGGTTGTGAGACACAAATTAGAATGTTAATCTAAATATTGAATGCACTGTGAAAATGCAGCTTATATTTATAGCATATTTGATAATGTGCCTGCAAAATAAGATTCGATAAACAGAAAAAAACTCCCATAAAATGTCAGATAAACTCCTCTTGATTCAAACAAATACATCTCATTCCTCTGCCATTATAGTTTTGAATATACATCACAAAGAAGTGCTAGCTGTGTAGTGCTTTTGAAATGAATGTTTTAAGGGCAACGCTGTAATTAAAAATACACTATAAGCCCCTACAATGCAAGAAAGTACCTATGAAATTATATTCTGATAACTGATGCACTGTTTGTGTTAATCAGCATCTTTTCTTCTGATTAACAGAAGTGAGCTGAGTCAACAAAAACTTCGTAGCCAGGAGCTCATTTCTCAGCTGGAAATGGCAAATGAAAAGGTAACTGAGGTAAGATAACGACTGATATGACAACTACTTGCAGTTACAACCTGATGCATGCACACTAGGATCTTAACAGAAACCTATTTAGATGACTTACGTTGCTGGTTTAGAAAAAAGTAAGGATTTTTTACAGGAGCAGTCATAACTGGAAAACCCCACTGTTTCTGCTGATTGACATGTTCAGATGGCAGGAAGACAAATTAACTTTACTCTCGAATTACAAGAAAAGGTAAAGGAGAGATCGTCTTTCAGGGTTACTAATCTAGCAATTTTAGACAATTCAGGAAATGTTTCTGAAGTCACTTATGCCTATGTATGCATGCATACCTCTAAAAAGGAGTAGGTATTGTGTTACGGATAATGTAGCATATGCAGAGATACCAAATTCTCAGCATACTATGTGTATAGTAGAATTTACACTGTGTGTGCATATATGCATATAGATAAAAGCATTATCCATTAAAGATTAAGGGCAGGGCTGTTTTGGAATGTGCATTGTTCAATAATTAATGGCCACTTTAGAAAACAGCTATCCTGTCAGCCTCATAAATCTGGGATAATACCCAATTCTATCTAGGATAAGTCCTTCTGTGTTGGTTTTTGTAGTGCTGTATTATTTAGAGGAGAAGAATGGGGCTGGTGTGAGAATAGATTTCTGTAAGTAAAGGACAGTTAAGTAAGACTTTATATGTACCCTTTTGATGAAGAGAAGAGAAAAAACCTGTAGGAAGATTATCATCTCATTTGTGTTATCTAGTACTTTCTTTTTCCCCTTTGACTTACATTGTAAGATTGTGTAAATTAAATTACCTGGATTAAAATGTCAGGTTTTATGCATCTTACTTCAAGATGGTGAAATGAGTAAAACTTCCTCTGCAGATTACTCTGATTGGAAAAGTCATATGATGTCAATTTTGAGCTGGAAATTCTCTGTAATGTGTCAGCAGTATGTCTTCAGTCTTATTTTAAGTGGCAAACAGTTCCGCTTCTTAAATTCCTTGTTTTAAGCTTTTTCGCTACAGTATGCATGGATCCAGTAAAAAGAACTTTGCATTTGTAATGAGGTATTTCATTTACACAGGATGAAAAATTAATGATGGAATATCGAGAATACATCAACAGGCTTCAAAGGCGACTGAGCCAGGCAGAACAGAGGGCCGCTACAGCATCTCAAAAGGTACAAAACTAACAAAAAACATGTTACCCAAGTGCATTAAAAAAATCCTATTGAATACAACAAAAATACTCACTTTGTATCATTCCTGAGGTAGAGGGGATCATTTATGTGCATTATCACTAATATAATTTTAACAACAAGCTTGTATTTTGGATGCGTCATCACAAAACTGATGCATATTCAATTAAGTGCCACCTTCTGACAGGATGCTTAAGTGACAGTATAGATTTGTTTATGGAAACAAATTTGATGCAAATTAAACTTGTATGGTTCAAAATGTGTGAATGAAGGTATATGATCATTTCCATCTGCAGAAATGGCAGCAAGTTAACAAAGAGGTAAAAAAACTCCTTAAACAACTGCAGCTCCTATTTACATAAAGCAGGCTTTTTTTAGCTTGGTGTAACCTCCTGCAGCAGTCGCAAACGGTGGCTTCACACGATAAAGAGCAAATTTTGTGCCGATTCCTACACCTGTCTCCTGGGGAGTTTGATGTAAAACAAAGCACGTCTTGAGTTGATGACTAGAGAACTGCCTTACAAAAACTGCTAGGCAGAGTAGCTGATTTGTGGGAATTCTGTTTGTGGGGTTTTTCAGCCAAATAAGTTCCCTGGTCCAATTCACTGTGTGGCCGCACAAAGAGCATGGGGAAACGGCGTGCAGTGGAGTGGTTGCAGGACAGAATTGATAGTGCAGACCTGCTCAGTGTTCATCCAGTTGCAACCCTGAGTACCTTCTGCCATGTCATGAGGACTTCCACAGTTGTTAACTTCTTGTCTGTCCGCCTGCATTTTCATTAGTAGCCTCCAGTAGCTGTGTCCCCAAAGATTGTAGGAGAAATACAGCCCACGGCAGTTAGCATCAGTTACATGTAACGGACACACCAAGTCCTGTAGTATCAAAAATACTGAAAACTGTGCAGACAGAATAGGAAATACTTGCTTTTTTCCAGGCCCTGGGAAGGGGGAAAAGAAGGGATGGTGTATGTATCTCGCTACCGTATTAAACATGCCTAGCACATGTTTCAGTGATTCTGAAAACTGCAGAGAAGGTGCGTCTGTTAGAGCTGTTTATATGCCTAAGACCTCCTTGTGCACCGTTGTGATCACTTAATGAGCTGAATTGTTGCTGCCTTCTTTCTCCAGTTCTCCTACAACTCAGTTCCAGCTTTGAGCAGTACTATTCAATATTTCTAGACATTAGGGATACTGGGAGGAAAGGTGTTCTTCTCTTCAGAGAGAGAAACTTGGGGCTTTGTCTAAACCCCATGCTACCTAGAATTCTGTATTTTCTCTGCTGGGCAGTAGGTTTTTTCTTCCATCCAGCGTTCTTTTTTCAATTCTGTTCAAGCTCTACATCTTGAAGCAAATCCCATGGGGGGCTTATACACTGGGTTCGCTTATTTGCCAAGCAAATTTGTTACTCAAGTTTGTCTCCTGTTAAGTAAAGGTGGTCTTTCTGCCTCCTAATTTTTTACAGTGATTTAGGTAACCCATGTGCAAATTAATAGCTTTTTAACATGGGTGATCCCACGTGAGTTGCAGAGAGGAAATGTTTGGTTGATCTAAATTGTCCAATTAGGACAAAGGGCATTTTTTTCCCAACAGCAGTGAATAAAGGGGCATAGCTGCCAAGCTATCGTAACCTAAGCCCCGTTTCCTGGCTGTAAATGCTCTCTGTCATGACAAGGTCTACCCAACCGGTGAAGGTTTGCTCTGAAAAAGTGGTTTGGTTTTTTTTTACCTCCTGTTTCTTCTACGGATCTGTTCAGCAGCTCTAATACTTCTGAGGTGCTATCTTCCCTTAAAAAACATGGTCACAGCACCTTTCAAGGGAGTGAAGTCCTGGCATCAGTGCCCATATAGGAAGAGGTCTTGCTGTTCCTGAAAACTTCAATAATTAACTGTTCCTCACCAGTCGCCCTCTGAAAGGTAACAAAGAGACTTGGTAAGATGTCCAGCAGCTAAATTGCTGTCCAGACCTTATTGCTGGTCTTCAGAACTGCCTTGCCATCTTCAGGCTTGGCAGAGGTTAGTGCTGCCAGCTGTCAAGCATGGCTTCTTTGTAGTGACTTAAGAACTTCGTGCCAAGCCCCTTCATCTCCCTGCCCACCCCACCCCCCCACAAAAGACATACCAGCCCTGTTCCCACTAAAGGCTGGAAAAAGCAGTCTCCAGGAGTACTGCTGCAAGAACATCCGCTCTTCTGAATCTGAAGAAACAAGGTGTTCATTCTCTTCTAGCTCTCAGAAGACTGAATGTTTGTGTGTGTGCTTCCTCAGAATCAGAACGGTAACTCTTCTCTGTATTCTGAACCTGTAGGTTGAGGGCTACTTTCTGACTTGACTTAATTGTGTATTCTCATTCCATTATCCAGCTTACTTGTAAAATTAAATCCAATACAGGCTAGAGCTGGACTATTAGGGAGTCTAGAAATTACATTTTTCTTGTGGTTAGTTCAATGACTATAAATCTTAGCTATTTATTAAATAATAGTAATTCAGGAAGAAACATAAATACAGGGTAATGTTTGCACAGGCTTAAAATGTGTGGATTCTATGTAGATGTCTTTAAAGTATACTCCTGCCACCTAATCTTTCATCATCATGAATTCTTTGGGATCTGAAATGAGACAAAAGCAGTAGTCATCTATAGAGTGCGTTGTGAATTTTACTGTTCACCCCAAATTCCCACTTAGCTATGCTCCCTCTCCTTCACAACACCTTCCATATTGAAGTTCTGCTGATACTTGGGAGCTTAAAAAACATTCTATAAGAAGCTATCTGCTTGTTTTTAATTACAGCTCAGCCTGATAACTACACAGAAGAAAAAAGCTGCTTCCCTGAAGGATCTGGAAAATATTTAAACATATGAATTGTTCATCCACGCCGTGTTGACGATAAGAAGATTGCTGGAGAAACTTCATATTGGAGCATTAAAGTCAACTCCATGGCAAGGCTTGTAAAACTTAGATAAACATTTTCTGATTTATTCAGGTAAGAAAGGGGGTGGACAAAGATACTGTATCTGCATGCATAGTAAAG
Organism: Haliaeetus leucocephalus; assembly: GCF_000737465.1. NCBI lineage: Eukaryota > Metazoa > Chordata > Aves > Accipitriformes > Accipitridae > Haliaeetus > Haliaeetus leucocephalus. Next base: position 175,524 of record NW_010972617.1, read on the forward strand.
ACTGGAAGAAGACTGCAGAATGATGTAATTAAAGTCCTTTAATGTAGCAGATGAAACAATCTGATACAGTGCTGTGGCATATTGGTCTTTTTTTGGTCTAAACACCAGCTCCAACTACGACAAGATTGTGTACAGGGAACAGATAACATTATATTGAAATTCATGAACAGCTTTGCTCACATACAGTCAATACCTTTAATTTTTCTTTGTAGTGCAGTAACTTGGGAACATTTTGAAGACCTTTTATGAATTGTAGTAAGACACTAATTAAATCATGAATGCCAAATAGTTGCTGTTTTTATAGTAGGCATTACAGCTGCAAAATGCCTCCACTGCCTTCCAGTTTTAAGAATTCGGTTCAGTTTGTTCCAATGCCCCTGGGAAACAGTTAATAAATAAAATGCTCCTGTGGCTACTCATACAGCTCATGTCAAAGGACCGTAATCTTTCTTCGGTTGTGCTTTTTCTTCCTGATTACTGTTTTACAATTGTTCCTTGCTTTCCTGTTGATCTGCTCTCTCGGTTTGTATGTGTCTGGGAATTTCAGTTCTCCATTACTTCAGTTTGCACAAAGCTGGTTAAGTCATCCAGCTGTTATGCATTTTGAACTAGCGTGTTTGAATTCTACAGATGCCACTATGTGGGAATCCTCTTGCGTGCATGTTTTTGGTAGCGGAGAAACTTCATACATACAATTCTAAAATTAGAGCTGAACTCTGTTTTCTCTTTCAGCATATATTATAAACATTGGATAGGTGTTAACTGATTTTGAAGTGCTCCCATCTTGGAGTTATGTGATGTAATTTCTTGTGAAGAGTATAGCTCTAGTTTGTAACTTCTACCTCAGTTGATGGATAATGCTTACCCGGTGCTTGGTGAAAACTGTTGTTTTGGACTAAGAAGCCCATAGGTCTGTCGCAGTGGATCTTCACCCCATTTGCATTTTAGAGGACAGACCTGGGTTGATCACCACATGGAGAAAGTAAGAGTTTGTGCCACCTCCTGAAAACATGGCTGTTCAAGTACAGCCTGCAAGATGGATGCAACCTCAAGAAAAATTTCTGCTTACCGCAGAGGAAGTTACTATTTTCTACAGTTGTACACACACACACACACGTGCTTCTTTACTGGTGCTTTCTCAGTTTGATACATGCCTGTATCCATTACAATCTCCAATTTTGCTAAAAAGACTTCAAAGATTTTTTTCAAAGCAACATGGATACATTGTCCAGCAGCTCCAAACGTCTGCTGCAGTGAGACTTTCATCAATCAACTGTGTATGTGATACAGAGGGAGGTAAGTACCAAGAACCTTATTTTAATTTGCATAATGCACATCTGAGATGATGACAGACCACCTGGAAGATTTTCTGTGAGCTATTAATCCCATTCACCTCTTAAAGAGAGGCTCTAGCTGTGAAGTGAAGCCTGGCTGAAAAACGGCAGGAACAGTATTTGTGTTTTTGTTCCTTGAGGCACAGAAGGGCACCTGCCTGGTTCCCTTTTAGTTGTGGGTATATTCATTTCAGCTTATGGTGTGGCTCTTGTGTAATGGTTACTTGCCAGAATATGAACTGCAGTGATGACAAAAGCACCTAGTAGTAAAGTTAAGGGGCAGCAGAGCAATTACGGCAGATGACACAGGAAAGAAAAAGACTTCCCTCCTGTCTGCCTGATCCTCTGAGCAGCTAAAAAATGACCAAACACATCTGTCTGAACCACGGAACGGAATGTGGTCAAGTGAAGCTCATCATCTTGCCACCACCTCCTTTCATTTCCGTTTGGCGTCTAGAGGAGGCTGCTGGCGTGCTGCTCCCAAGCTGGACTTTCAGAGGAAAGGCACTTGCTGAGGCAATTAAAATCTGAGGCTTGCTGGTTAGGTAAGTTTTGCTCTTTCCCTCACGATGCTAGATTGTTTCATGGAATGGAGCAGCAGGCTTTTCAATCATCTGTCTTGGCTATTCTACATCTGTTTCTATCTTAGGTTATTTCTTGTCACTCTTCCATTGGAAAGTGTTTGTTTCCCCTACCTTCCTTTCCCACCCCAACACCAGTTTTTGAGTGTTTTAAAGATTCCCTAGTGTGATATCAATGCTCCCCAATGAGTTAAACTTTGTTCTTGACTGTCTTTACTTAGGTAAAGTTTTTAGGTGAATAGTTAGTTAGTTCCATTCAACAGGTGAGATGATAGATAGATAATCTGACTATGAAGGTAGTACAGTTTCATTTTGGGCCTTCCCAAGGGCCCCACACACCTTCTGGCATAGGCTGGATCTTGAAACAGCTATCACTGCATATGAGAAACTTTTTCATAGTCTACTGCAGTGGTTACCAAGCTGTACTCAGCTCTGACCCACTCTTACTCAGTAACCCCAGCCCTGCAGTGCCTGTCAGAAAGGCTGTTGTCAGCAATATCTACAAAGCAGCTGCAAGAACCTCTTTTGGACTTCTATTCACACCTGGAAGAGCTTGTACTAGTATCTCTTAGGAGGGCCATCCTTTAATCTTTATTCTTTGAAATATGTTTTTGAGGGGTGCCACTCACAGCTGCCCACAACGGGAATGTATGTGATACAAGTACAGATCTGAGAAACATTATTTACCCATAGCTGTTTTTCAAGCTGTATTGCTAGACAAATGCCTTCACAACCTTGTCCTGTTCCTGCTCTGCTCCAAGTCTGTTCCATGTTTCCATATCTTGAGTTTCGAGGAAGCAAGAGGAAAGGACCTACTCTGCCCTTCACGCCTTGTGTCCTAGAGATCCTGCTAGAGCAGCAAACGTTCTCTGTCAGCATTGCTTGACTATAGGCAGTTTGTAGTGTGAATGTACATTCAGTGGTCTTGTCTTGAAGATCCACAGGTAAGAACCTCATGTTCTTCTTCCAGTGGAACACGTGTATGAAGATTATGGACTTTGGAAGGACATCAGATACCAACAAATGTAAACTATTTGAGGTAAGCAACATCTCTTTGAGGATCTCAAGGAAAAAAGCATACCATTTTCTGTTGATGGGACAGGCACAGCTGTCAGTAGCAAGACCCTATACTATTCCTAACCAAAAAAAAAAAAACCAAACCAAAACCAAACCACATCTTTCTCTTGCAACCACAGTGTGCATTTTGTAATAATCCAAATTAAATGCTTATTTTAACCATGAAAGTTGTTCGGATCATTGCAGTGAAGTGTTTAAAAACCCAAACAAAGTAACTACTGCAAATTCTAAAACACTGCTGGCAAGGATACTGCAAAAATGTACAGCATTTATTCACATACAGACAAAAAGGCACAATTCTACTGAATATCTTAACAAAAAATACAGCTGTCTTCAACTAGGTCTTTATAAATACTTCAGAAAAGGGAGAAAATAAATACAGGATAGGGCCATGTAATATAAAATAGTTATCTCTACATATACTTTTTATTTCTATCTGTTCGTCTTCATGCACCTTTTTTAATTAATTTCAGCTGAATGGACACCAAAGCTAGGCACATAGTGAAAAATCTTCTGTACAAGGTTTTACAAATGTAATGACAATTTTCTCAAATTTCTGAAATTAAGATTTATACACAACACGTATAACCCTTCATTTAGCTTTGTGTGAGTTTATAACCTAACAAATGGCATTCCAGGCAACTTTACAGAAGTTCAACTAGCCTACAGTTTGACAGAATACACCAATCATAATCAAAGATCTCTTGGTCAGTCTGCACAAGGAAAGGTAATGCTTAAAAACAGAAATTCAGCAAATGGTTCTACCCCAATAAAATACAGGGCTGGGTTTGTATTGTCACTGCTGTACTTGCACCACCTCTTCTGCTGAGCGGTAAGCATGGGAGATGAAACTAACCTACAGAGCTGGTCACACTGCGGTCGTCTTACAGCGTTTTTGGTTTTGGTTCAGCCTAACTTGAAACATTAGAAAGCTTATTAACCTAAACGTCGGGGAGCAAAACAGATAAGGCATTAACTCTGCACAACATTAGCATTCATAATAGTGCAAATTAACAAGGTACCTCTTTCAAACTGGTGTGAGGTTAAATGTTTACTTAGAATCCAAATTTAGATTACTCCATCTATGGCTTGACAAACAATTCCCTATACAGTCATGAGTTTCTTACAGAAAGTAACAGTGCCTGTCTGGAAAATAATCGGGATGTTGAGTAGAACGTACCTGCATTTACCTTTTGTCTGTCTGTTGTTGTTTAATCAAATAAGTACTTATTCTTTTAACATGTCCCAAGAGCGACTACCTAATTTCAGATTCACCAGTTTGACTGAATTTCACCTCTGTAAGTCATGAAGTTAATCTAACTTCTTAGGACCAGCCATGGTTTTTTAAAGGTATGCTATCTTACGCAAAATTCCCCTTCCTCAAAAGGTTAAGACTTCTGAGTTTTAAAACAAAGGATAGGGATGCACTCTGCTGAAATATTTAATCAAGTGATAACTTGCATAGCAAGATACGGTGTTAATAAGCTTTTTTTTTGCCTTTTTTTTTTTTTGTGATATTGAATCCTCTGGAAGACTCAGTTATGGCAGAGTTCTACTGTGTTTTAAATGCTCCCTGCTCAAGAGGCAAGGGTCTAACATTAACAAGTGAGCGGATTTGATAACAGCAGGCTAGGAGTAGAAAAGGGGGGGAGGGGGGGCATGTTGCAGGGAAGGGGGTTCTTTATGCCTGTCTTTCTGTAACACATTGCTGCTGAAACTTTTTCACCAGTACATACCTGACTTATATCTATGCAGAATTCCAAAATTTACAGGTTCCTAACGCTCCACTGTTATATGTGCACTCTACTCGGTACAAAACAGTATCCTAATGATCTGCTAATATTATTGCTCACAGCTTACTAGTTATTGCCATTTGCAATTATTAAAAAAAAAAAAGTACACTATCAGAATATGAGTTCCCTCTTCCATCAAATCTAGTCCAGAATAGAATGAAATATTTTTTCTTCTTTTGACTGTAAAGAGCTAATCACAATTTATTGCCTCTCCATTTTACTCTCTTTAAAAATATATATTCATGTCCACTTTAAAGCAACCCTTTAGTGTCATAAGCGTGGCTTTCCCAGTACGTACCATTAGTGCATATGTGGTGGGCTTTGGGAAATCCTACCGACTAGTGCCTTAGAAATTATTTTTTTCTTGAATTGTCATCAGACTCCCAGAGGCAGGTGACTGACTCAACGGTGAAGGGTTACTCCACGGGCTGCCGCAACCCACAAACCTGCGCCCTTTCTCAGACCTTGCTCAGTCTGAGTCTTTCCAAGCTGCTGTTGCACTGCAAGGCAGCTGCAGCCCTGACCTGTCCCTTCCTCCTCCTCCAGTATAACGTCACGGTTCAATCTGGTCATCTCATAAGTAAGCATCTTGACATGTAAACTCTGGAGCTTATGGAGGGTTTTGAGCGGCCATCTATGCTTAAACCGAATGCAAGAGAAAACACTCTGCCAAGAGGGGAAAAAGACCTACCACCATCCAAGGAAAGTGACCATTTGTAATGGGATTTAGCAGTGCAGTATGGTTAAACAACCATCTTCCATTCAATACACACTAGTTAAATTAAGAGCTTGTGCTTTTCCAGAAGGCAGGGGAAGGCAGTAAAATTTTATCAGTGCTTCTTAGCTACAAGGGATGAATGCAGCCTACTTCCCCCTACCCACCCGAGCCCCTTCTAAAAGGTTTTCATGAGTTATTTTAGTGTTCATCACAAATCCTATTATAGTAGTGATGTCATTTCTCTGCTTACTCAGGAAAGTTGCGAATAAAGGAGATTCAAACTTCTCACAGAATGGGGGGGGGGCCAAAAAAACCAGCTTTAAGTGCATGTAAACATGTTTATACAGCTCAGGAATAATGGGTTATCGATTTGTCAATCTGTAGCCACGTCTAAGAACTCTCCTCTCTCACACCAATAAATAATGTGGAGTTGGCTTGTAGGCAGTGACTCTACTGACCACGGTGCTGACACCGTGTCCCTGTGTCCAGTCAGGATGCCAGGATACTTCGCCTAATAATGTCCGTCCTTCTGCTGATAGTGCTGTTTGGACTGAGCCTCTGCTGCCTGCACTTTTTTTCAGCCACTTCAGTCTCTGAGTCGCTCATTTCGACATCCGGGATGTACCCATCATTCTCACTGTCAGGCTTTAGCTTGCTTTTTGGCCTGTCCTTCGGTGAAACTCTGCCCACGCCCAGGTAGGGGTAGCTGGAGTTCTGGCGGCAGGTCTCCTCCGGGCTCTCGCCCTGCTGTTGCCTCTCCCCCTTCTTTGGAATTCGGAATCCGCCCCAGTTTTTCACTGGGCTCGTGGGCGTCGTAGGCACTTTAACTACTGTCTGAGTAGAGTTTACTTTGACAAGCCCCCCATTGCATTTAGGCACTATATCCCTCCGCGTGCCAGGTGCTGACCTACCACCGGAGTGGTTCACAGCCCTTTTATTTTCTGATTGCCTCTGAGAGAGTTCTGTGGGTCTCAGTGGTTTGTGGTTGTGTTTAGAAGTCTTTTCCTTTAGCTCTCCCTTGATCACCTCGCACTGGGGACGATTGTCTCTTCTTTTTCTGTGGTCTGGTATAACTGTGCCATTTTTCTGCTGTGCTGATACAAGCCGTGTTTCTGCAAAGGTCTTGTCAAAATTTAAAAAGCTACCTGGAGCTGCACCGCCTTCCCTTTGGCTGGGCTGCCGCAGCATGGATTTGCTGTTGTTCCCAGAGCTGTTTCTTACTCGGTCTCTCTTGTGTGGTTTTTTCAAAGAGTGGCTTAGAGATGTGCCCATTTGTTTCCTGAAGAATGCCGAATGCCATTTCAAATCCTCTATCTTGGGGGCATTGGGGCCTAAAGATGGACTATTGAACAACACCGTGTTTTCCATTGAGGAGAATGAGGAAGGCACACCTAAATGGAAACAAATTTAAGTCAAAGTCAAGCAATTCCGTGTCTGGGTAAATAACTGCTTTTGCATGCACCTATTTGAACTCTGTTCCTCACACCTGACGTTCTTCAGTATAGATGGGTATTTGGTTGCCGACCCAGCACCTTTACGTCACGATTATGCGGCTATGTCGTGGTTTGACAACATTAACTGCTGGTGTAGTTTACTTTCCCGTAGCTGTGCTGCACCTAATTGCACTTGTAGCAAACAGAAATCCTAGCACTACTCTATCCCCTAGGACAGAGAGACTCCTCAGAAGAGGGGGAGGAAAAGCAATCAGCAAGTGGAGCTGATTGATTGGTTCTGTCTGAAATATGGTTTATTAGTCACTGAATACTTTAAGGATAATCTAGTTAATGCAGTAACTGTGAAAGTATTCATCTTCCTGAGAAAAGACTACTGTCAATGAGATTAGGCAGAAAAAAAGTGGTGTTGTAAAACCAGAGCGCTACCTTTTCAAAATTCGTTTCTTTAAACTGCCATCTATGATGCAAAGAAGCACATACTAAACACTAATGCAGCGGCACTAATAAACTGCAGACTTACTAGGTACCATATGGCACTTGAATGTAAGTCATGGTCTCTCTGTCATACAGGGTCATTAAAGAATCACACCAGAAAGGCTCTGAAGCAGCAAGCCATTCAGTGCCCCACGGATAAGAACACAGACTTAGCAGTTTCTATAGCAATGTGCCCCCCATTAGAGCTACACAGATTCTCATTTTTTCTTCCAATCTGCTGATGCATGGTGGACTACACAAGATTTTAATGAGAATAAACGAGGTCCTGTTTGTCCTTCAAAATTAGCCATTAGCCTGTAACCAAACCTTTCACTGCTTCTGCCTCCTGTGGTCTTACATGAAAAAGGTAACACTGAAGCATACCTGAAACTCTTTCTTGTTCCAGCTGCTTTGCGTAGATATTAAATATCTGCTCTTGAACTTTGCAAACAGATCTCTTGATTTTTTCCCTTCGGGTCACCATGTAAGTGAGATTACGCACCTAAAAGACATCAAATTGATGAGTTTTACAGGAATTATTTTTCTGTGACGTTGTCAGTCTGTGCTTTGAATTGATTCAGTTTAAGTACTATACACCATTTAAACAAGTTAGTAATGTATTTAAATTTAACCTCCTTCAACACACTTCTTAGAAAAGAGTCTTAAATACCATTTAACTGATTGATTATTCCATCAGATTTGGGAGGCCCACAGCACAGAAGTAACTTCCGTGAACACCTCAATCCTGTACATACAGACAGGAACTCTAAGAAATGCTGGAAATGCTTAAATTGACTCAGTATTAAATAGCCTAGCACCAGTTGCTTCTTGCTGTTTGAGACACAACACGGAATTATACTTAATTAATAGCATGAAAATGTGGAGAACTATTCAACAGTACCGGTCTTCGTGATGACCCTGCCACTGCAGTATGATCGATCAAAAAAAAATGAAGGCAGGCCCGTCTCTTCATGCCGTAGCACAACAGAGGTAGCAGGGACTGGAAACAGTAACAAACTGATTGTTTGACCATCATCTCTGGGGTTTTTTTAGAAGAAAACTACATTTCTGCCCTTACAATGTGACTGGCGAATCTGGACAGCTGTGTAAGTTTCACAACCTCCGCTCTACTAGAGCTCAGCAGTTATTTCTTTCCCAGGCGAGGGAATCGCAGGGAAGTATACGTGGGTGTTCCCAAGGCTCCCCTCCCAGTTCAGTGTAGCTGCATACAGCCTGGTGCCCTGTGGATTACAACCTTGGCGGCTGATCTCACCACCAGTGTAAGGAGGAGACATTTAACAAGCATGACTAAGGTCCTGCTCTATTGAAGGCTTCTAGTCCCAGGACAGCCAGTAGTTTTACGTAACTGTCGTTACTCTGTGGATGTGAATGAGAAGGGATCTGTCTAGCCCGGTACCCGCCCTGATACAGTCCACAGTCTTTTGTTTTTCGCCTTGTCTGATCCAAGCTGCACACACAACAGATACGTCATGTCCACAGAAGTACCTGTTTCATTAGGTGAACTGGATGACACGATTTCAAAGTCTGTGTCTAGATGGATGATACTGTCACTAATGTCAAGTCATAAAGAAGTCCACCCGAATTTATCTTGACAAGGAAAAAAAACCGTAGGCCCCATTTTTTACATTTTTTTTCATCCAAGTTATCTTGGATGTACAATCAGTGGGAACAACCGAGTAGTAAAGCATTAAAAATATTACTAGAATGATGTATCCCGTTTTGACGTCACACTTAAAAATGGAAAGGATACCTACAGAATAATATAAGATCCAGAGAACACAGTGACAAACTCAACTTATTTAGCTGATCAAAGAGAAGATCAGAAGAAATCTTGAGCACACGGAGCATAAATGAAAGATACTAGGTAGCAGCTACAAAGGATGCAGTAGATGCCTGAGCACCTGCTGTGCTGATTTGAAGACTAGATAGCATTCCAGGTTACTGACGCTGAGGTAGGACCTCTTGAGCCGGGTTCTGCACGTGGCCTATAAGAGCCATATGCTGTACGGATGTAAAAAACTAAAATAATTTCAGTACTCTTTCTTGTTCTAGCTTATCTTAAACTCTACTAGTTAACCCCTAAAAAAAAACAAAGGAAGGAATTCGGGTCCTTGCAGGATCAGATGTACTTAAAACACCAAACTGATCCTACAGAACTGTTCTTTAAACATTCAGAACCTAATTGAGTGGAATATCATGTGCCTCCTAAACCTTTTACAGAGACAGTCCAGTGAAATGTCCTCCTACTACACTGTGTCAATGAGAAACAGATCTGCTGCAGAGCAAGGTAAGCTCCATAATCTTTTCCTTCTTATGCACCAGGAAAGGAGCAGAGAAAGCCCTTAAAGGTTAAAAAAGCTCTAGCCAGGGGTTGCAGTACAGTCCACAGCCGTAAGTGTTACTCAGTAAAAAAGCATAAGCAGAAATACGACAATCCAGTTATAAGGAGAGTGGATACTACAAGCCAAGACCTGCTGGCCCTGTGAACTAACCCTCTACTTGAAGAGGGTAATTGGTGTGCTCTGCAGAAATTTAGTGTTAACCGTCTTTTCTGACAATAACAATGCTAAGATGCGGCATGGAGTGCCTGCACGCGAGAGCAGTAACTGAGAGCGTCGTTTGGAAAGGTGACTAATGAAGGCTAGCGCACCTCGCACAAGCGCGGGGCAGCGCAGTGGCTTACCCGCTCCAGATCCTGCCGGAGGTGTGTGAAGAGCTGCAGTCTTCTGAACAGAACATCCTGTTCCCGTTTAGCCAGATTGTCCTCTTCATCCTTCTTTGGGGTAATCAAAGGCTTATTGAAGTTGGCTTTTCTCTTCAGCTTCCAGTACTGGTAAAGGAATCCCACTGGCTCCTCAGGCAGCCGCAGCGCTTTAGCCACTTCCAAAGACTCAACAAATGTATAGAACTCATCCTCCAGCTGCTGGAGCTTCTGCTTGCGGAGGCTGACCCTGTGGGCCTCCTCCTGGTTTTGATCCATGCTGTGGAAAGGATCGATGTGGGCAGGAAGAGAGCTGTCCTGAATCCCGTTCCCGTTCTCCTGACCTGGACTTTCACTGAAAGTCTCATCATCCGTTTTCTTGGTGGAGCTGTGCTTGGGACAGTAAGACTTAAATTTCACCTCATCGTTCTCTGCCAGTATGGTCTTCATCTCCAAGCCACGGTCAAATGCACAGGTGACGTGAAAGGCTGTTCTGCAGTTCTTCACTGAACACTACAGAAATTAAATTAAAATTAATCAAATATAAATTTAAGAAGCCACACAACCTAAAACTGTTCAAGCAGCCAGGACTGCTTTGGAAGAACAACACTGTTATGGCGCTCTGCTTCTAAGCTGCATGTACTTTCCTGCTCTCTGTTAATTAGGTTTACGATTTAGTGCTTTCAGGCCAGGCAATGATCAAGTGGCCCAGTGGGGCAGGAATGGTTAACCCCTCCCTAGCCCAATCACGCTATTCAATAACCAGCAAATCCACAAGAGCAGCGTTCTTACCGTCTCCGGAGCCACTCACATAAGGCAGTGTTACACAAAGGAAAACGTTCCCCCTTTGACTGTGCCAGCATGAGAGAGAGGGAAAAACATCTTGGCGGCTCCAGGCCAGTCTGGTACTTTTAATTAAAAGTCTTTCCCAGCACCTGGACCCCGTGCTACCAAAAAGGCCTCCACCAAGGGGATTTTTTTTTTTTCCTGTTACCCCTATTTTATAATGTGAAATATTAAATCACTGTCAGTCACTACTTCACTGACTACAGCCTTCACCTGGGGGATGAGGAGAACAGGAAATTCAATTTTTTGTCATCTTTCTTCCCTCCCAGTGAACCCAGCCATCGTGGAGTGACAGGCGCTAGTTCAGCTGATTTAGCACTTCATTTCAATTACATGTAACTTTCTCTTGCAAAATGCTGTCATAGCTATTGCCAGCCGCAAACTGAAAGGTTTACATATATGTATGTATGTATGTACATGTGCACATGCATATATATGCTTTTGTGTCAACTCGCACCTCTGCCTCCAGTGAAAAGACATTAAAAGTGGAAATGAACATTAACTAGGAGGAAACAAAACTGTGCTTAACACAAGTCATCTAACCTTAAAGAGAAATGCATTGCACTAGGATGTTTGTACAGTACTATGTAAAGAAGCCAAATCTCTTTTCTCCTCCGGGTTTTCCTGCTCAGGTTGACTCGGCAGCCAGATGGCACATAAAGGTACAACAGAGTTTAAACTGCCGAAGTTTCAAATGAACATTCTTTAGTAAAATCAACATATAAAAGGAATTAAAAAATACCAAAGCATCTTTTGCGCTTTCTGCTCTTACTAGCGAACACAGCAAAAGCAGCCCAACTGGAACACCAAACAGTACAGGAGAGCACTTTAAGCCACGGTTTCCAGGCTGCTATTGTCTAGAACAATCACCTTGTAGCATGGCTAATATTTTATTGGGAGAAGAGGGGAAAGCCTGCCTCATCGGAAGGAAATCTGCTGAACCTGGGAGAATACGCACTCTCGTTTTTCCCAGCTTACTGCAGCTGCTCTCTGCCCAGCCTAACACGTACTTCCAGCTAATTGTTGTGCTCATCTCATAACATCTCTGGAGAATCAATCTCTCTCAGTTCATCCAGTTAACGCTACTTCCTTTCTATTGCAGTGGCTTTGTGTAATGTTCTTCTCTGCTGTATGAAATTTCACAACACCAATCTATGTATTTCTCACTGCTAGCTTTAATGATACCAAGATTTATACAACTCCTATAACATGTCAGGCAAAACTGTAATTTGTTTGTCTCTGCCCCATAATTTCAAATGTAGAACTGTCTGAAGTGGTAGCCATCGTGCCTACATGTCATCCTGTGTCGTCACTGGAAGGGGAGAGGTGGTATCAGAAGAAATATGGAAGGACACTCCCCTGCACACCAACATACATAAATACTCAAGTGTTCAACTTAACTTAAACTACTCTAAGTTAGCCCTCAGAACAGGTCTGGAGAATGGACAAAACAGTTTCAACTACGCAATAGTGGCCAAAAGGAAGGGGACAGCTCTGCAAGGAGGTATTACGATTGCAAATTTATATGCTGTGGACAGATTTATTTTCTCTACTTAACATTGACTATTTTATACATGCCTTAAATGGAAACGGACTGATAGGTTTCACTGGAACTACTGCTGCATTGCTGGTTTACAACTTTTTCTGGCAACCTCATCAAATGACTCAGAGCAGAGGAAAAAAGGAAATGGATAAAACCTAATTTTAAAAAAGTGCAGGACTTTAGAAATTTCTGTGTCTTACCATCATGGATCCTGTAACATTAGCCTAGCCACAAAATAGAAAGAGCTTTACTTCTTCAGACTCCTTACGAGACAGTAGTATCTCCCTATCTGTCTCAGGGAGCTTTCTGAGGATCATTTTGCTGAAGTATATGAAGCACACCTTGAAGGTGAAGAACATTACCACAACACTAAGCTATACTTTATTGTCTTTTTCTACACAATCACAACACGACTCCGAGTGGGTCACCTGTCCTTACTGTCATCATTTCTTCTCAAGTAAGCTAGATCAAAGTCTTGTCTCGTGTCTCAGGAAACCAAGTAATCTCCTCTTTCAAAAATCTGGGGCTTGGTAATGGGTTTTCTCAATCTCTCTAGATTTTAAAATTGTTCCTAAAATTATTATTTAACATTTCTGAGTGATTTTCCACTGTAAAGGATCTGCAAGTGCTTTACAGCTAGCAACCCAATATAAATATGCAGGTGAAACCACACTGCCCAGTCTGAAACACTCTGGTGCAGATCAATTCAGTTACTTAACAGCGACAATTCACAGGCTACGGTGAGGAAGGCTGAATCCAAATCCAACTGAAACTGCAGAGAGAATTTCCGAAGTATGCAATGAGACAAACTGGCACTGGCCCAAGAATGTGAGTTGTTGGTATGAAACAAATGGCTTCATAGTGCTAGCTTTATAGTTTAATTATTTATTGCATACGGAAATCATTCTTTCTGGAACTAGGAAGACTAGACATGCGTTTTGATTCTGCCCCGGCTTGCTGTTCCGGGCAGTCATCATCCCTGAGCTCAAGTGAGCACCAGAAGTCAGAACGGTAACGTGGCACTGCTGCTACAGCAATGTGAACTGGGCAACTCACACCCAGGAGGTTTTTTTCTCCTTAGAAACACTAAGAGCTCCAGAATCTACCCACAACCAACGGAGGAAATGGGGCTCATTTCTTCAGCTTGTGGCTTGCTTGAATCTCAGGGCAGACCAGTCAAACAATCTTTCTTTCCTACTGCTCAAAAAGCCTAATATTAAATGACCAGATATGCTCCTCAGCAACTTAAAAGCTGGACCAACAATAAAACAGTTACAGGAAAAATAGTTACAGCCAAAACAGTCCAATGTTAAGCAGTACCTAAAATTAGAAACTCAAAGCTACAACTAGCTTTATCATCAAAGTGAAGGTGTTCACTTCCACTGACTTCCCTGAGAGCTGGGCATGCTCAGCACCTTCAAAATTCAGGCTGTTACAGGAAATACTCAGCTCCCACTGAGGTATCCAACTTGTCTTAGAACTCGCTAAACAGGGACTAGCAGATAGGTTTCAGCACAGCAGCTTTCAGCTTTCAAGCTTCCTTTTGTATGTGGTACATCACAGAAATACAGGTTTTTTCCCTCTACTCAACAACATTTAAGTTTTATTTCAGTGTATTAATAAACATATCAGCGTATCTACAAATCAGGAATTCTTATGGGATGACCTGCCTAGAAGGCAAGAGCACACCAATACTCAAAAGCACTTTGTGTGCAATTAAGGCCACAGTAACGAACAGGAAATCAAAGGAAGTCTGACAAAACAAAACACACGGATATTTGTGCAATTAAATTACCTGTATAGAAGCTCCAACTTTTTCATTACAAAGGCTGCACACCAGTGCCCACCTACTGCTGGGAATGTGAGAAACCTTTGTGATGGGCTCCATTTTTTCTGGGCTTCCAATGCTCACCTAAGAGAAAAAAGGTTAAAAAATGCAGAGCGACTATTACACTGTTAACTGAAAAGGGAAACAATTTTACCAAAGAAATCAAATTCCTTGGGCACATATGCAAAATTAGCGTGTTCCAAGTTCCTCAGTTTATAAAGAACTAAAAAAATTAAAATTCCTTTTTTAAAAAATCAGTTCCTCACTGAATGAACAAAGCAGTTTCAAGGTGAAGCCCACCTTGTCATACAGGATGAATATTTTGATTATGAGAACCCACAGGAATTCTCACTGTCACATCCAAACCTTCCTGATTCACCTTTAAAGTTCTGTTTACAAAATATAACGGTACTTTGTGTGCTTGTTAAATGAGCTTTGCCCGCAGCAAAGGCCTAATTTTTTGAGGCCTAATTTTGGTTGACAAAGGCAATTACTTCCTTTACAGAAAAGGCTCCATCCTGCCAGACTTTGCATCTAATTGAAAATCTTTTATACCATCTTCCTAAGAAGTTCCACGTACATGCTACACTCATTGTAGCAACACACACTAGGTTGAACAGCGTTTTTGACAGATTTCTTCTCTCCCAGAATCACTGCAGCCCTGAACTCCCAGAGGGTCGGCACCTACCTCTGGAATCCACAGAGCACAACTAACGTGGACCCACTTGGTGCCACTGCGGGTCGGCTTCATGGCACCACCCTTCTTGGGACACAGCAAACACTTGGGCTGAACGCCAAGCGCGCAGGTCCTGCACAGCCAGCTGCCTTCCGGCACCTTCAGGATCCCGTAACAGGCCTGTGTTCCCATTTACAGAAAAGGGAAAGAAAACAAAGGAAACAACATGCATGAGCTGTTCACACGTAGCTTCTCGCAAGTCTCAAAATGTTCTTTATGGAATTCTTAACGCTATAGAAACATTAGCTTGTGGAGGATCTCAGGATGCTTTCATAAACTTAGCCAACCACTTTACCCATTCATTCCCCAAAAAGATCTTTCAGTGAAAGGAGCAGAAGTCATGACCGGCTGCTAGGCAAGAAAACACTGCCCACTTCAACTGGGGAAATGAAGAACATGTTTGCCAGCCCAAAGGGCAAGGGGACTCCTGACAGACAACCCTGCCAGCAGTGATCTAGGATGAAGTTCAGTATCAGAAAGGCTATACGTAACAGGAACTAGACTGTATCTAATTCAAAAGGCAAGAACCACAAATTAAAGAGCTCTGCTGTGCAATACTCAATGCTAATCCAAAGCACTGGGGTTTACTTCTTATTCAGAGGGAAAAGTGCAGAACAGCAACTAATTAAGACCACTTTTTTGGGGGGAGATTACGTCTTTAAGGAGACCTCTGTCCCAATTACTGTCAGTTTTACCCCTCTTAAGTTTCAGATTGGACGTGATCCAAGACTAAGGATAGAGAACCACTGCAGATCTAAAAACGCCACATCAGAGTATCTTGCAAGATAGCCATTTGTACCTTACAGCTGTCATAGGCATATTTCTTTATCATTAGTACAAATGCATTTAAGTAACACATGCAAGAAAATGCCACTCTTGCTCACCAGACACCACAGTTTTCCAAATACTGAATGACAAAGCAAACTTCTTAAAGCTGGGAGGGAAAGACAGCTGATAGGAAGTCATCTACTACAGTAAGAAGCATCCACAGAAGCAGATATGCTAAAATTCCGCTCTTTCATGGCAAGACGACTGACATCTTACCTGCCACAAAAAGGTGGTACGTAATAGTGCTTCATTAGCTCAGCTCAGGTCAGTAGGTCCTCCATTAAAATAAATTGACTATAATAAATCCTACTAGTGTCCCTAGCGATTGGCTGAAAGTTTTGTCCCCTCCCTGCTGAGCCAAAGTTGCTTATATTAGAGGTGTGTTAGCCCCAGCAGTGTGCAGAAAGAGGGGAAAAGAATATAGCAAAAGTAGTGGCCAGGTGAGAATGTACAACAATACACATGTGTATGTTTTGGAGAGGCAGTTCCTCACCTTGTAACTTCCTCCTCAGATAAGCAACACCATTTTTAACCCTCTTAGCGTGACATTTCTAGAATTACGTGTAACAATTCTTTTTCTCAATTACGTAATTTCTGAATTCATCCCACCTCTCAATGGTGAGCTCTGCACCAACTTAACAGATCAACGTCTGTCACTGGAAAAAATCCAATCTGTTATCTTTAATGGTTTGGAAAAGTTTCTGTCACCACACCTTCACCCCCCACGCTGTGCCCTGGCTGCCGTACCTGGTGCACGCAAATATTGCATTTGTCACAAAACACCATTTCATTGCCATCTTCTCCATCTGGAGACTGACAGACATCACAGACAACGTCTTCATCATATTCAATCCCAAGTCCTTCTTCCGTCTCAATAGCATGACTCATGTTGTCATAGCATCGTTGTTCAAACTCCTCTATGACCCTTTCCATCGTGTACTCATCCAGCTCAGGCATCCCTGGGAAACAAGAGTTGTTATTTATTTAAAGGAAACAGTGATAACCACCGCCACACCCAACTCCAGCTTCTTTTTTAACAGATGAGTAGATAGAACTGAGCCCCACACGTACACGTCATTCCTAGACAATCATGCCTATTCCAGCATGAACAAGGGAAACTGTGAAAAAAAAAAAAAGTTAGAGAAGTCTTATAATTGTATTAGACAAACAGAAGTGCAGTATCCAAATCAATCTTTCAAAATCCCGAGAAAAACTTTCATAAACTGGTTTTGGCTTCCTGGTCATATTCTCATTTTTCCTTCTGGGACAGCACTGTCTATGGCTTTTGCTTCTATTTTGCAACCCAGATGTTGAGTCTTTGGTGAAAGATTTGGGAGTGTTCTGAACCAAAAGTGATGGGGGCAGAGGGGAAAATCAATGACAAAACCTGCTAATGATACTTGTAACAAACTTGCAGTTTCTAACAACAGTTGTTGGGTTTTTACAAGTTCCAACGCAAATGGGTGCAACCCCAACTGAGGTCTCCATCAGACCCTGCTACACCAATGAATTAGTTTTAACAAGTGAAAAACACAGTTGTAATAAATGCAACATCAAATCTGGGACAATAAATAAATAAATACAACATCTAATCTGGGATTTGGTCTTTTCAAACAGCATCCATCAGAAAACTATTCATAACACCACAGCTACAGGCTGATTACATTATAGTTTTCTATATTTCTATCAATTCAAATTTGTTCATTATATTAAATTACCATTATAGACCTGAAAAAATATCTATCACAGAAGATCTAAAAAGAGCACGGTGCTTCCCCCTCTGGCTTCCATCTCTCACTTGCTCTGACAATGGCTGTAATACTTCCAAGTCGGTACTACGCCAACATTTACCACAAAATCATGCCACGCAAACACCAGTGAAACCAAGAAAGCTATGCTACTGCAAATAATAATTTTCCTTTTGCAAAGTCAGTTTAGCACAAGAATTGCCATATACTTAAATCACAACAATGAAGGGTACGCTTAGGATATCCCACTTTTGGTCTAATTCCCAATACCTAGTGTTTACTGTGACGTACAGAAGACGGCAACCTCATGATGTGTGCTTTAACAAGAAAATCTGCCTTTCGGCTCTCCCTGTGAATAACTGAGCCACAAATCCCACAAAACAAAGAAGGAAAAAACCTCTCTACCTCCCCCAGATCAGAAGACAAACACTCTACAAAAGTAATTCCAGCTTCCCTTACTGACAGGTAAATCCTTGCGGCAGAGATCAATGCATCCCATACCACCCAAACTGAGCAGCTGAAAGGTGGCAAGAGGGAACATCCAAAATTCTGCTGATGAACGACAGTGAATTTTGCCCTGCAGACCACAAATATTGCACCAGCAAAGCAGATGCTGGCAAGTTTTATACCAGTTTGCAACTAAATGCTAACCCCACGATTGCTATCACTTTATAAACAACCTTTAGAGATATGTCACTGGCTGTGCATTTATAAGGGTTAAAAAAAGTGAATCAAGGGGCTGCGGCTTCAGTTCAAATGTTTACATTCATTCTTTTAAAGACAGAATATACATTTTCAGTACCTGAAGCACTTCCAACAGATACCAAAGAAAACACAGGGAATTCATAGCTGCAGGGATACCATAAAGGAAGTGCTACAACTGCAGATCAGGAAGTATTTCACTTTTCAAATGCCCATTAATAGTATCTGCAGAGTGCAGTGTCTGATAGAGCACCCAGGTTCATGTTTCAAGACCCACAATGTACTGCCTGGTAGCGACAGGAGCATTTCCTTCCCTCTGTGTACAGCAAAACTGAGTGGATAAAGAATTAGAGCAAACAAACTACAACAAACTGCACCAAAACACAGCATGGAAGATCAGAACTGTGAAATTCTAGCTGTTCAGTGTTTCACATGCAACGTGTACTTTGAAGGTTACGTTGGTGTAGCAGAATGGCTGCCACAGGGCTTCATGCACAGGTACATATCTGCATGAGGAAGAGCCCCTCTTGTGCGTTTTATCGCTAATGCTGCTTACAACCCAGTATAACACTGTGGTAGCCCTCCTCTGGTTTTCACAAAAGACAGAGAGAGGGAATTATCTACACTGGATAGATGGGTATCAATTACAAATCATAAACAGTATTTTTAATTTTTCTTTGAAGAAAGCTAAGGGGACCTGGCTCAAGGCCAGGGCTTTGAGCAACCTCGTCTAGTGGAAGGTGTTCCTACCCATGACAGGGGGGTTGGAACCAGATGATCTTTAAGGTCCCTTCCAACCCAAACCATTCTATGATTCTGTGACTTGCTGCTGCTGTTTTCCTGAAGATAACTGGACAGGTAACCTAAACTCTTCAGTCATGAACTGTTCCGAAATCCTCTAAGCCCAACACTAAACCTGAGCAGGCCTGACTTGAGACCTGGAAAAAAGGCTTGGGTAAGAGACTGGGTCAAGGCTGGGTCATCTGTTTCTTCCATATGTGGGTTTAAAACAGAGAAACTTCTAAAGAGTTACAAATGGTCAGTTTGTGGTTTACCAGGTCTTGAGTCATGCCGTGTACAGACTACAGCCAGGTAAAACCCGTATGACTAAACTGTAACCCAAAGCAGGGAACAGCCACAATGCTAAAACAAAAATCAACAGTGTTCACCAACATGTCCAAACCTCTTCCATCTGGCACAGCATCTTTTCCCTTATCTAAACAATGTGGTTAAAATTTGTGCTGACTTACATCCGCTTCAATTCCAGTGAAATCCTCTCCTGAAGCACACACCTTACCAAAGAAATGTTACTGTTCATGCCCTGCTCCCCTGCCCCTTCCCACACACAATCCATTCTGTAGAAAAGGGAATAGTTGCTCCCCTTGTGACAGCTCCTCTTCCTGCTTCAGAACTGGAGCACACGGTCACAGTAAGTTTTGGGAGATTCCTCCAATAAATCACTGTGGGAATTCCTTACTGTCTCATTCCCTGCGCAATTCAGCTCACGTAGGTTCTCTAAACCTCATGTAACTTCTTCGCACTGAACATCACTAGCTAAAAAGATGATACGGATGTGTGATGCAGAGAGAAATAAATACGTGAAAAAAAAGGACTAACTGGAAAAACTACCTGAATGGTCTACCTGATGTTCTCTTCAAGGACCTTGACGACAAAATGGAAACTTTGTGACAATTCCCTTCTGAAATGGAAAGCAGCATAGAAAAAAGCCATGTGGCCAGATTCTGACCTGGTCTAAGCAGATACAACTCAGCAGTAATGAAAGCATATATCTTAGGGCTTAACCACATCAGGCCTGGTTTCCCGTGGCTACCCCAACTCATATGATTAATACCTCTTCATACATCTATCATTTTTTCCCCACTGCTGCCCTCCCTAAAATTATTCTTAAGATTGCCAGCTTTAAAAAAAAAAAAAGTAACAAAACCACAAGCACTTATTGCTCACCCATTTCTTTGAATTCTTCATTGGCAAGCTGCAACCATGCTACATCCACCTCATTGAGATCGTAGCGACACACGCTGTCTGCTAAGGTTCGAATGTCAACATAGCCCAGCTCTGGAGGCTCTGAACCTGATGAAACAATGTACTTCCTGGGACGTGTAAACGTGACAGCTTTCGTCTCGGACACAATCCTAAAACAAACAAGACAAGCAGACATCAGATATGCTGGGCTGCTGAGAGACTTGTTTCTAGAGAATCCAAAATGCCTCATTCTAAGTGACTAACAACCATCAGAGATCATCTAACCATCTAAGCAATCGTCTTGCACCAAGATGGGAAGAGAAAACAGTACAGTGCGCTTTCATAACAGACTGGCAGTACTGTAAGAAATTAATTGGAGTTGTCTAGAAACCCAATTTATTACCAGAATTCTAAATAAAATGAAAAGATTAGAGGATAGAGCTGTGCTTACTCTTACCTGAAATTCACACTTGTTTAAAGCTAGAGTAGGAACACTGTATTTATGTAGTGATGGCTGCCATATACACAGATGTTGAACTGTTTTAAGACTTTTTTTAAATCAATCTGTTTAACTACAATACCAAAATCAAGAAAGTTCAAGGAAAAAAAAGTAGTATTTCCTGCTACATTTGAAGTTTTTTTTCTCCCAGTATGTTTGATTTTTTTTCGTGTGTGTGTGTGCATGTGTGTGTAGCTACAGAATTGCCATCTTTGTGAAATTCAGGAGACCTTTCCACAGAGAATCAGTAATTTGCAACTACCTTTACCTTTGCTTACCCAAGCGGATCCAAACTCTGGCATCTTGGGTCTGCATTTGCTCTTTCACAATCACTAATGTCATGCTGGGCCAAGCGCAAATATTAATCAGCTGCTGCTGAAACTACCTTCTCTCTGGTTTTGAAGGCTCCGGTTGGCCAAAAACCAACTATGAAAGCATATTTCAGCTGCAAGCCAACTGAAATTTTGTTCAACCACAGGCATTGGTTCAGGAAACGGTGAAGTACCTACAGCACATAACTTGTTCTAGGTCAGATTCCTGCAATGCCACAACTTTGCAAAGCCAGGAGCTGGGGGCAAAAACCGCCCAATTCACAAAAGACAGCAGTCATTCTACCAGCAAGCTGGTGACTTGCCTGCAAACAGCAAGGTAACTGTCAGTCCACCTGCAGTGCGGTTCTCTCAGCAGGGGACAGTGCACCTTCTCTTAAGTTAACTGCACACACTGAAATTCAGTTTGGATGAAATGCACGTCACAACTAAACGCTGGTACCTCCAGGAATAACAGGCCACACTGCCAAATGACTGCCTCCTGCAGCACTAGTGTTGACGATTTTTTTGCACTCTAGTGCTACAAGGGAGGAGACAGCACCACTCCATGTGGACACAACTTTGTGCTGGGAATAGCCTAAGCTCCACAACAAGCAGGAGATTCTCCATCCTATTTTACCCCCATCTGAGGTCCAACACGTTAACTCCTCACCCTGTAAGAAGACCCTGATCTGCCACTACTGTATCTGCACACATAGGTCTCGGTAAACCCTCTACCTATTTCAGTCTCCTGCACAGACCTAAATCTTCCCCTCATCTAGCTTATTTCAGACAACAATCTGAGAAATAGTGGGCAAGAGCCAAATGCTGAATTTGGGGCTTCTGAGATGCAGAAGGGGACTGTGGAAAAATACAAATCTGAATGATCTTGCCAGCCTAACTGTACTGCTCAAACTGTTCCTGGTCATACTGTACAGACCACTACATCTCACAGAGAATTTACTTGAAACAGGGCACTGCTCTCCAAATCTTCTGTACCATAAATTCCTTCCCGAGTAGCCCTCCATGCAGAAATCATAACCTCTGGGCAGCACCCTGTACATGCTGTCTAAATACCACTGCAGTGGCACAGAAGAAATAAACACAGGTAGTTTGGCTTCAAAACAGACCACCTTCATCTCTTTATTTCTGTGATAGAAAGAAGTAAAAAAAGCAACACTTACTATGTACCAAAAAGCACATTCAACTGAATTATCCATCTGACTGCATGCTTTCACTAAATCACCACACAGACTTGCTCCTTTCCCCACCCCTCTGAACCTACTCTTGCTGCCCTGACCAGTCACTACAAGACCAAAATATTTTATTCTCTATTATGTACCTCAACAGCATCAGCTATCTGTACTGTATTTTGCTTCTGTTCCACACCAGCGACTATTTGACTGCTGCCGATTCAATTTACAGAACATCTCCCTCCCCTCCCAAAGTTAAGCACAGAACAGTTCCAGCGCTCCAGCACCACCACAGGGCTCCCCAAGTATTTTGTGAGGGAGCAAACAGGGTAATAATCAGGCATCAGAGGGCCTCTCTGACCAACAGGAACTCACCAGTAGGACTATACAAGACAGCTCAGCAACTAAAAAAAAAGTGGTGCCTCCTGAGCTGATACCCTCAACTGTGGGTGCCTTCTTTCCCCATCTCCTTTAGTATCTTAAGTATGGAGCAACATCTCTGTTGGCGATTGGCAGAGAAAAGCTCTCTAAGTGAGTACCTGGATCTGATGCAGCCACCAAACCACCTCCCTGTAAGATATGGGGTGGGGATCCCCCAGAAGGTCTCCCTCTGCTAAAGTCCACAGGTCTCCTGACTCTCCTGCAGCCTTGGGAGGTGCTTGAAAGACAAAGCAGTGAGGAGAAGACAATGTGAGCACACAGATACAATGCGTGTGCATTTATGCAGGGACTGGGTGAGGTCAGTGTGAAGCAGGCTACGAGCACTGCAGGGAAAAGATATGCTCCCATGTTCTAAACTGCACAGCAGAGAGGAAAATGCCAAGTTCTCCTTGGATCTCCCGGTCCAATCCTTCAGAAGGAGAAGGAAGGAAAGGGTTTACCTGATGTGTGGGTAAGTTCCTCATTGTACAGACCTAGTAGGGCTGCGCAGCCGCCTGCAGATTGGTGCACAGAACACAGAAAGCGCTAACAAACACTCCTGTAGTCCGCCTACTCCAAGGTTAAAGCTGGCAGATGCAGACCTAACAGAAGCAGTGTAGTGTCACCCAGAATTTTCTGCTATGTATCAGTTTGGGCTGTTCTGACCCCACCAGCACTGGTGGGTCATTTGGTAACGCCTTATGAGCCAGCCTGGACTTACTCAAAGAGATCTAGTATGATTAAATAGCAGTAATCCTTGTTCTTCTCACTTTCTCCAACTCCAATCCCAACTAAGCATAAAAGGGCTGCAACGCACTCCTGCCCTTACAACTGCACTGTTTAATTTGAGACAGAAAACAATATCTAAGTGTAACAAACAAGGTAAGGAAAATAAGGGTTTCCTGGATAAAAGCTAGACAATCTCACATTAATGTATTTTAGTTACATGGACATCTGGATGGTTCTTAAAGCAGCTGAAATGTTGTACAACAAACCATTTCCTAAGTTAGTAAATGAAACAACCAAAAAAATAACATGAAACCAAAATAAATGCTGTATTTTCTCTAGCCCTTAAATCTGGCTTGTCTTAACTGTTCCTTGAAAGGAACCTATGGCTTGGAACTAAACACAAGAAGCATCAGACAAAAGCTCTCCCAGCAATGCTGAATGAGGTCAAGTCTGGGCTGAAAAACAGAAGCTATTTTTAAGGTTCTGTCATCACACTCCATCCTAATTTAATGCCAAAACTTATTCTCTGACATTCGTATTTCACCACACAGGCAGAACAGGCCTGACTCTTGACCTCTCCGACCATTCAAAAAGCTGAGGCAGGTTGCTCTTCGTCTCCGAGAACCGAGAGCTTTCTAGCTAGACACTGCAGAATAAAGCTCAAGAAGCCAAGGCAATGTAGACATAAGGTGCTAGCATAAACGTATGTGTATTTGTTTACATTCCTCCAAACTATACCTGGCTACTGGTTCTGGGATGGTCCCTGGGCTAACTGGCACCTGAACTCCCTTTTCCCACTCCTGCCTCCAGGGGTCTGCCAGCACATAGTATTCATCAGGGTTCAGCTGGAAGGAGTCATGTAACTTCATGGCAGTGATCAGGTCCGTTCTGAACACCTGCAAAGAGAGTGACCAAGAGAGAAAAATAGAGACACTGACATTTGATATTTACACTCTATGATTCACAGCTTCAGGGTAACCATGGAGCACAGTGTGTAACAAGGTCACTGTATCAACAATGAACTAACCCAGCCCACTGCAGGACCGATGTTTAGCTTCATTGCAGGGAAAGGGGTGGCTGAGGGTGCAAATACTGACAGAATGACTCCCAGGTAACTCCACTACAAGCCCTGGCACTCCCCCCTGCACTACAGACATAATGCTAAAAGGTGCTACCCGCTTTTACCTCTGTCTTGGCTGCAATAAAAGCTGCAGGAGCTTTTAGTCTTAAAACAGCAGCACAAGGAAGACTCATTTTTGCTCCAAGGTTTTTTGGTTGGTTTTTTTTGGTTGGTTTTTTGTGGTTTTTTTTAATTATTGGAGCTCTGACTAATCCAAAGACATTCTACAAATTCCCTGTGGTAGAAATCAAGGCGTGACTTTACCATGACCAACCGCAAGAGGAAATTCTAAGGAGATGACTCTTTGTGCAAGTATTTAAAATAATAACCCAAAAGATCAAATAAAATAAGACCCAAACTGGAATTCTGGTGGCAGCTCCCTGTTCAGTACAGGTGCTTGTTATTCAATCAGCTACAGACACCTCCGCATCACAGCTGTAATTTTACCTTGCCTTTGTAAAGGCATCCACCTCTAAAATGAGCAGGATGTTTGGCAAGTTTTGGGTTAGCAGCCATGAACAAGCAGCGATGCTGTCTTCAACAAGCCATAGAATGAAATAAAAAGGGATTCACTCTTGTAGCGGGCATGCTGTGGTACTGTTGTGGCAGCTTCAGCCTGGTTGGCCACTGCCTATCAACACTGCGGAAAGCAAAGGGTGCTATCACAGACATCAGAACTACAAGCCTGCACTTGTTTACGTGTCTTCCAGCTCTCCCCACGCTGCTCTCCCTGTAAGGCAAGGCTGCTGCAGACTACAGCAACTGCACTCACCCCCACAACTACAAATTTTTAACTACTCAATGCCACGTTCAAAAGAAAGGGTTAAAAAGCAACCAGGTGACAGAAAATAAGCACCACCAGGACAAGAAGAAGATAGGTAACGTCTTAAGAGAAGTTTCCCTGCAGACTTCTCAGTTTGTGGTGGACATCCACCCAGACCCACATCGCACAGTTACAAAGGAAAAGACGGATTACCAGGGCTGTGCTCCTACATTCTCTTATTGGGCTGCTAAGGGGGGGG